>NC_058520.1:198354574-198669347 GCF_904849725.1 Hordeum vulgare subsp. vulgare
ACCAATGACAACTTACTTGAGGGATCTTATTTAATCCATAGGTAGGTATGGTGGACTCACATGGCAAAACTGGGTTGATGTTGTATGGATGCACAAGTAGTATCTCTACTTGGTGCGGGAGTTTTGGATAACGTGAGGTAGAAGCAATCGTCACATGCTAAGGGATCTCTAATAAAATAACATTGTTCGGAGCCAAGCAAACACAATTCATTATGTTGTCTTCCTTGTCCAACATCTACTTCTAGGCATGTAATAGTTTAGTGAGTGCTCACAATCATAGATGGTGTCAGAGATGATATATTTATATGTGAACCTCTCCTTCTTTATCACTTCCTATTAATTGCAACCATGACCAAGGTCTACGTTTGCCTACCCTCAACAAGTTTCAATCCTCATTCTTTTTATATGTGAAGCCATCACTTCCCATAAGATCATTACATGATCTTTCATGCTTTTGTTCTATTCTCACTCTTTTGATCATGGAAAGAGGCAAATCCCTTCAACTAAGACACTCTTTATTATATGGCTCACGAGCTCAAATACATCGGGGGTGAGACAAAGCAAAACTCAAGACTAAAACACTAAGAATTTTAATCTACTAGAGAAAGAGAAAACTGAAAAGGAAAACTAAAACAAAGGTAAAGGCAAAAGATGTGATGGTGATACGATACCGGGGCAACTCCCCCAAGCTTGGCACAAGCCAAGGGGATTGCCCATACCAATGCTCAGTTGTCTTCCTTTGGTGGTGAAGGTGGAGTTGTTGCAACATGAGTTTGATCCTCCGTCTTCCAAGGAATAGGTGCTCCATCATGGAAAGATGAACGAGTCTCCGGAATCCTCAAATCTGCAGCCAACCGTATTGATTTAAATCTATACTCATACTCACAGTTTTGGTTCTGCGGGTCATAGATCTGTGCCTGGAGTTGATCAATCCTGTCATAGAGCCTGGAGAGATGCTTCCCAATGTCATTGGCATCAATCCTGTGCTTGTTGGTGGACTCCGTGATCATCATGTGGTTGGTGCTGAGAACACGCTCCACCATCCCTTGGCACTTGAAGACTTGTTGCTCCATTGCTTCGAGCCTCGTCTCCACGCTTCCGGTCTTCTTAGGCCCCTCAACATCACGGATGTGCAACATCCCCTCATGCATCTTGATAGATTGAGGGTGTTGCAGCACTCCCGTGAGGTAGGGATTGATGACCTTCTCGAAGATCTTGTCCTTCGGAGCTTTTGGGGAAGTCATAGCAATCTAGATCTACAACAGAAACAGGCTCGAAACAAAAAACAGAGGGAATCTGCGTGATGCAGGGGTCAGACCAAACGGGAGTATATATAATGAATTTTTTCAGACCAGAAGGAGTACCCCGCACGAAAACGGAGTCCGGGAGGCGCACGAGGTGGCCACAAGCCCTCACGGCGCGGCCAGGGGGTGGGCCTGCGCCGTGCAGGCTTGTCGCCTCCTCGCGCACTTTCTGGACTACTTCCAATTTTTTTATTTTTTCAAATATTCCAAAACGGAGAAAATTTCCTACTGGAAAAGTTTTGGACTCTGTTTTCTTACCGAATCACATACCTCTTCGTTTTCGGAGTCAGAAACAGGCTGGTAAATATCCCTTAGGTATTCTTCCGGAGTTATGGTATTGATAATATTGCTTTCAACATTTATGGGAGTACCTGAGATATAATGCTTGATTCTCTCCCCATTTACCACTCTCAGAAAATTACCTTCCGTGTTGTTGATCTTGATAGCACCGGAACGATATACTTCCTCAACAACATAGGGATCTTCCTATTTAGAGAGAAGCTTGCCTGCAAAGAATCTTAAACGAAAGTTATATAGCAAGACATAATCACCTACATTGAACTCACGCTTTTGTATCCTCTTATCATACCACCTCTTAACCTTCTCTTTGAACAGCTTGGCATTCTCATATGCCTGAGTTCTCCACTCATCAAGTGAGCTAATATCAAATAATTTCTTCTCACCGGCAAGTTTGAAATCAAAGTTGAGCTCTTTGATTGCCCAATAAGCTTTACGCTCTAGCTAAAGAGGTAAATGACATGCTTTACCGTACACCATTTTGTACAGAGACATGCCCATGGGATTCTTATATGCAGTTCTATAAGCCCGCAGTGCATCATCGAGCTTCTTAGACCAATTCTTTCTAGACATATTGGCAGTCTTTTGCAGAATCAGTTTAATCTCTCTATTACTTAGCTCTACTTGACCACTGGACTGAGGGTGATAGGGAGACGCGATTCTATGGTTGACATCGTACTTAGCAAGCGTTTTACGGAAAGCACCATGTGAAAGTGCATGCTATGCCCCTAATCGTCTTTTGGTGTTAATGACAACACATACATAGGAAACTAATCCTATTTGTTGAGTGTATCTCAGGACGGCAAGTACTTTAAGTAGATTGAGATTTATGTGCCAAAGGTTGTATGAAAAGATTGGTGAAGGCTCGGGATTAAGAAGAGATGATGAAGAGTAGTCTTTTTAGTTTACTGATATTGAGTATAGGGATCCCGCACTATTAAGAGGGGATCACAGGTTCTGCGATAAACTTGCTCATACTACATCTCTACTATCATACCAAACACCACATTCTATCCACTCTGTCTTCATCTCAATGCATGTCAAATTGCCTTGGACGTCCGGCTCCCTCCGGACGTCCGAGGGCCGGACGTCCGGCTGGCTTTGGAAATACGCTGCCAGCCACAGAAGTTTGTGAGGCATATAACTCGGAAATCCGGCTCCCTCCGGACATCCTAGGGCCGAACGTCCGGCCAAGCTCCGGAAATCCGGAAGTCTTCACCAGTAGAATGTGTGCTCTATATCTCGGAAATCCGGCTACCTCCGGACGTCCGAGCGCTGGACGTCCGACCCCCATCGGAAATCCGGTAGCCACCACCAGTAGAAATTGTGCTGTATAATACGGATTTCCGGGCCACTCCGGACGTCCGTACGCTGATGAATTCAAATATGTTCAGGCGCATCTACAGGCCTCGGACGACCGACCCCTGTCGGACGTCCGGTCGCTGATGAATTCAGAAGAGTTCCAGTCGTGCCTACAGGTCTCGGACGCCCGACCCCTGTCGGACGTCCGGCCCCTCACGGACGCCCGGACGTCCGGCATGTGTCGGACGTCCGGACCCTGTGTGACTTATTGCACCTCCAACGGCTGGATTTCACCCCACACTATAAATACTCTTCTCCCACCTCGTGAAAGGGTGTTCAACACAGCTAGAATACACCCAAGAACACCTTTCCTCTCACTCACTCTTGTCTACACCAAATCCTAGATCCCAAGAGCATTTGTGAGCCCCTTTGAGTGTTGTTCCAATCAAAAGATAGATCGTCTCTCTCTCCTCCTTCCCACCAAAGTGATTTTTGATTTGAGCAAGTTTTGAGCAATCCCCGTGATCTTGTTACTCTTGGAGGTTGGAGACTCCTAGGCGGTAGGAGTCTTCGGAGAGGTATCAAACCATTGTGATATCCCCCGGAAAGTTTGTGAAGGTTTGGAAGCCACCTCAAGGCTTCCCACTAGTGGTTGAGAAACGCCTTCATGGAGTTATCTCAAAGGGAGAATAGGGTGAGCCTTCGTGGCGTTGGTGTGCCTTCGTGGTAACATCCGCCCCTCTAACGGTGACGTAGCTTCCCTCCAAGGAAGTGAACATCGGGATACATCCTTGTCTCTCTCGGAGTTTCGGTTATTCCTAACCCTAACTCTCTACTTGTGTTAATCCTTATTACATACTTGTATTTGATTATTGTTTACCGCTTGCCTTGCCTCACTCCTAATTGCTTACTCTTTGTCTTAGCAATTATTAGTCTTACACTCACATTCCGCACTTTAGCCTAAAATTGCTAAGTAATTATTAAAATTTGGATTTGTACCTATTCACCCCCCCTCTAGGTCCATCTCGATCCTTTTCAATTGGTATCAGAGCCTCGTGCTATATTTGTGTGGCTTAACCGACCTAGAGCGAGATGGACGTGAATCCAGCTACGGTAGCTCCAGTGCAGAGGGACGGGACTTCCTCGGAAGTCAAGTCTTTCACCTATGAGGACCTGGAACGGGCCCTTGCCAAGCAAAAAGAGGAGCATGATGCTTCTCTTGAGACCATGATCCAAATGAGACTAGCATCACTAACCACGGGGACAACCACGTCCCCGAGGGCCTCAGGGCCCCACGTGCACGGTACTCCATTTGGCCAACCTCCTCCAAAGAGGAACCAAACCAGTGTTCCATGGCTTTATGCTAGATCTCAAATTGAGAAACCTAAGTACAATCCTGGAGGAAAACCTCCCTTGCTTGATGACAATTCCGATTTTGCTTTGAGGAGAGTTGGTATGCAGGATCATCTTAGGTACGCCAATGATGAGATGCTGGACATCCTCGAACATGGGTACAATCCTGTTGATCCAAGATGCCTCATGCCCAGAGAAACTTATGACAAGCATCTCAATGACACTGCGATCATGTGCATAAGAAAAGGAATGAATGACAAGCAACGAAGACCTTACATTCACATCACAAGTGCCAAGGAATTGTGGGACAACATCATAAGGACCAAGACCGGTACCTCCACTCTTCGGCTTGCTCAATATGAAATTGCCAAGGGGCAATTACAGAATTTCTGTATGGAAAAGGGTGAATCTCCCAAGCAGCTACTAGAACGGCTCATGACTCTCGCCGCAGACATTGAGTCATGTGACTGTGACAAGACGCAAGATGGTTTCAATCTGACCAAGAGATTTCTTGTGGACAAGTTACTTCAAGCTCTTGCTCCGTATCACCATCAAATGGTATGGGACATGAGGCAGCATCATGGTTTCAAAGAAATGACTCCATATGACATCATATCCACCTTCCAATTATTTGAAGAGTCAAAGGCAAATGCAACAAAGCACCTAACCATGCATGGCACTTCAACATCAAAGATCAATCTTGCTTTGAAAGCCAAGCATGAGTGTGACGAAGAAGAAAGTGAAGAAGAAGAGGGTGATGATGACTGCGAAGATGGTGATGATGTTGACTTTGATGAAAGCCCATCTTTTGAGGACATTGCTCTCTTTGTAAAGAAGTTCAGTGCAGGGAAGTTCAAGGGAAGATTCCCAAAGAAGAAGGTAAGGAAATGCTATAACTGTGAGGAAACCAACCACTTCTCCAATGACTGCCCTTATGAGAAGAGAGAAGACAAACCAAGGTTTCCAAAGACCTTTGTAAAGAAGAAGCTGCCAAACCCTATCAACTCCAAGTTCAAGAGGACAGATGGAAGAGCAATGGTTGCACAAGAAGAATCAGATCCAGAAGATGTTGGTGGAGTTGCCGGAGTAGCTCAAGATACACAGAGCACCTTGAGGCTAGTCAACAAAAGTGGTGATGTTGTTCACTACAACTATATGAAGGACTACAAGGGCAACTCTCACAAGTGTTTGATGGCAAAGACTGCCATGGGAGATGGGGAAGACCAAAGCTCCCATGATAAGGTTAAGGTAACCCCACGGTTAAACTCTTTCAGTCTAGTTTCTACTCCTTCTGATGAGTATCTTGATGCGGAAGATCACTATGAGGATAATGATCTAGATCATCCCATGTTTGCTAAAATAAACAAATTTATGTGCTCTCTTAAAGGAAAGAAGCTCACTATGTTTCACATACTTATGGAAATGGTGAGTAAGCACACCAATACCATCAAGGAACTCGAAACCCTCGTCACCGAGGAGAAGGAGAGAAACGAACTCCTTGAGTAGAAAGTCCTGTATGAGGAAGCACAAAATGATGCACTATGTTCAAAAGTAGGTGAAAACCTTTATAAACATGCTAATGATCTTACCTCCTTGAAAAAGGCTGAAAATGTCTGCAGAGAATTACTAAATGATAAAGACCAACTTGTGAACTCTCATGCTTCTCTTTCTAAGGACTGTGAGCGTCTATCCTTGTCTCTCAAAGACAAGGAAGAGAAACTCATTGTTCTTACAAAGAGCTTTGAGGCACTTAAGGTCACTTATCTTGATACTCTAGCTAAGGCCTACTCCTCACCTATTATCAATGTTGATACCTGCACTACTAACCCTAGTAGTGAACTGACATCTATCCTTGAGGAAAACAGTTCGTTAAAGGCACAACTAGATAGAGGTCTCATGACATGTGCACAAAGGACAAAAGACTCTCAATGAGATCTTACGTCGACACAATGGAGGTTTCGCCGAGGAAGGGCTTGGGTTCAACCCAAGCACTGTCAAGAAAAGTGCATCTCCTCTCAAGTGTACCACTCCTCTTAAGGAAATATTTGTACGAGAGGGACACACGGAGAAAGGTAAGGTTGTTAGTGGATCGGCCACTAGGGGTGTGTCTACTCACAACAAGATAACCGAATTCATGCCTCCATCCTATATACTACGCAAATCAAAGGAAGGAGAGGTCTATGCCAAATTCGTCGGTCCCCGTAATGCATTTCGATTCTATGCTATTTGGGTCCCTAAGACTCTGGTAACTAATGTGAAAGGCCCCATGACAAAATGGGTACCTCAAACCAAGTCTTAATTCGTTACAGGATGTTTTCTCTGGTGGAGCCAAATGGGTGATCGATAGTGGATGCACCAATCATATGACCGAAGATAGTAACTTGCTCTATGACTTCATGCAAGCCATTCGACCATACATGAGCATTGTATTTGGTGGAGGGTCGAAAGGGCAGGTAATTGGGTTGGGCAAGGTGGCAATCACTAATGACATGTCTATTGCAAATGTCATGCTTGTCCAATCCCTTCAATATCATTTACTTTTAGTTCGCCAATTGGCTTCCGTCGGTTATGACACATTATTTGGACTAACGGATGTGAAAGTCTTTAAGGGAGACACTCTCGAAGTGGCCTTTGTTGGAGAGTTGGATGGAAACCTTTACACGGTTGATTTCTCGAAAGAGAGCACTTTCCATACAACTTGTCTAATGGCCAAGGCCGACATGGGATGGCTATGGCATCGCCGGCTCGCCCATGTTGGGATGAAAAATCTTCAAAATCTCTTAAATGGCAATCACATCCTTGGACTAACAAATGTATCTTTTAAGAAAGATCGTGTGTGCAGTGCATGCATAGCTGGGAAACAACATCAATCAAGACATCCACCCAAGAACATTGTATCCACTTCGAGGCCATTAGAGCTCCTTCATGTGGATCTGTTTGGGCCTCCTTCATGGGCAAGTCTTGGAGGGAAAAAATATGGCCTAGTCATTGTTGATGATTACTCAAGATATACATGGGTGTTCTTTCTCAAGTCCAAGGACGAGACGAAGATTACTTTCATTGACTTTGCCAAACAAGCCCAGCGAAAGTTTGATAAGGACATCAAGGCAGTAAGAAGTGATAATGGCTCTGAGTTCAAGAACTACACCCTAGAAGAATTTCTTAGTGATGAGGGGATTGAACATCAGTACTCCGCACCTTACACCCCTCAACAAAATGGTGTGGCAGAGAGGAAGAACCGGACACTTATGGAAATGGCAAGGTCCATGTTAGATGAATACAAGTCACCACATAGTTTTTGGGATGAGGCCGTCAACACAGCATGTCATGCATCAAATCGGCTTTTCCTCCAATCAATATTGGAGAAAACTCCATATGAGCTCCTAACTGGGAACAAGCCCAATGTTAAGTACTTTCGTGTGTTTGGATGCAAATGCTTCATCCTCAACAAACGGGAACGGTTAGGGAAATTTCAATCCAAAACAACTGAAGGGATTTTTGTTGGCTATGGGTCAAATTCTCACGCCTACAGAGTCTACAACAAATCCACTGGATGTGTTATAGAAACCTGTGACGTGACGTTTGATGAATTTAACCGCTCCCATTGGGAGCAAGTTGATCTAAATGATGCAGGTGAAGAAGACTCCCCACAAGATATCTTAAACATGGGTGTAGGTGCACTTCTGCCTATGGAACAAAGACCCCATGATGATGATGAAGATGATGAGAGTATCTCCCATCCTCAAGACAGTTCACTGCCCGTACCTCCACAAGATATTAACATACCCACCATGCCAGTTGTTGAGGATCAAGTGGGAGAACATGTCTCTCACCCTGATGACACTCAAGAACAAGTTGTTCTTCACGAGGTAGACCAAAGTATGGGTATGTTTGATGATGAACCTCAACAGGTGCAACGGGAAGAGGAATATCTACCCCCGCACATAAATGATCCATATGTTGAGGACGTTGATGATGGAAACGAAGTTGAATCTCGTGAAACCTTGACCTCCATCATGCCACGTGTGGCCGGTCGTGTTGATATTGATCAAATCCTCACAGGCGTGTCGGAAGGTAGAGTAACTCGTAAACAATTAACAAACTTTTGTGCTCACTTTTCGTTTGTCTCTAGTACCGTGCCACACAGGGTTCAGGATGCATTATGTGACAATGCCTGGCTACTTGCTATGCAAGAGGAGCTAAACAGTTTTACACGCAACGAAGTATGGTCATTGGTAGAACGACCAACTGAGGAACATAATGTCATTGGAACTAAATGGATTTTCAAGAACAAGGAAGATGAGAACGGGACTGTCCTACGCAACAAGGCAAGGTTAGTAGCACAGGGGTACTCCCAAGTTGAAGGTTTGGACTTTGGTGAAACTTTCGCCCCTGTTGCTCGTCTTGAGTCCATTCGCATTTTATTGGCCTATGCTGCTTTCAATGGTTTTACTTTGCATCAAATGGATGTGAAAAGTGCTTTTCTTAACGGTCCTCTACAAGAAGAGGTATATGTATCACAACCACCTGGGTTTGTTGACCCTCATCACAAAGACCATGTATATAAACTTCACAAGGCACTTTATGGTATTAAACAAGCACCCCGTGCTTGGTACGATCATCTTAAGAAGTTCCTACTCGATGATGGCTTTGTGGTGGGGGTGATCGGTCCCACTCTTTTTACTAAGAGGGAAAATGGTGATTTGATCTTATGCCAAATCTATGTGACATCATGTTTGGCTCTCCTAACATCCATTTGCGCAAGAAATTTGCGGCCTCCATGACCAAGACCTTTGAGATGTCACTCAACACGGACTTGAAGTTCTTCCTTGGTTTTCAAATACAACAATTTCAAGAAGGGATTTTCTTGTCTCAAACTAAGTATCTCAAGGACATTCTTGAGAAATTTGATATGACAAATGCTAAAAGAATGAAGACACCCATGGCCACCGATGTAGTTCTAAATGAAGACTCAAACGGTATTCCTTTTGACCCATCTACTTACCGCTCCATGATTGGTTCGCTGCTTTATCTTTGTGCATCTAGACCGGACATCATGTTAAGTGTAGGAATATGTGCTATATTTCAAGCTTCCCCTATGGAAAGCCATCACACGACGGTTAAGCATATTCTTAGATACCTTGTTCACACCTCAAAGTTAGGCTTATGGTACCCTAAGGATGCAAAGTTTGATCTTATTGGGTATTCTGAAGCGGATTGGGCCAGTGATAAAGTGGGACGGAAATCCACTTCCGGTGCATGTCAGTTTCTTGGACGCTCGTTGGTAAGTTGGTCCTCGAAGAAGCAGAACTGTGTTTCTCTCTCCACGGCCTAGGCCGAATATATTGCAGCCGCAAGCTGTGCTACTCAATTGTTATGGATGAGGCAAACACTAAAGGATTATGGTATCACATATCGACACGTTCCTCTTCTCTGTGATCATGAAAGTGCCATAAAGATCTCCGTGAACCCAATTGATCACCCTCGCACAAAACATATTGATATTAGGTATCATTTCTTGAGAGACCATGTGCAAAAGGGTGACATTGATATTACCCATGTGGGTACCGACATGCAGTTAGCCGACATTTTCACCAAGCCACTTAGCGTAGCTAGGTTCTGTCAACTTAGGCGTGAACTTGGTATCTTGGAGCTTGACAACATATCTTGAAATCTTGCACACATACATACACTCACTTTATGGTTATGTCTTGATGTGCGCATATATCTAGGGGGAGTGAGTCGTAATTCTATCTTTTAAGCTTACAACGTACGCAATGCTTCTAGGATAACAGTGTTCATATTTTGTTTGCAATACCATGCAAGTCATCATCATCAAAACAAAAATTATCAGAACTGGCCTCTCCCTTCTCCTCTTTCTCGGACGTCCGGCCACGCTCAGACGTCCGGCGGCAAAACCTCCTTCGGTCGTCCGACCAGTGTCGGTCGTCCTACGCCAGAACAATCTCCGGACGTCCGACGCCTCGGGGCCTCTATATAAAGCTGGGCGCGGGGCTGGGCTTTTGCCCTAACCCCCAGCGCCCCTTTTGCCCCAGCCGCCGCCGCCAGTTCGAGGAGCTGCTCGTGGAGCTCCTTCCCAGCGCCGCCATCCTCGAGACCGGGCCGATCTCCTCCGCGGATCCCTCACCTCTTTCTCCGTATTCTTCACGAGATCCAACCTCAGGTCGCTCCTCCGTCTCTCTCCACGTTGGATTTGATTTCTCCCATGTATCTCCATGTTTCGTTCCTCATTTGGGGATTTTTCATCCGCGTAGGTGTTGTGCTTCATGGGCAAGACCAAGCACACCGCTCGGAAGACCGTGGCCGGCTCATCCTCCCGCACCCCTATGAACGCGGGGTCGGACTCGGATGAGCCAATCCGTCCTTTCAAACGGACTGCCCGGCGTTCTCCGCCCCGGCGTTCGCCGTCTCCCTCGTAATCTGATGGTGCTGACCCCGACGTCGAGGAGGAGCTTGCCACGGAGGACCTTCCTGAGCATGTCTCTCGAAGGTCCAAGCCAAATCTCGGGACTCGCAGGGCGTCCTACATGCCACCACTGCCTCCTGGCCAGCCTGCAGGTGAAGCTCGCCACATCTCACTTGAGCCTCCTGCCACGTTAGGTCGTGATATCACAAATTTCACCACACTAGGCGCAGCTTCCTATCTCACTTTCCGCCGCGACATAGATCAATACGAGGTCGTTCGTGATTCTACGGATTCACGTTTCCGCACAAACGTCCAGGCGGACATCTTTACCACTGTCATTGTTCCTAAGGGGTTATCTAATCATCTTTTTATTGATGTTGAGCATATTCGCATGCACCCGGCGAAATATCCGGGTGCCATTGAGCTTATTGAGGCATCAGGGCTTGCCGCCCCGTTTGCTTTTCATTGCGACTATAGTGCTGCTGCCATTCACCAGTTCTATGCCACATGTTATTTTGGCTCCGACAACACTGTCAGCTGGATCACCTCTGATGTTCGCTTCAAAGCCTCTTATGCCACTTTTGTTGCCGCACTGGGTTTCCCCAATTCCGGCTACAAAATACATAAGGATGATCCTAACCATGCGCCTAAGACTATTGACGTGTGTGGACATCTTCTCAAGCCACTCCGTGAGCTTGATGCGGATGAGCGCCTGAAGGACCTTAACCAGGTATCTATCTGGCGCTCCCCTTACTTCATTATTTTTCAGTGTCTCATCCGCACCATCTATCCCAAGATGGGTGATAAGGGCTCTTGAAGTGGCTATTGCATCGACATCATGTATCACTTGTTCGAGAACCCCAAGAGCAAAATCAATGTGCCGCATTTCCTATGGCATGAGATTCGGCTTGCTAGCTTTCAGTACAAGCGAGCCTTTCCTCACACCCCTTTCATCCAGGCACTTATTAACCACGTTGCTGATTTCTCTATGGCTGCCACTCACACCCATCGCAAGTGGGTCATTCCCGCTCACATGGCGGATGACTTTGCTCCCAAGAAAGCCCCTTCCTCCTCCACATCCACTCGCCGCACTGCTGCACGGGCCGCCACCCCCTCATCTAGTTCTGCTCCTCTCGGTCGCATTGCCAAGTTCCTTGGCAAAGCTCATTCTGCTTTGATGAAGGCTGTCTCCTTTCAGTGTGGTCAAACCCATGACGTGGTTTCCCGCCTAGTTTCCTCCAAGAATGCCCTCAAGGCTCGTCTGAGAGCCTCGGGCGCTCTTGATGTGAGTGATGATGAGGCCCCTCCTGCTGCTCCTCCTACTGATTTTGGCTTCCCGTCTGGTCCTGAGTGGTCTGAGTTCTTTGACGAGGATGGGGGCAGTGGCTTGGCTGATGATGCTGATAATGATGGTGATGAGCTTTGAGTTTGATTGGTGCTGTTGACGGCTCCCTTTTTGGTACTTGGTGCCAAAGGGGGAGTAATGTATCGTAGTTAAATTTTTATTATCGTCATTTTTTTAGTCTTTGGAGATTTCATGTAATGGATAAAACTCATGTATGACTACTTATGAATGGTTGTGACTCGCTATGATATCATCATAGACTATTATGTCTTGCTTCCTTATTTCTATGATCATTTATTATCCTTCCATATTGATCCATTGGAGCTTCAATTTCTTTATCATGCATATCTTGAGGGGGAGCTCCGTACTAAATATCTCCTAGACTATAATGTATGTTTAATCCTTTTGAGACCTATGTATATGTTGTCATCAACTACCAAAAAGGGGGAGATTGAAAGTGCATGCTATGCCCCTAATCGTCTTTTGGTGTTAATGAAAACACATACATAGGAAACTAATCCTATTTGTTGAGTGTATCTCAGGACGGCAAGTACTTTAAGTAGATTGAGATTTATGTGCCAAAGGTTGTCTGAAAAGATTGGTGAAGGCTCGGGATTAAGAAGAGATGATGAAGAGTAGTCTTTTTAGTTTACTGATATTGAGTATAGGGATCCCGCACTATTAAGAGGGGATCACAGGTTCTGCGATAAACTTGCTCATACTACATCTCTACTATCATACCAAACACCACATTCTATCCACTCTGTCTTGATATCAATGCATGTCAAATTGCCTCAAACATCCGGCTCCCTCTGGACGTCCGAAGGCCGGACGTCCGGCTGGCTTCGGAAATACGACGCCAGCCACCAGAAGTTTGTGAGGCATATAACTCGGAAATCCGGCTCCCTCCGGACATCCGAGGGCCGGACTTCCGGCCAAGCTCCGGAAATCCGGGAGTCTTCACCAGTAGAATGTGTGCTCTATATCTCGGAAATCCGGCTACCTCCGGACGTCCGAGCGCTGGACGTCGGACCCCCATCGGAAATCCGGTAGCCACCACCAGTAGAAATTGTGCTGTATAATACGGATTTCCGGGCCACTCCGGACGTCCGTACGCTGATGAATTCAAATATGTTCAGGCGCATCTACAGGACTCGGAGGACCGACACCTGTCGGACGTCCGGTCGCTGATGAATTCAGAAGAGTTCTAGTCGTGCCTACAGGTCTCGGACGCTCGACCCCTGTCGGACGTCCGGCCCCTCACGGACGCCCGGACGTCCGGCATGTGTCGGACGTCCGGACCCTGTGTGACTTATTGCACCTCCAAGGGCTGGATTTCACCCCACACTATAAATACTCTTCTCCCACCTCGTGAAAGGGTGTTCAACACAGCTAGAATACACCCAAGAACACCTTTCCTCTCACTCACTCTTGTCTACACCAAATCCTAGATCTCAAGAGCATTTGTGAGCCCCTTTGAGTGTTGTTCCAATCAAAAGATAGATCGTCTCTCTCTCCTCCTTCCCACCAAAGTGATTTGTGATTTGAGCAAGTTTTGAGCAATCCCGTTGATCTTGTTACTCTTGGAGGTTGGAGACTCCTAGGCGGTAGGAGTCTTCGGAGAGGAACCAAACCATTGTGATATCCCCCGGAAAGTTTGTGAAGGTTTGGAAGCCACCTCAAGGCTTACCACTAGTGATTGAGAAACGCCTTCGTGGAGTTATCTCAAAGGGAGAATAGGGTGAGCCTTCGTGGCGTTGGTGTGCCTTCGTGGTAAGATCCGCCCCTCTAACGGTGACGTAGCTTCCCTCCAAGGAAGTGAACATCGGGATACATCCTTATCTCTCTCCGAGTTTCGGTTATTCCTAACCCTAACTCTCTACTTGTGTTAATCCTTATTACATAGTTGTATTTGATTATTGGTTACCGCTTGCCTTGCCTCACTCCTAATAGCTTACTCTTTGTCTTAGCAATTATTAGTCTTACACTCACATTCCGCACTTTAGCCTAAAATTGCTAAGTAATTATTAAAATTTGGATTTTTACCTATTCACCCCCCCCCCTCTAGGTCCATCTCGATCCTTTTCACCATGAATGAAGTGTGAACCACTGTCGGTCACTAGATATCTAGTGACTCCAAATCTAGGGAAGATAACTTCTTTCAGCATCCTGATAGAGGTGTTGTGATCAACACTACTAGTTAGGATAGCTTGTACCCACTTAGTGACGTAATCAATAGCAACTAGGATATGAGTATACCCGTTGGATTTTGGAAAAGGTCCCATATAATCAAAGCCCCAAACATCAAATGGTTCAATGACAAGTGAATAGTTCATGGGCATTTCCAGACGTTTACCAATATTACCTAGTCTTTGACATTTGTCACAAGACAAGACAAACTTACGGGCATCCTTGAAGAGAGTGGGCCAATAGAAACCTGATTGCAATACCTTGTGTGCAGTTTTATCTCCCGCATGGTGTCCTCCGTAGGCCTCGGTGTGACACTTCTGTAGGATCTGTCCCTATTCATGTTCAGGTACACAACATCTAATAACACTATCTACTCCTTCCTTATAAAGGTGAGGATCATCCCAAAAGTAATGTCTCAAGTCAAAGAAGAATTTCTTCTTTTGTTGGTATGTGAAACTAGGTGGTATATATTTGGCAACGATATAGTTTGCATAATCAGCATACCACGGTGCACTACGTGAAGCATTGATGACATTCAGTTTCTCACCGGGAAAGCTATCATCAACAGGTTGTGGGTCATCAAGAACATTCTCCAACCTAGACAAGTTATCTGCTACTGGTTATCAGCACCCTTTCTGTCGACAACGTGCAAATCAAATTCTTGTAGCAAGAGAACCCATCGGATAAGTCTAGGTTTAGCGTCTTTCTTCTCCATGAGGTACTTAATAGCAGCGTGATCTGTGTGAATAGTGACTTTGGAATCAACTATGTAAGACCTGAACTTTTCACATGCAAACACGACTGCTGAAAATTCCTTTTCCGTAGTAGCATAGTTTCTTTGGGCACTGTCTAGAGTTTTACTATCATAGTGAATAACATTCAACTTCTTATTGACTCTTTGCCCTAGAACAACACTAATAGCATAATCACTAGCGTCACACATGATCTCAAAGGTAAGTTCCAATCAGGTGGTTGAACAATAGGTGCAGTTATCAAAGCCCTCTTAAGTATTTAGAAGGATTCCTCACAATCATCTTCAAAGACAAAAGGAATATCCTTTTGCAAGAGATTGGTAAGAGGCCTAGAAATCTTAGAGAAGTCTTTAATGAACCTTCTATAGAAACCAGCATGACCAAGGAAACTTCTTATCCCTTTGATATCTGTGGGGTATGGCATTTTCTCGATTGCATCAACCTTAGCTTTATCGACTTCAATACCTCTTTCAGAAATTTTATGTCCTAAGACGATGCCTTCATTAACCATAAAGTGGCACTTCTCCCAATTCAAGACAAGATTGGTGTCTTTACATCTCTGCAAGACACAATCATGGTTGCTGAGGCAATTATCAAAGGAAGACCCGTAAATGGAGAAGTCATCCATGAAAACCTCAACAATCTTTTCACAAAAGTCAGAGAATATAGCCATCATACATCTTTGAAAGGTGTCAGGTGCATTACATAAGCCAAAAGGCATACGTCTGTAAGGAAAGGTACCGAAAGGGCAGGTGAAAGTGGTTTTCTCCTAATCAGATTGTGCAACTGGTATTTGGGAGAAACCAGAATATCTGTCTAGAAAGCAGAAGTGTGTGTGTTTGGACATCATTTCTAGCATTTGGTCGATAAAAGGCAAAGGGTAATGATCTTTCCTAGTGGCTTTATTTAATTTCCTAAAGTCGATCACCATCCTATAGCCAGTAATAATCCTCTATGGGATCAATTCATCCTTATCATTAGGGACAACGGTAATGCCTCCCTTCTTAGGCACGCAATGCACCGGACTCACCCAATCACTATGAGCAACAAGATAGATGATATCTTCTTCCAGGAGCTTTAGTATTTCTTTTCTCACTACTTATTTCATCTTAGGATTCAATCTCCTTTGATGATCAACAACTGGTTTGAAATCAGGATCAATTTTAATCTTGTGCTGACATAGAGTAGGACTAATGCCCTTAAGATCATCAAGAGTATATCCAATACCAGCACGATGCTTCCTCAGAGTTTTAAGTAACTTATTTTCTTCATGTTCTGAGAGGCTAGCACTAATAATAACACGATATATCTCTTTTTCATAAAGATAAGCATACTTAAGAGTATGAGGCAACTGTTTAAGCTCAAACACAGGATCACCCATTGGTGGGGGTGGATCCCCAAGCAGTTCAACAGGCAAGTTATTCTTAAGGATATGATATTGTTCTATGACAACTCTATCTATCTCATCCCTTTCATCCATATGCATATCATTTTCATGCTCAAGCAAGCATTGCTCTAAGGGATCAGTAGGAGGCACGACAATAGAGGCTAAGGCAATAGTTTCATCCCTACTAGGCAACTCCTTTTCATGAGGTTGTCTACCAAACTTGGAGAAATTGAACTCATGTGACACGCCTTCAAAGCCAAAAGTGACAGTTTGCTTCTCACAATCAATATGAGCATTGACAGTGATGAGAAAAGGTCTACCAAATATGATGGGACAAAAGCTATCTTGTGCGGTAGCAAGAATGAGGAAATCAGCAGGATACTTTGTTTTACCACACAAGACTTCAACATCCCTAACAATTCCCACATGGTAGATAGTATCTCTATTGGCAAGCTGAATAGTGACATCAATAGGTTCTATCTCAACAAGTGCAATCTCGTCTTTGATTTCATCATATAAGGATTGAGGTATTGCACTAACACTAGCACCCACGTCACATAAGCCATGATAACAATGATCTCCTATCTTAACAGAAACAACATGCGTGCCAACAACAGGCCTATGTTTATCTCTAGCTTGAGGTTTAGCAATTCTAGCAGCATCTTCACAGAAGTGAATATTATGTCCCTCAACATCGTTGGACAGAAGATCTTTGATAATAGCAATGCTAGGTTCAACTCTAATTTGCTCAGGGGGTGTAGGTGTTCTAATGTAGCCTCTACGTATCACAGTTGAAGCTTTAGAATGATCCTTTATCCTAACAGGGAAAGGTGGTTTCTCAATGTAAGCATTGGGAACAACAGGATCATTATAGGCAATGACTCTCTCTTCAACTGGATTGGGTTTACCTACATTGACTTCTAAAGGAGGATGATATTTAAACCACTTCTCTTTGGGGAGATCAATATGAGCAGTAAAAGATTCACACAATGGAGCTACTATCTCAGAGTCAAGTCCATACTTAGCGCTAAAATCACTAAAGGTATTTGTTTCAACAAAGGATTTAACGCAATCAAACGTGAAATTCATACCTGACTCCTTAACTTCTTCAAGCTCCCAATCTTTAGAGTTGCGTTTAATTCTCTCCAATAAATTCCAATTGAAGTCAATATCTCTCTTCATAAAAGAACCGGTACAAGAAGTGTCAAACATGGTGCGATCATCATGAGAAAGCCGAGCATAGAAGTTCTGAATGATAATTTCTCTCGAGAGCTCATGGTTGGGGCATGAATATAGCATTGATTTAAGCCTCCCCCAAGCTTGAGCGATGCTTTCTCTGTCACGAGGCCAAAAATTGTAAATATAATTCCGATCACGATGTACTAAATGCATAGGATAAAACTTTTTATGAAATTCCAATTTCAACCTATTGTAGTCCCATGATCCAGTGTCATCACATAGCCTATACCATGTCAACGCCTTATCCTTCAAAGATAAAGGAAATACCTTCTTATTGACCTCATCCTCGGGCAAACCTGCAAGCTTAAATAAACCACCAACTTCATCTACATAGATTAGATGCAAGTCTGGATGTGATGTTCCATCTCGTGTAAAAGGATTAGCCAGCAGTTTCTCAAGCATACCCGAAGGAAATTCAAAGAAAATATTTTCAGTAGGTGCAGCAGGTTGAGGAGAAACTCTTTGTTCTTCCGTTCGAGGTGAAGATACCCCGAACAAGCCCCTCAAAGGATTAGTATCCATAGTGACAAGTGACAATAAATTTCAGCACACTATATGAATGTTTCCTTACCAAGTTCCACTTACCAAAGGCGCTTCACTCCCCGGAAACGGCGCCAGAAAAGAGTGTTGATGACCCACAAGTATAGGGGATCAATCTTAGTCCTTTCGATAAGTAAGAGTGTCGAACCCAACAAGGAGCAGAAGGATCTGACAAGTGGTTTTCAGCAAGGTAAAATCTGCAGGCACTGAAATTGTCGGTAACAAGTGATTGTGTGGTGAGATGATTCGTAGCGAGCAACAAGTAACAAAAGTAGCAACGGTGCAGCAAAGTGGCCCAATCCCTTTTGTAGCAAGGTACAAGCATGGACAAAGTCTTATAGGAGGAAAAACGCTCCCGAGGACACACGGGAATTTTTGTCATGCTAGTTTCATCAAGTTCATATGATTCGCGTTTGTTACTTTGATAGTTTGAATGTGGGTGGACCTGCGCTTGGGTACTACCCTTACTTGGACAAGAATCCTACTTATGATTAACCCCTCTCGCAAGCATCCGCAACTACGATAGAAGAATTAAGACAAAGTCTAACCATAGCATTAAACTAATGGATCCAAATCAGCCCCTTACGAAGCAACACATAAACTAGGGTTTAAGCTTCTGTCACTCTAGCAACCCATCATCTACTTACTACTTCCCAATGCCTTCCTCTAGGCCCAAATAATGGTGAAGTGTTATGTAGTCGACGTTCACATAACATAACACCACTAGAGGAAAAACAACATACAATACATCAAAATATCGAACGAATACCAAATCCACATGATTACTATTAGCATGACTTATCCCATGTGCTCAGGAACAAAAGTAACTACTCACAAATCATAATCATATTCATGACTAGAGAGGTAATGAGTAGCATCAAGGATCTGAACATAAACTCTTCCACCAAATAATCCAACTAGCATCAACTACAAAGAGTAATCAACACTACTAGCAACCTGACAAGTAGCAATCGGAGTCGCGAGACGGAGATTGGTTACAAGTGATGAACTAGGGTTTGGAGATGAGATGGTGCTGATGAAGATGTGGATGGTGACGAGTCCCCTCCAATGAGAGGACTGTTGGTGATGACGATGGCAACGATTTCCCCCCTCCGGGAGGGAAGTTTCCCCGACAGGATCGTCTTGCCGGAGCTCTAGATTGGTTCTGCTCAAGTTCCGCCTCATGGCGGCGGCGAATCCATGAAAAAGCTCCTCCCTGATTTGTTTTTCTGGACGAAACCCTTGATATAGCAGAAGAGGGAGGCCAGTGGGCTAGCAAGCTGCCCACAAGCCCTCATGGCGTGGCCTGGGGGGTGGCCGCTCCGTGCAGGATTGTGGCCGCCTGCTGGCTCCCCTCTGGCGCTTCTTCGGCCTAGTATTTTTTATAAATCCGACAAAAATCCTCGTTGATTTTTATGGCGTTTGGAGTTGTGCAGAATAGGTATCTCAACTTTGCTCCTCTTTCAGGCCAGAATTCCAGCTGTCGACATTCTCCCTCTTCATGTAAACCTTGCAAAATAAGAGAGAAAAGGCATAAGTATTGTACCGTGAAGTGAAATGACAGCCCAAGAAGCGATAAATATCAACATGAAAACATGATGCAAAATGGACGTATCAATATCCATGTTGGTTCCCACATGTTCCACGATGATCTCATCGGATGAATCACGATGGAGAGGATTCAATCAATCCCGTATGCAATTCTCTTTGTCTATCAATACATAACTTGCCCGAGATTGGACCGTTGGTATCCCTATACCTTGTTCAATCTCGGTACTCGCAAGTCTCGTTACTCGTTCCGTAACACATCATCCTGTGGCTAACTCCTTAGTAACATTGAGCTCATTAAGATGATGCACTACCGAGTGGGCCCAGAGATACCTCTCCGTCACACGGAGCGACATATCCCAGTTTTCATTCGTACCAACCCAACAAACACTTTTGGAGATACCTGTAGTGCACCTTTATAATCACCCAGTTATGTTGTGACATTTGATACACCCAAAGCACTCCTACGGTATCCAGGAGTTGCACAATCTCATGGTCTAAGGAAACGATACTTGACATTATAAAAAGCTCTAGCAGACGAACTATACGATCTTGTGCTATGCTTAGGATTGGGTCTTGTCCATCACATGTTTCTCTTAATGATGTGATCCCGTTATCAATGATATCCAATGTCCATGTTCAGGAAACCATGACCATCTATTTAACAACGAGCTAGCCAACTAGAGGCTCACTAGGAACACGTTGTGGTCTATATATTCACACATGTATTACGGTTTCCGGTTAGTACAATTATAGCATGAATAATAGACAATTATCATGAACTAGGAAATATAATAATAACCAATTTATTATTGCCTCTAGGGCATATTTCCAACAGATTCGTCCCCGGGCGATGCTATTTCAAGCCCTTGAGGGCCGAACGACTCGAGATGCTCTAAGGGTCATCCGGACACATCACTATCACCACGGGTTGTGTGATACTACTAGTAGCACTATAGGTCCCCGGGTTTCTTCTAGCTAGCATCATGGGTTGTCCGGACTGTTGGGTAACGTAGCATAAATTCAAAATTTTCCTACGCCATATTCAGATCTTCCTATGGAGAGACCAGCAATGAGAGAGGGGAGAGTGCATCTTCATACCTTTGAAGATCGCTAAGCGGAAGCGTTGCTAGAACGCGGTTGATGGATTCGTACTCGCGGCAATTCAGATCGCGGTGTGATTCCGATCTAGTGCTGAACCACGGCACCTCCGCGTTCAACACCCGTGCAGCCCGATGACGTCTCCTGCACCTTGATCAAGCAAGGAGGAGGGAGAGGTTGGGGAAGATCTCCGGCAGCATGACGACATGGTGTCGATGGAGAGACGAGCTCTCCAGGCAGGGCTTCGCCAAGCACCGTGGGAGAGGAGGAGGAAGAAGAGCAGGGTTGCGCCGAGAGAGAGATGGAAAACTGTGTTTCCAATGGCCAAAACCCCCGCTATAAATAGGGGGAAGGGAGGGTGGCGCCCCCTTTAGGGTTTCCCCCTTGAGGGGGGCAGCCCTAGATGGGGGGAGGGGTGGTGGCCAGGAGGGGAGGAGGGGGTGGCGCACCCCCTGGTGGGCCTTAGGCCCACCTGTGCTAGGGTTCCGCCTTCCCCCTCTTAGGTGCCATGGGCTGGCTGTGGGGGGTGCACCAGTCCACCCATGGGCTAGTTTCCTCTCACACTTGGCTCATGTAGCCTCTTGGGGCTGGTGGCCTCTCCGAGTGGGCCTCCGGAACCCTTCTAGTGGTCCCGACACTTTGCCGTTGGTGCCCGAAACATTTCCGGCATCCAAACCCATCCATCCTATATATCAATCTTTACCTCCAGACCATTGTGGAGCTCCTCGTGACGTCCGGGATCTCATCGGAGACTCCGACCAACCTTCGGTAACCTCGTGTAACAATTCCCTATAACACTAGTGTCATCGAACCTTAAGTGTGTAGACCCTACGGGTTCGGAGGCATGCAGACATGACCGAAACACCTCTCCGGCCAATAACCATCAGCGGGGTCTGGATACCCATGGTGGCTCCCACATGTTCCACGATGATCTCATCGGATGAACCACGATGTCAAGGATTCAATCAATCACGTATACAATTCCCTTTGTCTGTCTATATAGAACTTGCCCGAGATTCGATCGTCGGTATACCTATACCTTGTTCAATCTCGTTACTGGTAAGTCTCTTTACTCGTTCTGTAGCATGTCATCTTGTGACTAACTCCTTAGTCACATTGAGCTCATGATGATGTTCTACCGAGTGGGCCCAGAGATACCTCTCCGTCACACGGAGTGACAAATCCCGATCTCGATTCGTACCAACCCAACAGACACTTTCAAAGATACCCATAGTGCAACTTTATAGTCACCCAGTTATGTTGTGACGTTTGATACACCCACAGCACTCCTACGGTATCCGGGAGTTACACAATCTCACGGTCGAAGGAAAAGACATTTGACACTAGAAAAGCTTTAGCATACGAACAACACGATCTAGTGCTATGCTTAGGATTGGGTCTTGTCCATCACATCATTCTCCTAATGAAGTGATCCCGTTATCAATGACATCTAATGTACATGATCAAGAAACCATGATCGTCCATTGATCAACGAGCTAGCCAACTAGAGACTTGCTAGGGACACACTGTGATCTATTTATTCCATGTATTACTGTTTTCTGTTAATACAATTATAGCATGAACAATAGACGATTATCATGAACAAGGAAATATGATAATAACCATTTTATTATTGCCTCTAGGGCATATTTCCAACGCGGACATGGTAACACCACATGTTTTACTAAAGCACCACTACATATGGATTACGGATTACGACCATAACTACTATTATGGGTAGTCCAATCCCAAAACTGGAACTATGTGTGAGCCCAAGCGAGAACCGACATCATACTCCCTGTGTTTCAGTTGAGGTGCATTTTTATTTTCGAATATTTAAATTTGTAGTAGCATAAAAGAGAAGGAGTTTTCTTGTTGAGTAACAGGAAAATTTCTTATTTCATATTTATGATTTTTAACACAGTATAGATGCAAGCGTTCATATACACATGCATACAATCATCTCTATGAACGCACACATACACACTCTACCCCTATGAGCACCCCCGAGAGACTAACGCGGTATATCATCTTGAGATTTACAAAATCAATATAGACACCTAGTCATCGACGGAAACGTGTGCTTCCACTGAACTCGCATCGCTATAAATTCTTAAATAAGTTCACGAATAATGCGAGTACTAGGACTTGAACCCTGGTGGGTCGGGGATACCACTATGCCTTTAACCATCTAATCACATGTTGATTCGCAAATTTATGATTTTTTAACATGGTACAAACGAAACCGCTCATATATACGCGCATGCACTTATCCCTACGAACGCACACACGCACACCCTACCCCTATGAGAACCTCCGCAAGACTGAGCCGACATAGCATCTTATGATTTACGAAGTCACCATAGGGACCTCGTCATCGACGGGAATATCTTCTCCCACTGAATGTGCGTCGCTAGAAATCCTGTAATAAATCCAGGAATAATGCGAGCACCATGACTTGAACCCTGGTGGGGTGAGGATACCAGGAGCAACTAATTGCGGAGCGCTCCTTCGGTAGCCTCCCAAAGGTCAATATCAGGCGCCGCCACTTGACGCGTTCTCATCTACCGCCACCCCTCGCTCTGGCGCTTCGTTTGGATTTTTTTATTTTTCCACACGCATTTTTGGATTTTAGATGTTTTTTTGGTTTTTTTGACTTTTCGGTTTGCCATCGATCTTTCTTAGCTTTTGGACAATTTCTCTTTAACTTTTTTTCGCATAAAAACACATTTTTTTATTTCTCAAGAGACACGGTTTTGCTTCCGCGAGAATCATAGTTTTGCTTCCGTGAAAGGCATCGCAGTGCCTCTCAGAAACAAAAAAACACCTGCCTCGAGAGGCACGGTTTTGCTTCCAGGAGAGACACATATTTGCTTCTGCGAGAGGGACGGCCATGCCTCTTGGAAACAAAAAAGAAACACATTTTTCCTTCCTTGAGAGGCACGGTTGTGCTTCGTCGAGAGACACGAATTTGCTTCCGCTAGAGACACGGTCGTGCCTTTCGAAAATGAAAAAAAATGTTTTTCTTTCTTTCTCAAAAGGCACGATTTTGCTTCCGTAAAAGGCACAACCGTGCCTCTTAGGAAAGGAAAAACACGTTTTTTTCTTTCCTCGAGTGATACGATTTTGCTTCTGCGAGAGTCATAGATTTGCTTCTGTGAGAGGCATGACCGTGCATCTCGAAAATGAAAAAAACATGTTTTTTTGCGAGAGGCACGGTTTTCTCGTTGATTTTTTTCGTGAGAAAAAAAATTCGTCAAAACCTATCAACATGGGATCTAGTTTTGAAGATCTCGACGTGAAAAATCCAATGATGAAAACGTTTCAAAATTTGAACACATGATTTTAAGAGAGAACATTTTAAATAAATAGATTTATGGAAAAAAGTAATTCATAAGTTGCGATAAGTGACACTTATGCAGTGCGCCACTTGTAACAACATAAGCATGTGAAAGTAAGCTTTAAAAGGTGTACACCTTAATTAGTGATTTTAAAGGATAGAACTGTCCTTCTAACCATTCAACCACAGATTGACTCACCGTAGATTATGTACTACAATTGCCGGAGTAACCACGTTCACGTTCTACATCAAAAGAGTACCCACGTTCACATGTACATAAACCTAGTCATACCTGCAAAGAGTGGCGAATTTTGGAAGGAAATGAAGGGCGGCTTGATGTTAACGATGTGAAGAAAAAAGAAAAGCTCACTTTAAGTTTTTTTAGTTTAGATAATGTTAAATTTTTTATGATGAATACTACTCCCTATGTTCTTAAATATAAGAAGGGAAAACCTTTTCCTCAGCCGGTTGATCCGTGCTAGACATCCGTCGGACACGCCGCCGTTCGATCGAGTCGATTGAATGGCTGGTTGGGGCTATCTCTTTGTCCCACGTCTAGAGGCGGCCGTCGGCAAGGAAGATGTCGCGGCCGAGCAGGTCGGCGAAGGGAGCTGATGCTTCTGCAACATAACCTTTGTTGCAAAAATTTCTTCCGCCAAAAGTACCTATGTTACACAAAGACGAAGGGAAAAAATTCTGCAACAAGGAAATTGTTTCTAAAACTCGACCGTTGTTTGAGGAATTAACTGGTGTAAAGTTTATTTCTCGCAACAAAGCGAAAATTTCTGCAACTCGTCCGTCATTTCAGGAATGAAAGTTTCTGTAACTCGGCCGTCGTTTCAGGAATTATAGGGTGCCCGACTGAAGCGGATCGGACGGTTGCGCGCGCGTAGATCGGGACGACTGCGCGTACATCGGATGGACCTCCAGGTGGCGGATGTTTACTAAACATCTGCCGGTAGATGCGTAGCAGCCCCATATAAGAACTGTTAGATATTTTACTATGAACTACATACGAAATAAAAAGAATAAATTTATACTTAAAAAATATGTATATACATCCATATTCAGTCCATTGTATAATCTCTAAGCTAGGTGGCAGTCGGATGTTCCCTCGTATGTGACAGCCCGGTCGCTAGCCGTCGGACGATTCCACCTTGTCTCTCCCTAATAATAAAGCAGCTACTGCTTCTGTCTTACGTCGCCGCTGTTTTACAAAAACATCCTTGATGTTTTGGATATTCAACCCGCAATCCTCATTGAGTTATGAAAAAATGGTTCGACATTTTTTGGAGCGGCAGATCGAGCAGCGGCGCTCCCGATCCGATCGGGAGCAGGACGACAGCGGCGAGCACGTGAAGGATGCAGCGAGCACGCTGCCCGGGCGAGAGGAGGAGCAGAGGGGAGGCACATAGGCAGGGTGTCGGACGCCCGCGCTCGCGAGCAGTCAAAGCCGATGCAGTGACCGTCGATGGCGGCGAGCAGAGGGGAGGCATGGAGGCGGGGCCGTCGGACGCGCGCGCTCGCCCGCTGTCAACGCCGCGCCCCCATACCTCTACTGTTTGCTCCCTGTCCCTCCGCTCCGCGGTGCCCATGCTTTCTCCGCCGTCACCGAATCTGGACAAGATCGACATGATCCATCGCATCTCAGGAGACACCCGGCTGCAGCTGCTCGTCGGCCATGCGGGGAGCACGGACGAGCTGCTCTTCAACGTCAATCCCACAGACCTGCTTTCCCTAGCTGAATTTGCTACTATCACAGGTGCTACCTGGAGAACACAATTTTGTTGCAACATTGATAGAAAGGCGTGACCGGAAGAAGCAGCCAACTGAATTTGGAATGAACCAAGTCCTCCAGCCATTTCATAGTGAGAAGTTCAATTTCACTAAAGTTAAACTAGAGGAGGTGATCTTCAGGTTCCAAGAAACTGAGAATGATTCTGCCCAGTATTTTGATGGAGCTCCTCCCACTGTTTCAGCTTCTCCTAGCAGCATTTTGAACAACGTCAGTGTGTCTTCATCTCTGATATTACTTCTACCTCGGACAGATTGAAAACTGATTTTCCATTTCTGTATTTTGTGTCACAGGTGAGACCAATTGGGTACTGTCATGTGCTTTTGATCCCTCAAGTCCAGGAATACTTACAGCAAAGGGTTGATCAAGAGAGCTTCTTACTGGCCATGTACGTCACAAAGGAGGCAAGAAATTCCTTCTTCAGAGTTCGCTATAACAGTCTGGGTGCCCTTGCAACAATCAATCACCTCCACTTCCAAGTTAGTCATACTCAAACTTCATTGATTATTGCTTGTGAGGCATACTATCTGAAAGTGCAATATCCAGTCGAAAAGGTGCCAACAGAGGAACTAACAGTCGTAGGGAACGGAGTCAGCATTTCACAGCTGGTGCAGTACCCAGTAAGCGGCTTTGTATTTGAAGGAGGAGCGGGCCTGGAGGATCTGTCACAGGTTGTCTCAAATGCCTGTATCTTCTTGCAAGAGAATAACAGACCTTTCAATGTTCTTATCTCTGAATCTGCCAAGAGAGTATTCCTTCCACTACAGGTACAATACTGCAAATGCAACCTCAGTTTTATTTGTGATCTAGAACTGGACTATCGGCATAATATTTTTATCTCCCTCCGAAATGTTTGATCAACCAGTGCTATGCTGAGAAGCGGACTTCTGGAAAGGCGAGCCAAGAATTTCTCGACATGACAATCAATCCAGCACTCTAGGAGCTCAGCGGCCATTTGGTTCTGAAGAGGAGGAAGGACTACGACGAAGCATCTGAGGCAACATTATGCAGGTTTTTGGTTGAAGCATCCCTGTCTGGAGCAGAGTTCCAAGAGCTGAAGAGGTGAGGCATGGAGGCGGGTTCGAGACCTGCATGGGCCAAAAAAAATTGGCATTTATTTTTTCATGGCGGCGAGCAGAGGGGATGCATGGAGGTGGGGCCGTCGGACGCGCGCGCTCGCCTGCTGTCAATGCAGATGTAGTGACCTTCGATGGCGTCTCCTCTGCCGCCGCGCCCCATACATCGTTTGCTCCCCCATCCCTCCGCTCCGCGGTGCCCGTGCTTTCTCCGCCGTCACCGAGTCTGGACAAGATCGACAGGATCCATCGCATATCATGCGACACCTGGCTGCAGCTGCTCGTCGCCCATGCGGGGAGCACGGACGGTGTCGGGACCCCGATCCTAATCCATAGGAATCCAGCCTGTAACACATCGCATCCCTTTGTGGTCTCACGCACGGTTAACTCCACGGCTGCAGCCTTACCTTAGCCGGGACCGTTTGCGTCTTTTGACTCACGTATGAGAAGGTGTCGCTAGCAATCCAATGTCAAAGAACCCGGATCGACATGTCTAGTCATAAACCAAAGTGGCAGTACCGCACAAGGACATGCATACATGACCCAACAAAGCAGGCGTCGGTCATCAGCGAATGTAGACGAGTTATAGCAAGCTACAAGGACTCCATTACATCGCGTGACATTTCCCCAAAGGGGACAGACACAGCAGCTAAGAAGGACACATGCCGGTCAACCATTGTGTCCGGAGCAGTAGCGAACTACCAAGGCTCGTTGGATCACAAAGGGGCATTTCCTTGTAAGGAGTGCTACTAAAGTTCACGACTAAGTAATCGAACCCCATACATATCAAGTACGACACACGTACGCATGGCATACCGATATGTATAGATACATCAATGGCATCACAACATAACCATAAACATACAACCTTTATTTAAGAGGCTCGGAAGAGCCACACACATAATATTACACATTAAGGGTCTCACGACCCATAATAGCAGTCATACAATTACAAGCCAGCGGAAGAGTTATAAACTGTCTGGGTACAGACAGGGCAACTAGAAGGCACATGGCCTGACTATACTACACAGCCGACGTAGGGCCAGATCGTAGCTGGGACACCAGCTACTCGTCGTCGTCGATGTCTACGAAGAACCCTCCATTAGGGTCATTAGCAACCTCTGCAACATTTATTAAGCAAACATGAGTACGAAGGTACTCAACAAGACTTTAGGATGACTAACTACTCATGCAAGGTATCAAAAGGTATTGTGGGGTTTCATGCGGAAAGCTAGCATTTGACTCGTGGCTAGAGAACTTGCATTTTTAAATAATTTTGACAACTTGATTTCTCGCACACGAGTCCACTAACACCACAACAATACACTATCGTGGAATCATTCCGTCTCCGTACGGAAATGCCGTCCACGACACTCACGCTTATATTGGCAATTTTATGAGTAGCCATTGAAGTTATCTATGAACAACATATGTCTCCAAGTAGTCCATATCCGCGGACGCGGCTATTCGAATAGATCATAACCCTGCAGGGGTGTACTTCGTCACACACGCTCTCGCCACTTATCGCCATGTGCACGTCATGCACCTCGGCAACCTTCAAGCGGAAGCCCAACGAGGGAGTCGGCCACGACCGTTAACCACACTAGTACCTAGTCCAGGTCTATCGCCTATCTGAGAGTAACCCGTACGGAAGTCCGGCCGAGGTTTCCGCCACGGCCTCAAACGATGTGCGTAGGGTTCCCAAGCCCTCCATCCGAGTGCCACTTGGTACACCGTGCCACTGCCTACCGCATCACGGCCCACCTCTCAGGTCAGCACCATGCACGGCCTCCAGCATTACTATAAACACCAGAAACTACTTGCAACCCCTGGACCGAGTACTACGCGATTAATAGGCCGAGCGGGGTCATATTTCAGGGCCCAGCATGTGGTAGTATCTAGTCTTGGATTACATACACGGAACTCAGTTCCTAAGGACGGTTCCAATGAAACAACCCGCCATGTACTCCTACACAGCCTTTCACCGGTACCTTTACCAAATCAAGTTCAACACACAACCTTTGCTCACCGAACACATTCCACATTTCTGTTCATCTCCCAGATGACAGATCATACACAACTCTAAGCATAGCATGCATAGCAGGATAAGGCACATCATAGCTCAAGCAACTATCAGGTATGCTAGGTTGCAAGGTTCGGCTATTTACTTTGACAAGGTTAGGTCATGCAAAGGAAGTGGGTTCAACTAATGTGGCAAAAGCAGTTGAAGCATTTGATCCTAATGCAAAGAAATAAGTGCAGGAGCAAGAACATGGGAATTATCGGGATGATCAAAAGGATTGCTTGCCTTGTTGCTCAGAGGAGGAACGATATCCATCAGACGGATATTTGGTGGAATCCGGGGTTGCGGAGCCTATCGAAATAAATGGCACCATTCAATAACAATCATATGCAATCAAAATGATGCATGAGCATGGCATGAGAATGCAAGGTGATAAGTTATTATAATCAACATGTATTAGGTTTAGAGTTGATTTGAATCATATTCGGTATCACTTCAAATGGGGTATTCACGGTTACCGATTTAATTGATTCGACCTGATGCTCAGATCAACTTGATGTTAGTTTGCATGAGATGTCATGTTATGGTACTGATTTGTAACTAGGACAGTGTGTGATCATGGCAACCATAATGAAATTTGAATATTTTCCAAATTCCATTTAAAAAGGTAATTATAAGAATTGAATTATTCCTTATTATACATGTTAGGGTTCTGTAACTTTTTCAAACATCGTTGAAAATAGCATAATCAGAATCCTTGAATTTTTCTGATACTTTTTCATATATAAATTATTTTCATTGGAGTTACAAATTAATTTCTATGATTTTTACAAGTTTTAGCAATTTACTGGAATTATTTCTATACTGGAAATTCTATTTATTGCATCAGGCTGACGTCAGCAGGTCAGCCGACCTGTTCAGGTCAAACCTGACAGGGGGGCCCCACTGGTCAGCCTCTCTGGGACTAATCCCGCGCTGACCAGCCCCTAATTGGGGTTTGACCAGGCGTGGGGCCCTCTGGCAGCGACTGAGGGGAGGGCAATTACGCCCTAATGGCCGGCCACGTCGACGCCCACCGGAGGGTGGTCGCCGGCGACCAAGCCCGTGGCGGAGGGCTCGCCGGAGACGACCTAATCGGCACTGCACATCACCAATTTGAACGCGGTTTGCAGCTACGGAACGCTGGTGAAGTGGCCGATCTGGCAGGGGCATCAGGGGTGGCTAGGGTCGCCGGAAGAGGCGCCGGCGATGAGCCGAAGCGGCGGCCGAAGCTCGGCCTTCTACGAGCGATGGCTCTAGGGCACGGGGAGGGCAGCTGAGGGGCTCATCACGCTCCTGGAGGCTCCAGGAGCTCGAATCCTAGCTCGAGCGCGTGGATCAGACACCACAGCGACGGCGACGACATGACCGGCGGCGAGAAGCTCTCGGCCTTGGTGGGGAACGAGGCTACGATGCACGGGAGAGCGTGGGGCGAGAGGGGAAACGACGACGAGCTCACGGCGGTTCCGATGGTGCTGTTGAGGGGCTCGGGGATGCGCCGGAGGGAGCGAATCGACGGGAGAGGTCCGACGGCCGGAGGTGGAAGACGATGGCGTTGGGGGCGATGCAGAGCTCGGGGAAGCTTCGGCTTCTACAGAGATGACCAGGGCGACGAGGCGGAGCTAACAAACTACTCGGAGGAGGGTTCCCATGGCTAGAGGTGCTGTGGCTCGAGCTCGAGCTCGGCTCCAATGGCGGCAGCAGGAAGGAGGGCAAGATCCGAGAGGAGGGAGAGAGTTAGCGCTGGGAATGGATAGAGGAGGCCTCGGGGAGCTTATCCCCGGCCTAGCCAGCGCGAGGCGGCGGCCAGGCAGGCGCACAGGTGCATGGCCGCGCCGAAGGAGGCGGCGGCCACCTCCTGCTCCTACTGGGGCGAGGGAGGGGACGAGCCAGGGAGATGGGCCGAGCCAGGCTAGGCGACAGGTAAGAGTTTCCCATTTTTTTTTCTGTTTTTGTTTTTCTGTTTTGCTAACTATTGTTTTGCTATTTATTTCAGCTCCAAAACAAAAAGTAAAAACTATTTTAGACCTCCTGAAATATTGTTATAATATTCCCAACCATTTCCAAAGTTTTCAACATTTTTGAAAATTTATAGTTTCTGATTTCAAATTTAAAATTTGAAACCAGTGGCTTTTTGCATTAATTTAAAATGCTTAAAGTGTCAAGAAAATAGTTTTCTCCAATGCTCATTTACTTTCATGATTTATCAGAAAGTTTGAACATTTCTTGAGGCCATTTTGGGTTCATTGATTTCAACTAGTTTGAGATTTTCTTTATTTAAAGTAGTGGCTAGGGTTTTGAGTTTTTCCTTTGCCACTTTCTTGTTCTTGTTGAAAAATTCTTAGATGCAAATGCAAAGAAGACATGAGCACAAGACTAACTTGCTTAAGGTGTCAGGGATGTGACAGACGGGCTGCTCGTCCGGCATGTGGGGGAACACGGACGAGCTGCTCGTCAGCGTCCATCCCACAAGCCTGCTTCTGCTTCTACTACAACACAAAAAAAAGTGTAGTGGAGTAGCCACTGATCCGCTCCAGGAACAGGGCGTGCAGCCAAACAGATGTGCAGTATATTCAGATAGACACTGAAATAAATGATGGTTGTGAAAACATTCATGTACTGAATAACTTACCAACATGCCACTGAAAGATATGGAATAGATCACTGAAACAAAGGGCTGCCTACAGCCTGTCTGCCAAATGCAGCAGGCTATGGATGCCTCAAGATTTGATGTGTGTCTGACTTTATTGTGTCGACTGAATTCTTTTGTGTTGTTATTACAATCATCAGTGGAGGTTTCAAAAAAATGTGAGTTGGTAAGACTAAGTTTGAATTATCATATTTAATGGGTCATAGTTTTTTATTCCAAAAGAAGATGTTACACGAAAGTACATGATTGATTTGATAAATTTAGATGTTACCAAAGGTCATGCACGTCGTTGCTGCATGAATTCAACCAATTTTCCTTTGTTTGCCCTGCTGTATAATGAATGTAACTCATCCTCCCACCTTGAATCTACCCCTGTTTGAGTTTATTTTTTCTGAAATTGGTGCTACTTCCGATTGCTCATAATTTCAGTTTCGTTGATATGATACAAGCCCCTGTTTCAGTTTATTTTTTTCTGGAAAAATACTGTTACTAGCCAAGGATTAGACCAAGAATTTTCATGTTCCTGTCTACATATACCTGGACATTGTGGCTTTGACTTGGTTACGGTAATTCTTGGACATGTTGCTGGAGTAATTCTTGAAGTTTCATATATTCTCCTCTTTCTTCAGTTATCAATTAGCTTAATTGCATACACATGACTAGATATGCTTGCTGCACCTAGGTGTTTGCTCCGCAATGAACCCGTTGCAACATACGGGCATATTTACTAGTAACATCTATCCATGTGGGCGGAGCCCAGCACTGCTCAGTTTTTTTTCTCTCAGCGATAAGGATTCAGCTCTCGCTCTCTCCTTGGCTCATGGCTGTCAATGCATGACACGTCTCTCATGCTGCAAATGAACAGGTCGTTGACTAAGCAAACCTTGTAACATGTTCTGCAAAAAAGGCAAAGTTTACAATAATATTAGTGTATATAACATGGTTGTAAGAACTTTTCTGTTGCGTGTCAAAAATAATAATTAATAATTAAGTATATGCAACAACCTAATTCAATTGCGACAAAAAATATTGAAAAAAAATGGTCACAACATATTCAAAAAATAATAAGCCGCCTTTCAAAGGCATCCGATGTGACCGATATAGCACATTATAGCTGTATGTTCTCTTGCCACTATCCCAGCTCCAACGTGATAACGTCATGCACACGCTAAGTCTCCCTTCTTGCAGCGTCGCTCGGTTCTGACTCACGGCAGCCATACGATCATCACTCTCAACAATACCATATCGCCTCTTTCTCTACAACAACACAAGTATCGAGTGGCGGATCTAGGGATTGAACTTACCCGGGGCGAATCTAACGTACAAATGCAAGTCCGCTCAATCGAAGCTCATTAAATTCAAATATGAAGATGGGTGCACTAAAATATTAACATAACTAATTGTAAATAGTTCAAGATTCTATGTTTTTGAAAAAGTTCAGGATAATTGATAACCACGTGATGTAACAAATAAAAATCTTAAAATACAACATAATTTGCACGAAAACAACCAACTTTCGTCTGGCATATTAGCCTTTCGGATCGTCAATGAATGCCGAGCAGGCGGCTGGCCAGTCAACAACAAGAATGTGTGCAATAATCCGTCTCGTCGTCTTGTTTGATCTTACCAGCAAAAATGTGGCGCAGAGAGCAGAACAATGGTGGTTTGGACGACACCGGACCGGGCAGGATTGAAGAGGCTCTGAGCGGAGAGGAGTGATGCAGTGTGAACGACACTGGAGTGGAGAAGATTGGAGAGGTTGTGAGCAGAGAGGAGTGATGCGTTGTGGTGTGGACAGTGCCGGAGCAGAGAGGATTGGAGAGGTGTGATACTGTGTGGTGTGGACGATGCTGGAGCGCAGCGGGTTGGAGTGGGTGTGAGCGGAGAGGAGTGATGCGTTGTGGTGTGGATGGCACCGAAGCGGAGAGGATTGGAGAGTCTGTGAACGGAAAGGAGTGATGCGGTGTGATAACCCACAAGTATAGGGGATCAATTGTAGCCTTTCTCGATAAGTAAGAGTGTCGAACCCAACGAGGAGCTAAAGGCAGGACAAATATTCCCTCAAGTTCTATCAACCATCGATACAACTCTACGCACACTTTACATTCGCTTTACCTAGAACAAGTATGAAACTGGAAGTACTTTGTAGGAGTGAGGATAGGCTTGCAAGAAAGTAAAGAACACGTAAATAAAACTAGGGGTTGGTTAGACAAAGAAACAACTACGAGTGTCTAACGAGTGTGGAAAAGTGTTGGTAGGAGTTGCGGAATTGTCCCTAAGAAATTGACTACGTTACCAGATCGATAGCAAGTATCATGTGGGAGAGGCCTCTGCTAGCATGTCATCCCTTACTTGGAATTATATGAACTTATGATTGGAACTATTAGCAAGCGTCCACAACTACTACCGTTCATTAAGGTAAAACCCAACCATAGCAATTCATCAATCACCGATAGGACAACGATAATCTACTCAGACATCATAGGATAACAACACATCATTGGATAATATTATGTAGAATAAAGCACCATGTTCAAGTAAAGGGTACAGCGGGTTGCGGGAGAGTGAACCGCTGAATATAGATGGGGGAAGATGATGGAGATGTTGGTGAAGATGACGGAGGTGTTGGTGTAGATCGCCGTCACACGATGATGTCCCGGGCGGTGCTCCGGCGCCGCCGGGAGAGAGGGGGAGAGAGCCCCCCCTCCTTCGTATTCTTCCTTGACCTCCTCCCTAGATGGGAGAAGGGTTTCCCCTCTGGTCCATGGTCTCCATGGCGGTGGAGGGGCGAGAGCCCCTCCGAGATTGGATCTCTCTCTCTGTGTCCTTCTGTTTCTGCGCTCCCAGATTCTGCCTTTCACCGTTTCTTAAATTCCCGGAGATCCGTAACTTCGATTGGGCTGAAATTTTAACATGATTTTCTTCCGGATATTATCTTTTTGCGGCGAAAGAAGGGCTCCAACCGCCTTAAGGAGTCGCCACAACCTTCCAGCCGCCACCGTACCTCGTGGTGGCGGCTACAGGGCTTGTGGGCCCTCCGTGCATCGCCTCGCGTTGATTCTTCTTCCCAAAAATCATAAATATTCCAAAAAAATCCCCGTAAGTTTTTATTACGTTTGGACTTCGTTTGGTATGGATATTCTGCGAAACAAAAAACATGCAACAAACTGGAACTGGCACTGGGCAGTGGATCAATATGTTAGTCCCAAAAATAGTATAAAAAGTTGCCAAAGTATATGAAAGTTCTAGAATATTGGCATGAAACAATAAAAAATTATAGATACGATGGAGTCGTATCAACATCCCCAACCTTAATTCCTGCTCGTCCTCGAGCAGGTAAATGATAAAAAAGATAATTTTTGATGTGGAATGCTACCTAGCATAATATTGATCATATAATCTAGTCATGGCATGAATAGTAAAACACGAGTGATTCGAAGCAATAGTCTATCATTTGACATAAAGACAATAATATTTCAAGCATACTAACAAAGCAATCATGTCTTCTCAAAATATCATGGCCAAAGAAAATTATCCCTACAAAATCATATAGTCTGGCTATGCTCCATCTTCCCCACACAATGTATTTAAATCATGCACAACCCCAGTTTTAGCCAAGCAATTGTTTCATACTTTAGTGTTCTCAAACTTTTTCAACTTTCACGCAATACATGAGCGTGACCCATGGACATAGCACTATAGGTGGAATAGAATATGGTGGTTGTGGAGAAGACAAAAAAGAGGAGATAGTCTCACATCAACTAGGTGTATCAAAAGGCTATGGAGATGGCCATCAATAGATGTCAATGTGAGTGAGTAGGGATTGCCACACAACTGATGCACTAGAGCTTATAAGTGTATGAAAGATCACAAAAGTAACTAGTGGGTGTGCACCCAACATGCTTGCTCACGAAGACCTAGGGCAATTTTGAGGAAGCCCATCATTGTAATATACAAGCCAAGTTATATAATGAAAATTTCCCACTAGTATATGGAAGTGACAACATAGGAGACTCTCTGTCATGAAGCTCATAGTACTATTTGAAGCACAAGTGTGGAAAGAGGATAGTAGCAATTGTCCCTTCTCTCTTTTCTCTCATTTTTTTGTGGGCTCTTTGGCCTCTTTTTTTTAATATTTTATTTTATTTTGGTGGGCATCTTTGGCCTCTTTTTTTGTAAATATGCTTCGTTGGCCTCTTTTATTTCCTCACATGGGACAATGCTCTATTAATAATGATCATCACACTTACAACTCAATACTTAGAGCAATGATGACTCTATATGAAATTCCTTCGGTAGTGTACCGCGACAATGATCTAGCATAGCAATGACATAAAAAAAACGGACAGGCCATGGAAACATCATGCTAGCTATCTTACGATCATGCAATGGCAATATGGAAGTGGTGGCACATGTCATGAGACGGAACAGTGGTAGTTGCATGGAAATATATCTCGGAATGGCTATGAAAATGCCATAATAGGTAGGTATGGTGGCTGTTTTGAGGGAGGCTATATGGTGGGTGTAATGCACCGGCGAAAGTTGCGCGGTACTAGAGAGGCTAGCAATGGTGGAAGGGTGAGAGTGCGTATAATCCATGTACTCAACATTAGTCATAAAGAACTCACATACTTATTGCAAAAGTCTATTAGTCATCGAAACAAGGTATTGCACGCATGCTCCTAGGGGAAAGGTTGGTAGGAGTTAACCATCGCGCGATCCCGACCTCCACACAAAGGATGACAATCAATAAATAAATCATGCTCCGACTTCATCACGTAACGGTTCACCATACGTGCATGCTACGGGAATCACAAACCTTAAGACAAGTATTTCTAAAAATACACAATTACTCATTAGCATGACTCTAATATCAAATATTCATGTCGCAAACTGTTGCAAGGAATCAAACATATCATATTCAGTGATCTACAAGTTTTATGTAGGGTTTTATGACTAACCATGTGAATGACCAACTCCTGTTAACTCTCTAAATAGGTATAAGTGAAGCATGAGAGTTTAATTCTTTCTACAAAAGATATGCCCCGCTCTAACAAATATAAGTGAAGCAAAAGAGCATTCTACAAATGGCGGTTTTCTATGTGTAGGGAAACATGCAATCCAAACTTCAAAAGATATAAGTGAAGCACAAGAAGCATTCTATAAAGCCAAACAAGGATTATCTCATACCAGCATGATGCATAAAAGAAAAAGGAAAAATAAACACAAAAGACGCTCCAAGCATTTGCACATATCATGTGACGAATTAAAATATAGCTCTGAGTAAAATTACCGATAGATTGTAGACGAAAGAGGGGATGCCTTCCGGGGCATCCCCAAGTTTAGATGCTTGAGTCTTCATTGAATATTACCTTGGGGTGCCTCGGGCATCCCCAAGCTTAGGCTCTTGCCTCTCCTTATTCCTTCATCCATCGTGCTCTCACCCAAAACTTGAAAACTTCAATTACACAAAACTCAACAAAACTTTGTGAGACCCGTTAGTATAATAAAATAAATCACCACTTCAAGTACTGTTGTGAACTCATTCTAAATTCATATTAGCATTATATCTACTGTAATCCAACTTCACCATGGTTCATACCCCCCGATACTACCCATAGATTCATCAAAATAAGAGAACAATGCATAGAAAACAGAATCTGTCAAAATAGAACAGTCTGTAGCAATCTGTATATTCCGTATACCTTTGATATCTCAAAAAATCTGAAAAATTACGAACGTCTGGAAAATTTGCATATCAATCAGCAGCAAAAAAATCAACTCAAAAGCTCTTCTATAATAAAAATGAAAATTAATTTTGTGAGCAGAAAGTTTCTGTCTTTTCTCAGCGTGATCAAACAACTATCACTCAAACTAATCGTAAAGGCTTTACCTGGCACATTATTTTTAAAAAACAAAGGAATTGTACAAGGGGATATTATTATTATTTTTTGAGAAACTTCCATGAAAAATTCTACATTGTTTCCATGAGCATGAACACAAGTGTTCAAGGTCGACCCTCACTTCCGCAATGCATCACCTTTCAATCGCTTCTCTTTTTGAAAAAGTTTTAAGTTCCCCTCTATATTTTTTTGTTTTTAAACTAAATAAAAGCACTCAACAGAAATAAATGACTCTCTAAAACTTTTGGGTTGTCTCCCAGGCAGCGCTTTCTTCAAAGCCATTAAGCTAGGCATAAAGTGCTCAAGTAATGGATCCACCCGGATCCCAAGGTATATCGAAGCCAATTTTAATTAGCAATGATTTGAAATTTAGTAGTGAGCACAAGGTAACATATATCATGCAATGACAAAGTCTAACTCTCTTCCTATGCATTGGCATGTCATAAAAGAACAATTCATGCAAACCAAGTAAAGGCCAATACATAGCATAAGCAGTTTCTTGCAATTTTATCGTATTGGAAACATAGATAGGTGGAGATGTAGTTCCTCTCTCATTATAATTGCAAGTAGGAGCAGCAAGCACATGCATATTATATTCATCAAAATCATCATGTGTAACATAAGGAACTACAGCTAGCTGATCTTCATAAGCATCATTCATATTGGCATCATGGCCACAAGCGTAGCAAGCATCAAGTTCATCAAAAAGGGATATCTCAAACGAATCCAAGGGATCATAGCATTCATGCTTCGGTAAGAATGAAGGCAAATTAAATAATGTATGAGTAGAAGAGTTACTCTCATTAGAAGGTGGACATGGGTAGCTAGTCTGTTCTTCCTCCTTTTGTTCTTCACTCTCCTTGTCATCTTTTTCATCTAATGAGCTCACAATTTCAGCATTTTCTTCTTCCATAGTTTCCTGCAAAATAATAGTCTTTTCTTGGGCAGCATAGGATTTCTCCTTAAATCGTTCAATATGGGCATTATATTCATAATTAGTATAACAATAACAAAGCATAGCCAAATTTTTAGATTGGTAAGGAGCATCATCATTATCATCATACCTTTTAAACATAGCCTCAATTTCATAAGCACCCATAAAAGCAACAAACTCTTCTATTTGATCCACATCATAGTAATCATATATACCATTAGCATAAGAAGCCAAGGTTCTATGATCTTTAAACTCACAAGAAAAGGGAAGGTGTGGAGCCTTCATCCTAGAGCAACAAGTAACACCATGTCTCTTGCATAGTTCCCAAGCATACCATTTCAACAAAATGGATTTGATCCTATAAAAGTTTCTCTTTTTGAGTCAAGCGATAATCCCTAAAGTATTCACATTGATCCAACGTGTATCCCATTATATAATTGAATGGGGCTTTCTCAGGATTATTAAAAAAGTATATAATATTTTCCACGTAACGAGCATGGAGGGTTTTAGGAGGTTCCCATCTCCATGAGTAGCAAGTACACCTATTTTTTTGGTATTTCGTGTTCCATATCCATAACTAAAGATAGAGAACAACTTAGAACAGCAAATAAATCTACTTAGTGACAAAGCAAACAAGCACACATGAGAATATTCACCCCATGCTATTGCTCCCCACCAACGGCGCCAGAAAAAGGTCTTGATAACCCACAAGTATAGGGGATCAATTGTAGCCTTTCTCGATAAGTAAGACTGTCGAACCCAACGAGGAGCTAAAGGCAGGACAAATATTCCCTCAAGTTCTATCGACCACCGATACAACTCTACGCACACTTTACGTTCGCTTTACCTAGAACAAGTATGAAACTAGAAGTACTTTGTAGGAGTGAGGATAGGCTTGCAAGAAAGTAAAGAACACGTAAATAAAACTAGGGGCTGGTTAGACAAAGAAACAACTACGAGTGTCTAACGAGTGTGGAAAAGTGGTGGTAGGAGTTGCAGAATTGTCCCTAAGCAATTGACTACTTTACTAAATCGATAACAAGTATCATGTGGGAGAGGCCTCTGCTAGCATGTCATCCTGACTTGGAATTCTATGCACTTATGATTGGAACTATTAGAAAGCGTCCGCAACTACTAATGTTCATTAAGGTAAAACCCAACCATAGCAATTCATCAATCACCGATAGGACAACGATAATCTACTCTGACATCATAAGATAGGAACACATCGTTGGATAATAATATGTAGCATAAAGCACCATGTTTAATTAAAGGGTACAGCGGGTTGCGGGAGAGTGAACCGCTAAATATAGATGGGGGAAGATGATGGAGATGTTGGTGAAGATGACAGAGGTGTTGTTGTAGATCACCATCACACGATGATGTCCCGGGTGGCATTCCGGCGCCGCCGGGACAGAGGGCGAGAGAGCCCCCTCCTTCTTCTTCTTCCTTGAACTCCTCCCTAGATGGGAGAAGGGTTTCCCCTCTGGTCCATGGTCTCCATGGCGGCGGAGGGGCGAGAGCCCCTCCGAGATTGGATCTCTCTCTCTGTGTCCTTCTATTTTTGCGCTCCCAGATTCTGCGTTTCAGCGTTTCTTAAATTCGCGGAGATCCGTAACTCCGATTGGGCTGAATTTTTAACACGATTTTATTCCGTATTTTATCTTTCTTGCGGCTAAAGAATGGCTTCAACCGCCTTAAGGAGTGGCCACAAGCCTGCCAGCCGCCACCGTACCTCTTGGTGGCGGCAATAGGGCTTGTGGGCCCTCCGTGCATCGCCTCGCGTTGATTCTTCTTCCCAAAAATCATAAATATTCCAAAAAAAATCCCCGTAAGTTTTTATTATGTTTGAACTTTGTTTGGTATGGATATTCTGTGAAACAAAAAACATGCAACAAACAGAAACTGGCAGTGGGCACTGGATCAATATGTTAGTCCCAAAAATAGTATAAAAGTTGCCAAAAGTATATGAAAGTTGTAGAATATTGGCATGAAACAATCAAAAAATTATAGATATGACGGAGACGTATCACGGTGTGATGTGGACAATGTCGGTGACGTGTTTAAATAGGTGTGGCTAGGTGAACGAATAGGAAGACGACTTAAATCCGACGTCATAGTAAATTTCTCGGTTACCGTGTCAGCATCGAAGGGGTGTCGTCTGCTTGTCCGATCGCATCTCTGTGAGCAACATCAATGCCATGTGTAGTCTACTCCACTCTGTATCGGCCTGACCGACATGAATGTGCGTCGGCCACTTCCCACCGAGATTTTTCTTGGATGGAAAGAGTTTTGGGGTGGGACGTGATGATCAAGAACGTACATGGAGACAATGCACATGCTCGCAAAGCTCATTCTAGTTTGCGTCTCGTTTACGGGATATCGAACACCTAGACGCGTCCGTAGATAGATGAGGTATTATGTTGGATGTCAAAAATATGTGTGGACAGATCGGTTCGGATGTTTACGGATGATTTAAGGGTCCGGGCATAAGCAATTTGATTTGGTATGCAATTAGGCCGTTTTCATAGAGTGAAATCCATGTCGAGAATGAATCGTTTTCCTTCTCTCAGTTTGTCTTCGCGTCCAAAAGAAATCAGCTACTGACAGATGAACAAATTAAGAGATGCAATATATGCGGGCAGATTATGGCTACCCGGGGCGTCCGCCCCTACCCACATAATGTGCCGATCATGTATATAGGCATCACATACAAAATAAGTAGACATACTTCTGCCTGCATCTACTTCTATCACTCCACACATCGACCTCTATCCAGCATGCATCTAGTGTATTGAGTTCATGGAGAAATTGTGTAATGCCTTAAGAACAATGACATGATGTAGACAAGATCTATTCATGTAGGAATAGACCCCATCGTTTTATCCTTAATGGCAACCATGCATGCACGTCATGTCTTTTTCTATCACTGAGATTGAGCACCGCAAGATCGAATCCATCACAAAGTGCCTCTTCCCATTGCAAGATAAAAGATCAAGTTGGCCAGACAAAAATCAAATATCGGAGAAGAAATACGAGGCTATAATAATCAAGCATGAATATGTTTTCATATATGTGATCATAAACTCACAATTCATCAGATCCCAACAAACACAACACAAAACAAAGTTACATCATATGGATCCCCGAGAGACCATTGTATTGAGAAACAGAACGAGAGAGAAAGCCATCTAGCTAGTGCCTACGGACTCGTAGATCTGATATGAACTACTCATGCATCATCGGAGGAGCACCAATGAGGATGGTGAACCCCTTCGCGATTGTGTTCCTCTACGGAACGGACTCTAGATTGGTTTTCATGGCTCTGGCATTTACGGTAGCTAAAATGATTTTTCGTCCACTCCTCTAGGGTTTCTGGACTATTGGGGTATTTATAGAACTCAGAGGCGGAAGAGAAGCTTCCAGATGTCCACACTAGACACCAGGGCGTACCAGAGGCCTCTGGCGCGCCATGGTGTCTAGTGGGGCCCCCTAGGCCTTGGCTGTTGCTCAATCTTGGCCCCCAAGTTTCCTTTTGGTCGAAAAAACTCCCAAATGTTTCATGTCAATTGGACCTCATCTCATATGGATTTTCTACGAAGGCAAAAAACAACAATTGGCACTAGGAACTATATCAGTATGTTAGACCCAAAAAATGATATAAAATTGCTATAAAACACCCAAGAATGATAACATAACATCATAGTACAATCAAAAAGTATAGATAGGTTGGAGACATATGACCATCCCCAAGTTTAATTCATGCTCGTCCTCGAGTAGTGTGATGCCCTTGATTTGATCGTACGCTAATCATACACGCAAATGCATACAACCAAGCTCAAGGACTCACGGGAAGATATCACAACACAACTCTAGACACAAATAAAACATACAAGCTTCATATTACAAGCCAGGGGCCTCGAGGGCTAGAATGCAGAGCTCGATAAACACACGAGTTGGCGGAAGCAACAAATATACGAGTATAGACATGAAACATGGATAATGCCTTAGAGAAGGCTAGCACAAAAGATACAACGATCGAACGAGGCGAGTCCTCCTGCCTGGGAACGTCCTAAACTACTCCTGGTCTTCAGTGGCCTCCATGTAGTATTAGGCACCGTCGGGGTAGCAGTCGTCATCGGTGGGATACGCCATCTCCTGGGCTCCATCATCTGGTCGCAACAATCGAATAAAGGGGAAAAGGGGGAGCAAAGCAACGGTGAGTACTCATCCAAAGTACTCGCAAGAGTGACATCAGAACTATGCTAAGTATGCATCAGTATCAAAGAATGGGGTTATATGTGGACCGACTGCAACAATTCGAGAAAAGAGAGAGGGGACTAGTCCTATCGAAAACTAGCATCTTCATGGTCTTGCAACAATATGCGGGAGTAGAACAAGAACACCAATAATAGTCATATTGTTGCAGAATTTTAATATGAGGTCATGCCGAGAGATTCTTCCTCAACTCCGTGCGAGGAAGCGATCCCGGAGCAACATTCCGGTTATGTAACAACTGTAGTTGTATAAGATCGGGGCACAACTCCAAGTTGTCATGTAACCTGCATTCAAATAGTTAATGTTCATCCCTGCATGGGTGCACCAAGTTTCCCATCACGCTTGATAAACTCTGGGTGGACACACTTCCCTGGGTCATGTCTAGGCCTCAAAACATAAACACGTCGCAAACCTACCTAAGCTCAACAAAGAGGCTAGTGATACGTCTCCAAGGTATCTATAATATATGAAGTATTCATGCTACGTTTACAATAATTATATGTGATTTTGGTATGATTTTCTTAGAACTAATCCGGACTGACGCTGTTTTCAGCACAGCTGCCGTGGTGTTGTTTTTGTGCAGACATAAAATTTCTCGGAATGGGCTGAAAATTTACGGAGATTTTTTTTGGCAAATATGAAAAATAATGGAGCAAAAAGATATTGGAGAGGAGTCCCGAGGCAGACACAATCCACCAGGGTGCCCCCTAGGGCGTGTCCCTAGCTTGTGGGCCCCTCGAGCACTCCCCTGACGTGATTCCAACGCCAAATAATCTCATAAATACAGAAACCCCAAAAAGAAACATAGATCAGGAGTTCCGCCACTGCAAGCCTCCAAAGACACGAAAAACCAATCTTGGCCCTCTCCGGCACCCTGTCGTAGGGGGTCACCATCACCGGAGAACATGGAGGAGGAAGACGGAGGGGCCATCATCACCATGCAGGCCAAGGACCAGACGGAGAATCTCTCCCCACCTTGGGGGGAGGCCATGGAGGAGGAGGCACAAGGAGGAGACCCTCTCCCCCTCTCTCCCGATGGTGCCGGAGTGCCACCGGGGGAACCATCGCCGTGGTGATCGTCTTCATCAACATCACCTTCTTCATCACCATCCTCATCTTATTTTAGCACTCCACTCTCCCATACCTCGTTGTAATCCCCTACTTGAACATGGTGCTTTATGCCACATATTATGATCCAATGATGTGTTGCCATCCTATGATGTTTTGAGTAGATTCCCTTTGTCTTATGGGTTGATTGATGATCTAGTTTGGTTTGAGTTGCATGCTTTATTATTGGTGTTGTCCTATGGTGCTCTCCGTGTCACGCAAGCATGAGGGATTCCCATTGTAGGGTGTTGCAATACGTTCATGACTCGCTTATAGTGGGTTGCTTGAGTGACAAAAGCATAAACCCGAGCAGGAGGGTCGTTGCGTATGGGATAAAGGGGACTTGATGATTTAATGCTATGGTTGGGTTTTACCTTAATGATCTTTAGTAGTTGCGGATGCTTTCTAGAGTTCCAATCATAAGTGCATATGATCCAAGTAGATAAATTAGGTTAGCTTATGCCTCTTCCTCATATAAAATTGCAATAATGATTACCGATCTTGTTAACAATTGCCTAGGACAATTCGGCACACTGACCCATCATTATTCCACACTCGCTATTTGTAATATATTATAATATATTCTAACTTCATGATAACAACAACTATTTTTATATTTTAGTTCCCTGATTTCATGCAAAGCTATTCTCTTCATATCCACAACGTAGTTTTATTTCTCGTTCCTAGTTGGAAGCAAACGTTCGACATACGTAGAGTTGTATCAGTGGTAGATAGGACTTGAGAGAATATTGCTCTTAACTTTAGCTCCTTGTGGGTTCGACAGTCCATACTTATCACTTCCACCTTTCGAAATTGCTACGATGATTCCTTGCACTTGGGGATTATCAAGCTCTTTTCTCGCGCCGTTGCCGGGGAGCAATAGCGCGGGGTTGATATTCTCGTGTGTGCTTGTTTGCTTTCTCCACTAAGTAGATTTTGTTTTACCTTTATGATTTATTTAGTTGTGGGTGATACAAAAAAAAATAATGAAAAATACAAAAAGAATTACTTGCCTCTTATGCCTAAGAAGTTTTCAAAAAGAGAAGTGATTGGAAGGTTGTGCATTGTAGAAGTGAGGGTCGACCTTGAATACCTGTGTTCATGCTCATGGAAGAAATGTCGAATTTTCATGTAAGTTTCTAAAAAATAATTACCCCCTTGTATATATCCATTGTATTACAAAAATAATGTGCCAAGATTTGCATTTAGGATGATTAGATTGCTTGTTTGGTGTGTGCAGTGCAAAAACAAACACTTTGGCTTTAGTGCATGTATTTACGTTTTTTGCTGGAATGTCAAAAGTTTATGAATTTTTTACAAAATACTTCTATGAAATTGTTTTATTCCTTCCTAATTTTTCAGAACTTTTTGAGTTACATAAGTATACAAAGTTTCCATATTTCTACAGATTGTCCTGTTTTTGACAGATTCTGTTTTCTATGCATTGTTCTCTTATTTTGATGAATCTAAGGGCAGTACCGGGGGGTATGAACCATGGTGAAGTTGGACAACAGTAGATATAATGCTAATATGAATTTGGAATGAGTTCCCAACAATACTTAGAGTAGTATTTTGCTTTATTATACTAACAGAGCTCACGAGGGTTTTGTTAAGTTTTGTGTGAATGAAGTGTTCGAAGATCGAGGAGGTATACATAAAAGAAGAATACAGAGAGACAAGAGTTCAAGCTTGTGGATGCCCAAGGCACACCAAGTAAATATTTCAGGGAGGCTCAAACATCTAAGCTTGGGGATGCCCCATAAGGCATCCCATCTTTATTCTTCAACAATTATCGGTATACCTCGGTCTTTGTTTTGTTCACATAATATGCGTCTTTAGTGTTTTTCTTCTCCTTTTATGCACCCTTCTAGTATGATATAGTACTTACTGATTTATAGAATTATTCATGTGCTTCACTTAAATCTTTTAAGTATGGCTTTGTAGAATGCTCTTTGTGCTTCACTTACATCTTTTGAGTATGGCTTTGTAGAATGCTCTTCGTGTTTCGCTTAAATATTTTGAGTATGGCCTTATAGAATGCTTCGCGTGCTTCACTTATATATATTTTGAGCTTAGATATTGGTTGATCTATATTAATAGTATAATGATCTATGAACTTCACTTATATCTTTTAGAGTATGCATAAAATCATCATCGGAATTAGGCTTGGAAGAGCATCATTGAAATAACCATGCCTAGCTAAAAGGCATTAAAGAAAATCGCTTGTTGGGATACAACCCAACACTTTTATCTTATATTTTTATGAGTTAAAATTATTAAGATTGTATTAATCATGTTTTGTGTTTTTTATTTCAATAAAGTGCCAAGTAAAGCCTTTGGGATGACTCACAAGATGAGTAGAATTGATGCTGAACCAAAACATAAACTTTTGACTCCAGTACAGGAATTTTAGTTTTTTACTGGACTGTGATAATGATCTTAAATTTCTAATAAGTATTGATATACAAATTATTCTGGTTGTCCTAATTTGTAAGAATTTTTTTGATACATAAAAGTATGGCTATATTACAGATCTTCACAGACTGTTCTGTTTTTGACAGATTCTGTTTTGCATGCATAGTTTGCTTATTTTAGTGTTCCCATAGCTTATATTAAGTAATATAAATTATGGTAATGATATAATACAGTAGGTATAATGTGGGAACAATTATTAATCTTGTCTTGACAGTACCTAAGTGAATGATCTATCTTTATTACACTAACCCTTCTCATGAAGTTCCGTTAAGTTTTGTGTGATTAAAGTTTTCAAGTTTTGGGTGAGACACCGATATGAGGAGAACAAGGAGTGACAAGAACCTAGCTTGGGGATGCCCAAGGCACCCCAAGGGAATATCCATGGAAGACTCCAGTGCCTAAGCTGGAGGATGCCCCGGAAGCATCCCCTCTTTCGTCTCCAACGCTATCGGTAATCTTACTTAGAGCTATATTTTTATTCGTCACATAATATGAGTTTTTCTTGGAGCGTCATTTTATTTTGTTGATTTCTATTAGGTGTTATTTATAAAAAAAATCAATAAAAAAGTTCCAAGAATTGCATTAGGATGCTTCCATTGCATGGTTTGATGTGTGTTGTATAAAAACAGAAACTCTTGGTGTAGTGTTCGAATTTCATATTTTACTGGAACATGGAATGTCTTTAAAAGTCTTACACAGTGTTGTAATATAAATTTTATAGCTTGTACTAAATTTTCATATGTTTTTGAGTTACAGAAGTACACTGTTTTCATAAATTACTACAGACTGTTCTGTTTGGACAGATTGCTGTCATAGTTTTGTTATCTACTTATCCTATAGTTTCCATAGCCTATATTGGTAGATATAAATTATGGAAACGATAGTAAACATTAGATGATGTTTTAAAATTATTATAAAACTTGTCTTGGCAGTACATGAAGAGTTGATTTATTATTGTGTGTACTAACCTATCTTGCGAGTTCTTTTCGAGTTCTGTGTGGATGAAGTTTTTGAGAATAGGTGAAACCATGATATGAGAGGATTGAACGAGATACAAAAGCTCAAGCTTGGGGATGTCCAAGGCACACCAAGTAAATATTTCAAGAACTCTCAAGCATCTAAGATTGGGGATGCTACACATCCCACCTCTCTTTGTCAACTATCGGTTAGCCTATGTTGAACCTAAAATTTTCTTCGCTCACATGACGCGTCCTATTCTTGGAGTGCTATTTTTCTTTTGCTTGTCGTTTAAATAAAATAGTAAGATCTGAAAATATCTATTGAGAGAGAGGGAGAAAGTCCTCATTTAGCTACTTAATTGTTTGACTACTCATTGATCTTCACTTATATGTTTTGGAGTAGTTCTGTCATTTACTCTCGTGCTTCACTTATATCCTATGAGTAAATAGTTGAATGAATTGAATATCATAAATATGAAATTATATATGTCTTAAATGCTTATCCCATGGGGAGTAATGACTTCACATATAAGAAGTATAGGTGGTAAAATTTATTGAAAGTTAGCAAACACTGCATTGGTCACGTGAACAATTCATGAAAGAATATTGAAAGAAGAGAGATTCCACATATAAATATACTATATTGGACATCTTATATGATTGTGAGCCCCATTAATTATTTTCAAACTTGAGGAAATTAGTTGAAGTTTGACAAGGAAGAAAACTTAATGACTTATGTTTGTGTATATTTGCATAGAATTTATATTGTTATGGATCCTCCAACATGTGGCGCTTGTTTAGAACCTTTTGCTAGCCACCACTTTGTACTAAGTAGAGATACTACTTGTGCATCCAAAAACCCTTAAACCCAGTTTCTTGCCATGAGAGTCCACTATATCTACCTATATGCGGTATTTACCTGCTGTTTCAAATAATATTCTATTTTGTATGCCCGAATCGCTCATGTAGTGACTAGGGGATGTTAGTATCTTCCAAGCTAGGTGGGTTATTCTCACGATATGTGTTGATTCACTATCATTCACGAGAAAGTGGTTGGTGTTCGGGATGCCTAGTTCCATGCTCAAAAATAAAATCAAAATATAATGGAACAAAACTCCCCCAAGATTGTTGTTTGTAGGGACGGTACCCGTGGATTCAGCTCGCCGTGGAGTGTGATTGATTGGTGGACGGGGAGTAAAAACTTTACCATTCTGTTTGGGAACCGCCTGCTATAATGTATCTAGCATGGAAGATACCGAGAACTCTCGGTTGTTATGTTGACAATGAAAGCATACCGCTCCAAATTATTATTCATCTCTGTTTTAAAAGCTCGAGCTCTGGCACATATTCAAATCACCCCTTCCCTCTGCGAAGGGCCAATCTATTTACTTTCATGTTATTTACTATTCTTGTTGAGTTAACTTCTTATTCCAACCTCAAAGTATTAGTTGGCAAGCATCATATGGTGGGGAAAGATCCAAACATATATATCCATACGAATATATTTGATCATGAAATATTATTGTTGACAATTATCTATATGATAAATAAGTTGGGAGGCGAAACTTTAAGCCCCTATCTTTCTGTGCGTTTGATGGATGCTATTTGTTCTAAAAATGTGCTTTGAGTGTCAATAATCATGTAAGACTATATGATAGTTGAGTATGTGGAATTTGCTAAATCAAAGCTCTTACATAGACCCTTCCTCAAAATAAGATGAATTGCAATTGTCTCGTGACTGAAAGCATAGTTTGTTAGTTTTCAAGAAACTTTATGGTCTACACTTTAACACGTGAATAGCTTGTTACTTCATCATGAGAAGTTTTATGAGATGACATACTATTTATGATATATAATGATGCTAGAAAGAGTGCTTGGAACTATCATTGATAAAATTTATGCACTATGCTAGCATTCACACTTCATAAATTATTTCTTTTAACATTTACCTACTCGAGGACGAGCAGGAATTAAGCTTGGGGATGCTGATACGTCTCCAACGTATCTATAATTTATGAAGTATTCATTCCATGTTTACACTAATTCTATATGACTTTGCTATGATTTTGTTAGAACTAACCCGTACTGACACTGTTTTCAGCAGAGTACCGTGTTGTTGTTTTTGTGCAGAAATAAAAGTTCTCGGAATGGGCTGAAAATTTACGGAGATTTTTTTTGGAAAATATGAAAAATAGTGGAGCAAAATTCCACCAGGGAGAGGAGTCCCGAGGCAGCCACAAGCCACCAGGGCGCGACAACCTAGGGCGCGCCCCTCGCTTGTGGGCCCCTCGAGCACTACCCCGACGTGATTCGAATGCCAAATATTCTTATAAATATAGAAACCCCCGGAAAGAAACCTAAGTCGGGAGTTCCGCCCCCACAAGCCTCCAGAGCCACAAAAAACCAATCTTGGCCCTCTCGGGTACCTTGTCGGAGGGGGTCACCGTCACGGGAGACCATGGAGGAGGAAGATGGAGGGGCCATCATCACCATGGAGGCCAAGGACCAGAGGGAGAACCTCTCCCCACCTTGGGGGGAGGCCATGGAGGAGGAGACACAAGGGGGAGACCCTCTCCCCCTCTCTTCCGGTGTTGCCAGAGTTCCACCAGGGGAACCATCCCTACGGTGATCGTCTTCATCAACATCACCTTCTTCATCACCATCCTCATCTTCTTTTAGCGATCCACTCTCCCGCACCCCGCTGAAATCCCCTACTTGAACATGGTGCTTTATGCCACATATTATGATCCAATGATGTGTTGCCATCCTATGATGTTTTGAGTAGATTCCCTTTGTCTTATGGGTTGATTGATGATCTAGATTGGTTTGAGTTGCATGATTTATTATTGGTGTTGTCCTATGGTGCTCTCTGTGTCGCGCAAGTGTGAGGGATTCCCGCTATAGGGTGTTGCAATACGTTCATGATTTGCTTATAGTGGGTTGCTTGAGTGACAGAAGCATAAACCCGAGTATGTGGGTTGTTGCGTATAGGATAAAGGGGACTTGATGCTTTAATGCTATGGTTGGGTTTTGCCTTAATGATCTTTAGTAGTTGCGGATTCTTGCTAGAGTTCCAGTCATAAGTGCATATGATCCAAGTAGAGAAATTATGTTAGCTTATGCCTCTTCCTCATATAAAATTTCAATAATGATTACCGATCTTGTTAACAATTGCCTAGGACAATTCCTCACACCGACCAATCATTTTTCCACACTCACTATTTGTAATATACTGTAACTTTATGATAACAACACCTATTTTTATATTTTAGTTCTCCGATGTCACGCAAAGTTATTCTCTTCATACCCACAACATAGTTTTATTTCTCGTTCCTAGTTGGAAGCAAACATTTGGCATACGTAGAGTTGTATCAGTGGGAGAAAGGACTTGAGAGAATATTGCTCTTACCTTTAGCTCCTTGTGGCTTCGACAGTCCATACTTATCACTTCCACCTTTGGAAATTGCTACGATGATTCCTTTCACTTGGGGATTATCAGCGAGCCCGACGGTCTAAATCCTAATTGCGCACGTGTCATGGGCTCATCACCCTTTGCACTCCTTCTCAATGTGTGGGAAGCCGATGTAAGTCCTGGCACCTCTTATACAAGACGATGCTTACGCGGACCACTCGGGCGCGCGCCGCTCCATTGCTGACGTGTGAAGAGCTTCAGCTAATACCACGACATCGAGTACCCATAACTTCTCCCACGTAGGCGGTTAGTGGGAAAAGGTCTTTCATCAAGTTCATTAGCATTTTAATTAACTCATTGACACATCCACGCGGGAATCCACCCGCAACACATCATTCATCAAGTTCCCAGTAACAAGGTCAAGTAATGTGTGGCTATAACATCAGAATGATCCGAGGTATCACCATTGATGGATTTCGAACGATGTAACCGTCAAGGTGGCTAAGGAGGAATCACCCTTGATGGTCCACGCTTGATGGGTTTTTTCGGCAGAGTTATTATCGGAGCTGGTGAAGGAGGAATCACCCTCCATAAACCATCCCCGGTTAATTACACTACATAGCTAACGTCAGGAGTATGTATCGAGGTGTCACCCTCGGTACTTGATAATAGATCTGTAGCGTCGTACCACTAAGGGGTGTGAGTGGTGTGATGGGTCCTGGCTCGTCGATCAGAAGATCGATACTTGATGATAACGCGGGCCAACTAGACTAAGGGTGCAAATGGGATGACTGAGCCACCTATACTAAGCAGTTTAAAGTGTCGTACACTAAAGTAGCAGTTCATAGAAAACAGGTTATGCATCAGATATAGGAGCTATCTCCAACAGTACCAAAATCTAATGCAAGCATGAGGGAGTGAGAATAGGCGATATAGGAATGATCAAGGGGGATTTGCTTGCCTTGTTGCTCTGCGGCAAAGGGCTGGTCATCAGGTGGGTAGTCGTACCCGGCAGCAACGTCTGTCTCGGGGTCTACCGGTAAGAAGGGGGAAGAAACAATAAATATAAGCACATATCCAACACAATGCATGACATGGCAATACGTAGGGCTAGGCATGCACTAAAGTAGCATTAGACGTTATAGACGGATCGAGAAAATATCTGATGATATTTCCCGGGTCTCTGGCTACTACCAGACACGGGAAACACATGGACAAGTTCCATGTTCTCTATTATAGAGACGCGCGATAGACGAACGGATAGCGTAATTGGATTTGTTGGATTTTATTAAGCAACTTTCATATATAAATTATTTTCATCTGGCTTAAGGTTTATTTTTCTATTAATTTTCAAAGTTTAATATATTTTCAGAAATTATTTTAATTATTAAATTTGACAGAAAAGGAAAAACGATGTCAACATGAGGTCACAGTGATGTCAGAAGTCAACTTTGACCTGCTCACTAGTCAAACTTACATATGGGGCCCATCTGTCATTGACAGTGGGCTTTAACAAGGGTTTTAGTTTGATCTAATTAACTAAATTAGGGGATGGACGCACATGTGAGTGTCTTATTTAATTAATTTAATTAACTTAACTATTTTAACACATTAATTAGGGGCTCAGGTCCTAAATGTGGCGGTAATGAGACAACCCACCATGTACTCCTACATGGCCCCTCATCGCTACGTTTACCAAAACAGTTTCACATCTTTAACTCTCATCAATAGGACATGATCATTCCAATACATCATTCCGATGCTCGGACCAAACTCAACCTAAGCTTAGCAAGCATAACAGGGTAAAGCACATATGACTCAAGCATCTACCAGGTATGCTAGGTTGCATTGGTTTAGCTATTTACTGTGATCAAAATCAGGTCTTGCAAAGGAATAGGTGCAGCTATCGTAATACAACTATCAACTGAATCATTTTGTCCTAATGCATATAAATGAGAGCAGGAGCGAGAGAAATAGGATTTTGTCGGAATGTTCAAAGGGGTTTTGCTTGCCTGTTGATCCAAAGAACTCAGCTATTCTTCGATGCCGGTGATAACTACATCTCGCAAGGTCTATTGACAGATCAAACGAAAGAAATTAGGGATATTTGTATCTGTGCCCTCAGTTGTGTCCCCCTCGACTGATTTGCCCCTAATTTTTGAAAACAAGAGGTCTTGCCCAGCTGACCTCCCTCTTCTTGCGGTTTTGCCCTTCCGGCACGGCTTCGTCCAGTCAGCGCCGTTTGACCGCAAACGACGAGTTACATTGGACACCGCTTGCCCCCGTGCTCCCTCACGCTCTCTCATTCCCCACTCTGTCTTGCCCCCGTGCTCACTCACGCTCTCTCATTCCCCGCGCTGTCTCTCTTTCCCTCTCACGAACCCTAAATTTCGGCGGCAAGATCCATTGGGTAAGGTGATGTGGGAGAGTGGAGAGAGCGGAGAAGGCACCAACGGCGACAAGGGCGGCACCAACGGCGACAAGAGCAGCCCTTGTGGCGGATCTGTAGCAGCGTCGAGGAGCGGTGCAGGATCTGCACAAACGGTGATAAGCTCTGGCGGAGATGGTCAGCAAATTCCCTCAGGGTTAGTAACGGACCTGATTTGCTTGGATTTAGGGTTTGTGCCTTTTCTCACTTCAGATTGTGTTTAATATGATAGGATGGATCCAGCTATAGCTTTCTTTCTTTCAATTATTATAGAGACCACTGTTCTAGTTTCTGGTGGTACAAAAGGAAAACATTGTGGATTCTCATTTCCTTTAGTTGTGGACTGCACTAGTTCATATACTAATTTTAGGGCTGCCATTTGTGCCAAGTATCCATGGGGATTGTTTGATGCAGTGGAGATTAGATACTGAAATAGTTCCAAACTTTGTTGGGTCCCTGTGCAGTGTGATGCAGAGTTAGGTGTGATGTTTGCAAGTAATGCAACAACAATGTCATGCAATTTGGAAATCACAGTTATACAAAGAACTAGAGGTCAGAGATGTGTTAACCCATCTAGTTCCATGCCATCTACATCTAGAACTAGGGCCAGCAGTAGAAAACCAAGTGCTCCTAGAACACCAAGTGTTAATGCAACTGCAAGTGTCAATGAAAGCCAAGAACACCAAAAGAAGACACTTGATCCTGTTGTGGAGGAGGCATTGCCTGATGCACCTGCTGTGGAGGATGAGGTTCTATATCCTGGATATGTCTAGCACAATAATGATGAAGAAGATGCAGCAGATAAAGAGTACATTCCAGCAGAATTTTCAGATGCAGATGAAGATGAGAAGCAAGAGGATGGTGAGATGGGAGTTTTTGAAGATGCAGTAGAGGACAGACCTGTAGAGATGTATGACAGGGAAAATCCATGTATTGCTGAAGGTGTGGTCTTTCCTAGTGCTGTTGACTGCAGAAATGCAGTTGCAAGCTTCTCAATCAAGTCTAAAACTGAGTTCCTCACTCTGAAAAGTGATCCAACAAGGTTTACTGTCAAATGTGCTTATGACAGATGCAAGTGGAGACTACATGCCTCTTTAATGAGGAATAGCACACTGTTTCAGGTATTTTCCCTTTTTGTTTTAGTTTATTTTTAGGTATTGCTTTTTCAGTACTGAGGAATAGCACACTGTTGCAAGTGGAGACTGCATGCCTCTTTAATGAGGACGAGCAGTAATGAAGGTGTAGTGAGGAGAAGCCCAACAGAGGCAGAGGTCACTGCTACTGATAGTGAGAAAAGAGAATGGAGGTATCCTGTTGACTTAGAGAAGTGGTCTTGCAGTTGTAGACAATGGCAGATCACTGGTAAACCATGCATCCATGAACTTTTCTTTATCACTGCTCTAAGAGGTGAAGCAAGTGGAATAGATCAGTATGTCCATAAATATTACTTAGTTGACATGTTCAGAGCTACTTATGCTCAGAACACACCAGCTCTAGAAGGCAAGCAACAGTGGGACATTGTAGATCTGGGATTCAAACTATGTGCTCCTATTCAAGCTAGACCTCCAGGAAGACCAAGAAAACAAAGGATTAGAAGTAGCACTGAAGGAAAAGGCCTTGGTCCTAGAAAGTATAATTGCAAAAGGTGTGGTAGATGTGGACACAAAGCTAAGGGCTGCAAACAATCTGTTGATCCAGCCTTTGGTGAAGATGAACACTGGGGAGCAGACAATGCAGATGATCATCCTACAACCAATGAACCAGCACAAGCAGAAATACAAGAGGAGGAGGAGGAGGAGGATGAGACAACACCTGATGTTCAGCAGCAGATGCCACCACCAAAGGAGCCCTCACATGATGCATCTACAGAAGCTAGTTGTGCAGTCAGGTATTAAATCTTGGCTTTCTTACATGTTTCATCTTACAAAATCTTTCAAATTGTGATATGCTTTCACTTGTTTTAGCCCTAGGAAAAATTATAGAAGTGTAGCAGGAAGAGGACCTTCTCCCAGGTGTGTCAAGCAGAATATAGGTGTGGAGCAGGAGCTTGAAAGCAAAGGTTCCTCTCCAAAAAGAGCAGCAACAACTGTTGAAGCTCCAAACCCAGCAAAGAACACTAGAAGCAAGGCAATGCAAGCTCCAAACCCAGCCAAGAACACCAGGAGCAAGAAACTTATGTTCTAGTGCTATTATCTTGTTATTGTGTGTTGGTACAATAAATTGCTGTATTTGGTACTATGTTATATTTGGCAATGCACTATGAAGTGTTGTATTTGGTACAGTGTCAGTTTGTGGAATTTGGTACAATATCAGTTTGTGGAATTTGGTAGAATAAAGTGTTGTACCAGGTTGCTCTATTTGGTACAATATGTGCTATAATTGCTCTCCCAGACACACTTTCTTCAACAAGCATGAGAAGAGAATAATGATCTTCAAATTCATACAATAGTGCATCACAAACAACATTCAGGTCATCTCTCTCTCACACACTCTCTTCAACAACTGCTGCAAACTACAACAGTAAAAACACAACAACACACATTCCAACAAACAACAATGCCAGAACTAACAACATCTCATCTCTCTCTCAGTTTCTTCTTCAAAGCAAGATTTTTCTTTGACAGCTCCATATTTTGCTTCTGCATTTTGTGGCTTCTGATCCACCTTTGTTCTAGCTCTGCGTGCAGGTCTTCAGAAGCAAGGGCAGCATGCAATGGAGGAGGAGGATCAACCCAAACCACACAGTGACACTCATCTAGTAACTGCACATCACATTATCAAAACATTAGAGCATAAACACCATCCAAAACATGCTATAATTCACAAGATCTTACATCTAGAGGACACCCTAAAAAACGGCGGCCTGTGTTAGCTCCTCCCCATGCAACACGCTGGGCAGGAACACGGTCATGACCAGGGCAGCGATGCTTTGATGAATGGTCCAATCCGCAATAACTTTCATCTGGAAGATAGAACTCAGAGACATGCTCCACAATCCCGACCCCATCAACCTGAATTAGAAATTCCCCAATTATCACAAAGCCTAGAACGCATTGGGGGAGGAAGAAGCATTGCTGGAGTTTTACTTACCTCTGCGACCACCGGCGAGAAGATGGAAGAGCCCGAGCTCGCCATGCACCGCCGCTCCTTGCTCTACCGCCCCACGCGTTGCCTCCCACTCCTTTTTCCTCGCCGGCTTCCTCGTTCTTCTCTGCTCTGTTTCCTTGCGCTAGAACATTGAGGACGATGGGGTATTAGGTATAGCACCGACTGGGGTAAAAATGTCCAAAGTAACGCGTCGTTTGCGGTCAAACGGCGCTGACTGGACGGAGCCGTTCCGGAAGGGCAAAACCGCAAGAAGAGGGAGGTGAGCTGGGCAAGACCGCGTGTTTTCAAAAATTAGGGGCAAATCAGTCGAGGGGGACACAACTAAGGGCATAAATACAAAAATCCCAAGAAATTAATCACGGCAAATGCTTCACAATGATGCACGAGCATGGCAAGTTATCATGATGCTGATTTCATCTAATACAAGTGATCACAGGTTGAAAGAAGTTTATTTGATCTATTTAAATCATTTTCAAAATCCAATTATATCCTTTGTAAGCATATTATGACTTTTTCATATTCAGCAAGGTTAAAATGTCCAAACATGTGTATAAATGCCACCAATGGATTCCTTGCATTTTTCTGATGCTTTTTCATATATAAATTATTTTCATCAGAGTTATATTTTAGTTTCTATGATTTTTACAAGTTTTAGCAATTTTCTGGAATTAAATTAAATCAGAAAACTATTACTGCGTCAGGCTGATGTCATCCCTGCGTCAGCAGGTCAACCAGCCGGGTCCAGGTCAAACCTGACCAGTGGGGTCCACTGGTTAGTGACCCAGAGGCTAACCCCGCGCTGACCCCCCCCCCTAATTGGGGTTTGACCAGGCGTGGGGCCCTCTGGCAGTGACTGGAGGGAGGGTTAATTAGCGCTAAGGGTCGGCCACGTCGACAGCTACCGGAGAGTGGTCGCCGGCGACTGAGCCGCGGTGGAGGGCTTGCCGGAGTTGTGCTATTTTGCGCTACTGAGGTCCAAATCGAGCGTGGTTGACGGCTACAGAGAGCTGACGAATCGCCGATCTGGCAGGGGCACTAAGAGAGGCTAGGGTGGCCGGGAGAGGTGCCGGCGACGAGCGGAGGGATCGCCGGAGTTCGGCCATGGTGGGGGAACGGCCTACGGGGCACGGCAGAGCATGGGAGGAGAGGGGAAAGAGTCAGCGGCTGACGGGGGTTCCATTCCTGGCATCGGCGAGGTTGGAGGGGCTCTCTGGCCGACGATTCGACAGCGGCGAGATCCGGTGGCCGGAGGAAGAAACGGTGACGATGGCGACGCTACGGGGGCTCGGGTGCTCGGAGGAGTTGATGGAGGGATGCAGCTCGTCGAGGCGGAGGAGTAGAGCTCTTCAGGGAGGCGAGGGGTGGCCGGGGTCGAGCTTGCGACGAGCTCGGGCAGACCGGCAATGGCGGCGAGATGAGCAGGGGACAGAGAAGAGAGGAGGGAATGGTCCAGGAGGAGAAGAGGATAAGGGAGGGACGACCTCGTGCGCTGGCACGGTGGAGGCAGGAGGAGGCTCCACGCGAGCAGGAGGTGGAGAGGGGCGTTGTGCCTTCCTTCTCCTCTGCCTTCTAGCACGAGGAGGAAGACGACAGGGGAGACCCCCCTCTGGTGGGCTGGGCCAGGAGGTGCGACAGGTAAGGTTCTTTCTGTTTTTTTTTCATTTCTCTTTTATTTCTTGGTGGTAATTACTTTTAGGATTTAAAGTAAATAGTTTGACCAATATAAAACCCAAAAATGTTATTATGTGACAAAGACAATAATGTCCAATGCCACATAAAAGTTTCAACATTTTTGAAACTTTAAAAATAGAAGGAATCAAAATAATTCCATTCCAAATAGCTATTTAGTCAACTCAAAAATCCTTTTCAAAAAGTTCCTGTGACCTAGAATTTTGGTTTGACAAATTTAATTTATGACACTATTTGGCCAAGAATTTGGAACATTTTCCTGGTTCCTTTTAAGGTATTAAATTTTTATTGCCTTCTTGTCAATTGATCAAAACATTTGGGGTTTTGATCACTTCCCATTAAACATCAAAGTTTTTATAATGCATGCATGAATGCTTGTCAAACAAATGAAAGCTAGGGCTGTGAGAACTCACCCCCACTAAACAAGAATCTCGTCCCGAGATTTAGGCGTAGTCGGGAAGAGTTCGGGGTATTCAAGCCGAAGGCGATCTTCGCGCTCCCAGGTTGCTTCATTCTCGGAATGATGAGACAACTAAACCTTGAGAAACTTGATGATGCGATGTCGGGTGCTACGCTCGGTTTTGTCAAGAATACGAACAGGATATTCTCGATACGACAGATCATCTTGGAGATCAAGCGTTTCGTGGTCTACTTCGCGGATAGGGTCCTTGAAGCAACGCCTGAGTTGAGAAACGTGGAACACGTCATGAACTTTGGAAAGTTGAGGAGGCAGCTCTAACTAGTAGGCAACCTCTCCTCATTTAGCGAGAATACGCAAAGGACCAATGTAACGAGGAGCCAATTTGCCTTTGATACCGAAACGATGGGTACCTTTGAGAGGTGAAATACGAAGGTAAGCCTTCTCGTCAACTTCATAACTTACTTCCTTATGACGGTGGTCATATTGACTCTTTTGACGAGATTGGGAAGTTTTTAAATTCTCACGAATAATGCGAACTTGCTCTTCTGCATCCTGGATCATATCCGGTCCAAAGAACTATCTTTCACCGGTTTCTGACCAGTTTAATGGTTTTCGGCATCTTCGTCCATACAGAACTTCGAAAGGAGCTTTGCCCAGACTAGACTGGAAACTGTTGTTATAAGCGAATTCGCGAATGGAAGACACTTCTCCCAATTCATTCCGAATGAGATAACACAGGCTCTGAGCATATCTTCAAGAATTTGGTTGACTCTTTCTACTTGACCACTTGACTGAGGGTGATAAGCAGTGCTAAACGAAAGATGAGTTCCCATAGCATTTTGGAAACTTTCCCAAAATCGAGAAGTGAAAAGACTTCCACGATCTGAATTGATTTCTAGAGGAACACCATGAAGAGAAACTATTCGAGAAATATATAGGTCTGCTAGCTGACTAGCAGTTATACTTTCTCGGACCGGAAGGAAGTGAGCAACTTTTGAAAGGCGATCAATGACAACAAAGATGGCATCATTCCCTTTCTTGGTCTTTGGAAAACCAGTGATAAAATCCATACTAACCTTGTCCCACTTCCACTCGGGAATAGCCAGGGGTTGAAGGGTGCCAGCAGGCCTTCGATGCTCTGCCTTAACGCGACGACAAACGTCACAGTTAGCAATGAATTGAGCGATTTCTCTCTTCATCCGGGTCCACCAGAACCTCTGGCGTAGGTCCTAATACATTTTAGTTCTACCGGGATGAATCGTGAGAGGCGATTCATGAGCTTCCTTAAGAATCAATTCACAAAGTTGTTGCTTCTTAAGAATCACCAAACGATTCTCAAAGAACACAACACCTTTATCATTTTCCAAGAAACGACCAGCAACTCCGTTGGCGATGTTGCTCTTGATCCGGGAAATTCCCGTATCATGTTTCTGGGCTGCTATGATCTGATCCTCAAGAGTCGGTTTCGACATCAAGGTAGAAAGGAATCCTTGAGGAACAAGGTGAAGATTAAGCTTACGAAATTCCTCATGGAGAAGTGATTGATTTTGTAGCAACATGAGGTTGTTACAATAGGATTTATGACTTAGTGCATCAGCCATGACATTGGCTTTGCCTGGGCTATAAGATATTCCTAAATCGTAATCCGTAATCAACTCAACCCACCGTCTTTGCCTGAGATTCAAATCCGGTTGGGTGAATATATACTTGAGACTCTGGTGATCAGTGTATATTTCACAACGATTACTCAGGAGGTAATGTTGCCAGGTTAACAGTGCATAGACTACAGCGGCAAGTTCCAGATCATGTGTTGGATAATTCTCCTCATGTGGACGCAACTGTCGAGATGCGTATGCAATCACATGACGATCTTGGATAAGAATGCATCCAAGTCCTTGCCGCGAGGCATCACAGTAGATAATAAAGTCCTTTGAGAAATCTGGGCGCACAAGTATCGGGGCAGTAGTCAGTCATCTTTTCAACTCCTGAAAACTTTCCTGACACTGTGGGATCCATTCAAACTTCTTATCTTTCTTGAGAAGTTCAGTTAGAGGTTTGGCAATTTTGGAAAAATTCTTGATGAAGCGGCGGCAATAGCTTGCTAAGCCAAGGAAACTCCTAACTTGCTTCACCGATTCAGGTGGAGTCCAATCAAGAACGGCCTGAACTCTCTCGGGATTGACAGCAATACCATTTGCCAAGATTACGTGACCTAGATAGGTCACTTCTGGTAACCAGAATTCACACTTGGAGAATTTGGCGTAAAGGCGGTGCTCTCGAAGTTTCATCAATACCAGCCTAAGATGCTCATCATGTTCTTCTTCGTTCTTCGAGTAAATCAGAATATCATCGAGGTAAACCGTGACGAATTTATCCAAGTACTCCATGAAGATCGAATTCATTAAGCGGGAGAAAGTGGCTGGGGCATTGGTTAGACCGAAGGACATGACGGTGTACTCGTATTGGCCATAACGAGTGACAAAGGCCGTCTTAGGAATGTCCCCGTTCCTAATTTTGATTTGATGATAACGTAATCTCAAACCCATCTTTGAAAAGACTGCAGATCCAGCGAGCTGATCATACAGATCGTTGATCCTGGGGAGCGGATATTTGTTCTTTATCGTGACTAGATTAACCGGTCGGTAATCTATAACCATCCGTTCCGTACCATCCTTCTTTTTGACGAAGAGGACAGGGCAAGCCCAAGGGGAAGAGCTAGGACGGATGAAATCTTTCTTCAAGGATTCATCAAGTTGGGTTTTAAGCTCAGCTAATTCTTGAGGAGACATCTTATAGGGTCTTCTAGCAATTGGAGGAGTTCCTGGGACAAGTTCTATGACAAACTCTACTTCTCTGTCAGGTGGGACACCTGGCAGTTCCTCTGGAAAGACATCCGGAAAATCACAGACTACTGGGATGTTTTCAAGGTCTGGAAGAGGATTGGCATTGAGGGCATATATCTGGCGTTTTTTCATACCAGATGAGACATTTACTAACCAGCCAGAAGTATGGGTGAGATGAAGAGATCTAGAGAAACAATCAATTTTGGCATGATGAGCTGTCAACCAGTCCATCCCCAAAATGATATTGATGTCTAAAGTCTTGAGAGGTATCAAGGAAGCAAGGAATACTAGACCATCAATAAGGATTTGGTTCCCATGACTTACTACATTAGTTTGCCATTTGGAACCTGGAGCCTAAATTACTAATGGGGTGGGCATATCTACGAAAGCAATGTTATGCAAGGAGGCATAACATTCAGAGATGAAGGAGTGAGATGCTCCAGAGTAAAAAAGAATTGAAGCTGGATGAGAATTAACAAGGAGCGTCTTAAGCACGACATCATCATCATCTTGAGCTTCTTCTGCAGATACATGGTGCACACATCCACGAGTTAGAGCAACTGACTTTTCCTTGAACTTCTTGGTTGGTGGCTTGCAACGAACAACACCTATTCCTGAAGGAGGTGGAACAAAACCACGCAAAGGGCAATCCCTTGAATAGTGTCCCCGCTTGCTACACTTGAAGCACGATCCAAAAATAGGACGGGGATCTGGGTTGAACGCTTGATTGATGAGATTATCGTGGGGAACACTTGGCATCTGCAGACGAGGCACCACATAGGTTGGCCTTGGTACATATCACAGAGTGATAACAGCATTCGGGATCCATATCCTACGCTTCTGGGATATAGAAGTTGACGATGATCCAACATCACGGTTGTGCTTGCAAGATTCCTCGTAGGTCATTCTGCGTGTTTCTGCTTGGATGGCTTTGTTCACAAGGACCTCAAAACTGATGAACTCATGCAAACTGAGATCATGACGAAGCTTTGGGTTAACACCTTTCCTGAACCTAGCTTGCTTCTTGGCATCCGTGGATACTTTTTCTGGTGCATAACGCGCAAGGCGTCCAAATTCACGACTATAAGCATTTACATCCAACTTGTCTTGAGTCAAATTGCAAAACTCTTCTTGCTTAGGATCTATCAGGGCCTGCAGAATATGATGTTCACGAAAAGCTTCACAGAACTCCTTCCATGAAGTAACTTGGCCCGAAGGACGCATGGCCTCAAAGTTCTCCCACCATAGACTAGCAGAACCTTCGAGGTGATATGTGGCATAGGTAACCTTGTCTCCTTCAGCCACGTTTGCATAACGCAGCTTGTTATTGATATTCGAAGCCAATCATCTGCATCTAGTGGCTCAATGGAATGATGGAAGGTGGGTGGATTCAATTTGATGAAATCTGTGATGGATACTAGCTCATTGCACTGATGGCCTGTATTCCGCTCAATGTGCTCCAATAGACGGTTGGTGGCATGCTTGTTCCTCTCAATTTCTAGCATAACCTCTGTCAACAAAGGCGGATTAAGAGAATCTTATCCATCCCTACCATCTCCATGGTTCTGATCATGGCCAGCAGAACTCCGGGTTACTCGCAACATCCTGTTGAAACAATCCAGGGTTCAGAGACAAAGAACACGAAATACCACAATCCTAGAGAAAATCGGACAGCATAACGGCTGTATAGACATGAAATATGAGGCATCCTTCAAGAGATCTGGGCAACATAACTACTCAATATTATGGATTCAAGGTGCAGCAAGAACAAAGGCATCTTTTCTCACAATTCTGATGAAAGAAAGAATGACACACAGAAACCATCCTATAAGTCCATGGTTCAGTAACTCGTCGTCCTAATAGACAGATAAGAAAACCTAGTCCTTAATCCCCGTAGAAAAGAAAAGGTGACTTAGAATAGAGTGACTCGAGGAAAAGAGTAAAAAGAGACTTACGTTCCCTTCCACAATCAATTCCCTTATATAACTGCGGATTTTCTAGACTCAACATCGACCATTTTGGCTTGGTAATCCTACAGGCAGTCAGGATCTGATACCAACGCTGTCGGGGCCCCGATCCTAAGCCATACAACTCCAGCATGTACACATCATATCACTTTGTGGACTCACGCACGGTAATCACCCCGGTTGCCATCTTACCTTGGCCGGGACCGTTTGCGTCTTTTGGCTCACGTATATGACTATGTTGCCAGCAATCAGATGTCAAAGAACCTGGGTCAACATGGCTAGTTATGAACCCAAGTGGCACATCCGTACAGGGACAGGCATACATAACCCAACAAGGCAGGTGTCGGTCATCAGCGAGTGTAGACGATTCGTAGCAAGCTACAGGGACTCCATTACATCGCATGACATTTCCCCATGGGGACAGACACAACAACCAAGAAGGATACATGCCGGTCAATCAATGTGTCCGAAGCAGTAGCAAGCTACCAAGGCTCGGTGGAAACACAAAGAGGCATTTCCCGGTATGGAGTACTACTCAAGGCACACAACTAGGTGTCAAATCCCACACATATCAATGCATTGCAAGCATACACACAATATGCACGATATGTGTAGATACAACATGGCATCACAACATAACTCTACAACACATCATTTATTTAATAGACTCCGAAGAGCCAACATAGTTTAATGTTACAAACAGAAGGGGTTAACGTCAAGAGATAACTGTCTGGGTTCCCAAGCTAAACCATCAATGTTAACGTCAAGAGATAACGTAGAAAGAGCGGCGTCTATTTTGCAAAAATGTAAATAAGCAACAGTGAGTACAAAGGTACTCAGCAAGTCTTACATCAGTGCTAACTACATATGCATCAAGTATCAATGAACGGAATTGTGGGGTTTATTGTAGAGAAGCCAGCTTTGACCTTTTGCTAACCTATTCTACAACATAGTTTTAATATCTCTCTCGTGTCCTTACGAGAGAGCGCACACGAGTCCACATAACCATCACATCAATACACCACCATGGATCCTCTCTCGTCATCCTATGAGAAGGACATCCATAGCACTCACACTTATCTGGACCATTTTAGAGTAACCATTAAAGTTATCTATGAACCATGTAAGTATCCGAGCAGTCCATAACCGAGGACGCGGCTATTCGAATAGATAGATACCCTGCAGGGGTGTACTTCGTCACACATGCTTCCGCCACTTATCGCCAAGTGCACATAAAACCAGCACCTCGGCAACCTTCAAGCGGAAGCCCAGCGAGGGAGTTGGCCACAGACGTTAACCTACTAAGACTCACGCCCAAGACAGTCGCCTATCTGAGTTGGAACCCATATTGGAAGTCCGGCCGAGGTTTCCAACATGGCCTCAAACGATGTGAGGAGGGCCCCAAGCCTGTCCCGACTGGGCCGTTCATCCACTTAGCATGCCATGCCACAACCTATGAACGTTTCGAACTACTGCGACTTCTGGACTGAGAACAGAGTAGTTAATAGGCCGAGAGGGGTCGAGTTACCGCAACCCAATGTGCGGTAGTAGCTAGTCTTGGAACACCAACACAAGATCTCAGGTCCTAAATGCGGCGGAAATGAGAAAACCCACCATGTACTCCTACATGGCCCCTCATCGCTACCTTTACCAAAACAGTTTCACATCTTTAACTCTCATCAATAGGACATGATCATTCCAATACATCATTCCGATGCTCGGACCAAACTCAACCTAAGCTTAGCAAGCATAACAGGGTAAAGCACATATGTCTCAAGCATCTACCAGGTATGCTAGGTTGCATTGGTTTAGCTATTTATTGTGATCAAAATCAGGTCATGCAAAGGAATAGGTGCAGCTATCGTAATAAAACTATCAACTGAATCATTTTGTCCTAATGCATAGAAATGAGAGCAGGAGCGAGAGAAATAGGATTTTGTCGGAATGTTCAAAGGGGTTTTGCTTGCCTGTTGATCGGAAGAACTCAGCTATTCTTCGATGCCGGTGATAACTACATCTCGCAAGGTCTATTGACAGATCAAACGAAACAAATTAATCACGGCAAATGCTTCACAATGATGCACGAGCATGGCAAGTTATCATGATGCTGATTTCATCTAATACAAGTGATTACATGTTGAAAGAAGTTTATTTGATCTATATAAATCATTTTCAAAATCCAATTATATCCTTTGTAAGCCTATTATGAATTTTTCATATTCATCAAGGTTAAAATGTCCAAACATGTGTATAAATGCCACCAATGGATTCCTTGCATTTTTCTGATGCTTTTTCATATATAAATTATTCTCATGAGAGTTATATTTTAATTTCTATGATTTTTACAAGCTTTAGCAATTTTCTGGAATTAAATTAAATCAGAAAACTATTACTGCGTCAGGCTCATGTCATCCCTGCATCAGTAGGTCAACCAGCCGGGTCCAGGTCAAACCTGACTAGTGGGGTCCACTGGTTAGTGACCCAGAGGCTAACCCCGCGCTGACCCCCTAATTTGGGTTTGACCAGGCGTGGGGCCCCATGGCAGTGACTGGAGGGAGGGGTTAATTAGCGCTAAGGGTCGGCCACGTCGACAGCTACCGGAGAGTGGTCGCCGGCGACTGAGCCACGGTGGTGGGCTCGCCGGAGTTGTGCTATTTTTCGCTACCCAAGTCCAAATCGAGCGTGGTTGACGGCTACAGAGAGCTGACGAAGCCCTCGATCTGGCAGGGGCACTAAGAGAGGCTAGGGTGGCCGGGAGAGGTGCCGGCGACGAGTGGAGCGATCGCCGGAGTTCGGCCATGGTGGGGGAACGGCCTACGGGGCACGAAAGAGCATGGGAGGAGAGGGGAAAGAGTCAGCGGCTCACGGGGGTTCCATTCCTGGCATCAGCGAGGTTGGAGGGGCTCTCTGGCCGACGATTCGACGGCGGCGAGATCCGGTGGCCGGAGGAAGAAACGGCGATGATGGCGACGCTACGGGGGCTCGGGTGCTCGGAGGAGTTGATGGAGGGATGCAGCTCGTCGAGGCGGAGGAGTAGAGCTCTTCAGGGAGGCGAGGGGTGGCCGGGGTCGAGCTTGCGACGAGCTCGGGCAGACCGGCTATAGCGGCGAGATGAGCAGGGGACAGAGAAGAGAGGAGGGAATGGTCCAAGGGGAGGAGAGGATAAGGGAGGGACGGCCTCGTGCGCTGGCGCGGTGGAGGCAGGAGGAGGCTCCATGCGAGCAGGAGGTGGCGAGGGGCGCCGTGCCTTCCTTCTCCTCTGCCTTCTAGCACGAGGAGGAAGACGACAGGGGAGACCCCCCACTGGTGGGCTGGGCCAGGAGGTGCGACAGGTAAGGTTCTTTCTGTTTTTTTCATTTCTCTTTTATTTCTTTCTGGTAATTACTTTTAGGATTTAAAATAAATAGTTTGACCAATATAAAACCCAAAAATGTTATTATGTGACAAAGACAATAATGTCCAATGCCACATAAAAGTTTCAACATTTTTGAAACTTTAAAAATAGAAGGAATCAAAATAATTCCATTCCAAATAGCTATTTAGTCAACTCAAAAATCCTTTTCAAAAAGTTCCTGTGACCTAGAATTTTGGTTTGACAAATTTACTTTGTGACACTATTTTGCTAAGAATTTGGAACATTTTCCTGTATCCTTTTATGGTATTAAATTTTTATTGCCTTCTTGTCAATTGATCAAAACATTTGGGGTTTTGATCACTTCCCATTAAACATCAAAGTTTTTATAATGCATGCATGAATGCTTGGCAAACAAATGAAAGCTAGGGCTGTGACAGGAGTCCAATCAAGAATAGCTTGAACTCATTCGGGGTTGACCGCAATACCATCCTTGGAGATCACATGACCAAGGTACGTCACTTTGTCCAGCGAGAATTCACATTTGGAATACTCCTCATAGGGTTGATGCTCCCGAAGCTTATCCAGTACTAGACGAAGATGTTCGGCATGTTCTTCTTTACATTTGAATATACTAGAATATCATCCAGATATACCATGATGAATTTGTTGAGCTAGTCCATGAATATATAATTAATCAATCGAGAGAAGGATTCCGGGGCATTGGTTAAGCCGAAGGACATGACGGTGTAGTAATATGATCCATAACAAGTAACAAAGGCAGTCTTTGGGATATCCTCTTTGTCAACACAGATCTGGTGGTATCCCAACCTTAAGTCGAGTTTAGAGAAGACTGAGGAACAAGCAAGTTGATCATACAGATCATTTATCCGAGGAAGAGGATATTTGTTTTGAATAGTGGCCTGATTGATAGGACGGTACTCTTGAACCAAACGATTTGTCCCACCCTTCTTCTTAACAAAGAGAGAAGGTGCTCCCCAAGCGGAGGAACTTGGACGAATGAAACCTAGACGAAGCGAATTGTCAATTTCTTGCTTAAGTTCAATAAGTTCGTGTGGTGGCATCTTATAAGGACGCTTGGTAATATGAGTGGTACCGGGTACCAAGTCGATGACAAACTCGACAGCTCGAGCAGGGGGAATCCCCGAAATTTCTTCTTGAAAAATATCTTGAGTTCCCAGAAAATTGGAATGTTTTCGATCCCTTCAAGAGGTGACGCATTTAATGCATTCAAGGCATATAGTCGTGCCTCAGCATATCGAACGAGATGAGCACGGTAGCTTATTAACTCATCTGAAGGGTGTAAGAGGTGGACGGTTTTGGTGGCACAAACGATCGAAGTCGTATGAGCTTTTAGCCAGTCCATTCCTAGCATGAGGTCAATGTTCGAAGACTTCTGTAAAATGGGAGTGGCAAGAAATTACAATCCTTCGATTTCAACAGGAACATTGCGGCAAACAACAGAAGTTCGACATTGGCCCCCGGGGGTGTTTACCACTATCGGGATGTTCATCTCTTCGCTTCTATTGTCATGCATGTATGCAAAATTTTCTGACATAAAGGAATGTGATGCTCCTGTATCAAACAATACAAAAGCAGGTACTGAGTTAACGAGAAGTGTACACATCATGGTAGCAGGTTGGTCTTCAGCTTGACCCATCTCAATGTTGTTGGCCTCACAACGAACATAAGCACGCTTCACATTGTTGTTGTGGTTCTGGTTGTTGCCACTGCCAGCTGATTCAGATTCTGCCTGTAGTCTATAGCACAGTGACTTGGACGGCCACACTTGAAGCAAAACCCGTCCTCAGGACGGGAAGGAGGAAGTCGAGGCAGTGGAGCTGGAAGCCTCGGTTTCCTAGGTGGTGGAGGAGGCAGATGAGGTGCAACATGGGACGGCCTTGGAGCATGAGCAGGTGCACGGTACATGTTGTGGGGAATCCAAATCTTCGGCTTTTGTGCAGATGAGCCCGAAGATGAACCCATGTCATGGTTGCGCTTGCTTCTATCCTTGTATTCCTACAAACCAGTCTCAACCTAAATGGCCTTGTTCACCAAGGTGGCAAAATCAGCATAGTCCTGAACAAGGAGCGCCAACTTGATGTTAGGGTGGAGGCCATCACGGAATTTCTCCTCTCTGTGTGCATCAGTTGCAATGTCTTCTTCAGCATAGCGGGATAAGTCCAAAAATTCCCGCTGATAAGCATCCACAATTTTGTTGCCCTGGACAAGGTTGCGGAACTCATGCTTCTTCTGGTCCATGTTTCCCTGAGGAATGTAGCGAGCACGGAAGGAAGCCTTGAACTCTGTCCAAGTGATGGCATTTCCAGCAGGCTGAGAGCGCTTGTGACTGTCCCACCATTGAGAAACGGGACCCTTCAGAAAGTAAGCTGCAAAGTTGACATAGCTCGCGAGGGGCACATTGGCAAACCCGGGGCCAGTTCTTTTTGTTCAATTCCAAAGAATAACTGCCCCAGGAATGAAAATGACAAAAGAACTCATCTCGGCCCCAGGAATGACCCAGAATCATCCCAGAATTACAAGTGCAATCTAGAATTACCAAAAGTTGGTAATTCTGGCAAGTCCCTCAAAAGAAAATTGTTCGCTTTGGACCATTACCCCTATTGAAAACAGAATTTACGGCTAGAATGCCACCGGGGAGCCAGACCGAGCCAGCCCCTGATTTCCATCGAACGAGTGCTTCGCCCCGGCCTCGTCAGATCTGCTGGCGGGAGTCTCCTACCCCGCCGCCCCAGACCTGCCGGCCCTTCTCCTCTTCTCCTTCTCAACGCTTTCCCGTCCTGCCCTTCAGTAGGACGCGCCCCGCCGCCTCCCGGCCTGCCCGCCCGCCCTCCATTCCAGCCGCTTCGTCCCGCCACCGCCCGATGACCCCGAACTTTCGCCCTAAGATCCGTCAGCGGCAGCTACCCTACTCCACCGCCACGTCTTTAGCGCGCCTAGCTGCCCCCATATCACTGTGCCCGGCTGCGTCATCTTCTCTGTGTCCATTCCCGTCTCCACTTTGCCCGCTGCTGGTGAGCTGCTAGGGATGTTACAGACATTTCAACAGACAGTTCATACAACAATCACAACCTAGAATTATGTAAAAGAACTAGACACATAATTCTCTCGGTAGACGATTTTGTGGGCAGTTTTGAGAATCACAATTCTACAGAATTATAAGGCGAAAAGAACTAGCCCTCGAGCTCATAAGCAATGTCACGGAGCCAGTCATCAGCATCAAGAGCTTGAGTTGAGCTACGGTAGATCGCAGGGTTGAGGTGGCAGAAGTCTTGCAGGATCACGCCTTGCTGCTGATTCATGTTCGGCGTTTGGAACCGGTCCATTATCCCTTACATAAACTGGCTGTTCAGTTCAAACTGTTGGATCATCCCAGCCATATATTCAGGAGGCGGGGGTGGTGAATCATTTGCTAGGCCACGCGGGCGGCCAGCTGGTCTAACCATCCTGCTAAAATTTAATAGGGATAGTTTAGCATAAAGTAATTGCCAAGGCATTGTAATCATTCATGAAACAATCAAGCATGACGAAAGGAAATGCGATAGATACTTCATAGTGGTCAAGTTCGACATACAGACCCATACATAAGTTCGACTACAAATTCAAAACTTAGCGATAACTTGGACCCACTAGACGATAACCTGGATTCACTAGGCGGCACACATGCATGCGATGGAGGGATACAACAACGAGACATAGCGATAATGCTACATCAACGTCGGAGAAAACGGCTAAATCCAGGTAGCTGACGATGACCCTGATAGGAGAACCTAGGGGCGGGATTCTGCATCCCGTGGCGACTCATGTGCTCGTACCGCATCAAATTGATGAGAAGAGGTCCAAGTGCAGGGGTACGACCTCCAACAGCAGGCCACTCAAGGCCTGGTGGTAGCTTTGTCCTGGACGGCTGGAGGGTGAACGAAGGATGGATCCTCGCGATGACTGCTGGCTGCAGTTGTGTCAACGTGTCATAAAGACGGGTATGCGCGGTGTACAACTCCACAGTCTAAGCTTGGAAGATACGATCCAGCGCCTCCATGTACTGCACCAAAACCCATGGGTCATAGCGACGCCTCATGTAGGGGGTACAAACAGCAACGTAGGACCGGTCGTTGCGCTCTCGAACCCGAGCAGCGTAGGCAGTGAGATTAGATCCAGTCTCATCCCCAGCATGAATATACGAGATGTATTTGAATGCAGTCTCCTCCAGGCAAGGGTACGCCCCACGGAGGCGGGTGATAGCGATATAGGTAGCATCATGGACGACCATATCGATCGTCAACCCAACACCACAGATGGTGTGGAGCTCGTAGGCGGAGATGTGTGTCCGATCGAAGATGCGAACCTCAGCCTGGTACTAGTACTGGTTGAACTCGCAGAAGTCCTCGTACATAGTATACTCAGGGTACCAGCGATATCCCAACCTGGTCAAGAGGTCGACCAGAATGGCCAGGAACCTAGTCACATCGATAGCCATAGTCAGACGTATGAGCTGTCTTGCGGGACGCATTTGAAAAGGAAACATCAAGGATGTCAAATGACAGTGTGTGACATATTTAATCAGAAGTACAACAGTAGATAATCTAGCTCTCCTAGGTCGATGTGATTACAAGAACCTAATGTTAGAGTTAGCAAAACCTTTAACCCGAAAGAGAAGAGAGATTAGAACTCACAGTATAGGATAGGAGTAAAAGATACTGATACCACCCATTGAGATGTGGGCCCGTAAGCCACACAAAAATGTTAGTAAAAATATTCAAGTACTAGACTCAACTTCAACCAAGGAGTTGGAAAAGGGATTCCTATAGGCAGTCGGCTTTGATACCAACTTGTGACGCCCTCGATATGATCGTACGCTAATCATACACGCAAATGCGTACGACCAAGCTCAAGGACACACGGGAAGATATCACAACAAACTCTAGGCACAAATAAAGCATACAAGCTTCATATTACAACCCAGGGACCTCGAGGGCTAAAATACAGAAGCTCGATAAACACACAAGTCAGCGGAAGCAAAAAATATCTGAGTATAGACATGAAACATGGGTAATGCTTTAGAGAGGGGTAGAATAAAGATACAACGATCGAATGAGGCGAGGCCTCCTACCTGGGAACCTCCTAAACTACTCCTGGTCTTCAACAGCCTCCACGTAGTAGTAGGCGCCGTCGGGGTAGCAGTCGTCATCGGCGGGATATGCCATCTCGTGGGCTCCATCATCTGGTCACAGAAATCGAATCAAGGGGAAAAGGGGGAGCAAAGAAACGGTGAGTACTCATCCAAAGTACTCACAAGACTGGCATCAGAACTATGCTAAGTATGCATCGATATCAAAGAATGGGGTTATATGTGGACTGGCTGCAGCAATGCAAGAAAAGAGAGAGGGGACTAGTCCTATCGAAGACTAGCATCTTCATGGTCTTGCAATATTAGACGAGAGTAGAGCAAGAACACCAATATTAGTCATATTGTTGCAGCAATTTTAATATGAGATCACGGCCAAAGTTTTTTACTGGACTCCTTGCGAGGAAGCAATCCTAGAGCAACATTCCACTTAAGTAACAGTTGTAGTTGTATAAGATCGGGGAAGAACTCCAAGTCATCTTGCAACGATGGGCAGGGCTATTCAAATAGTCAATTTTCATCCCTGCACGGGTGCACAAATTTTCCCGTCATGCTTGATAAATTCTGGCCGGACACACTTTCCTGGGTCATGCCCGGCATCGAAACATCAACACATCGCAACCCTACCTAAGCTCAACAGAGAGGCCAGCCCGTCGGTCTAAATCCTAAGTGCGCAGGGTTCAAGGGCCCATCACCCTTTGCGCTACTGCACAATGCATGGGCAGCCAATGTTAGTCCTGGCACCTCTTATAAAAGACGATGCTTACGCGGACCACTCGAGCGCGCGCCGCTCCATTGCCGACGTCTAAAGAACTTCGGCTGATACCATGACGTCGAGTACCCATAACTTCTCCCACATAGACGGTTAGTGCGAAAAGGTCTCTGACCAACCCAGATCAAATACTAAAATCCATTAGCATTTTAATTAACTCATCGACACATCCACACGGGAATCCACCCGCAACACACCATTCATCAAGTTCCCAATACCAAGGTCAAGTAATGTGTGTCTATAACATCAGAGGGATCCGAGCTATCACCCTCGATGGATTCCGAACGATGTAACCATCAAGGTGGCCAAGGAGGAATCACCCTCGATGGTCCACGCATGATGGGTTGTACGATAGAGTCGTTATCGGAGATGGTGAAGGAGGAATCACCCTCCATAAACCACCGCCGGTTAATTACACTACAGAGCTAACATTAGGAATACGTACCAAGGTGTCACCCTCGGTACTCGATAGTAGCTCTGCAACATCGTACAACTAAGGGGTGTGAGTGTTGTGATGGGTCTTGGCTCGTCGATCAGATGATCGAGACTTGATGATAACGCGGGGCAACTGGACTAAGGGGGCAAAGGGGATTACTGAGCCACCTATACTAAGTAGTTTAAAGTGTTGTAAAATAGAGTAGCAGTTCATCAAAAACAGGGTATGCATCAGATACAGGAGCTATCTACAACAGTAGCAAAATCTAATGCAAGCATGAGGGAGAAAGAATAGGCGATATAGGAATGATCAAGGGGGTTTGCTTGCCTTGTTGCTCTGCTGCAAAGGGCTGGTCGTCTGGTGGGTAGTCGTACCCGACAGCAACGTCAGTATCGGGGTCTACCTGTAGGAAGGGGGAGGGGAGAAAAAAATAAATATAAGCACAGATGTAACATTATGCATGACATGGCAATATGCAAGGCTAGGCATGCACTAACGCAGCATTAGACGTTATAGACGAATCAGGAAAATATCTAATGATATTTCCTGGGTCTCTTGCTACTACTGGACAGGAGAAACAGATGGAAAAGTTCCATGTTCTCTATAATAGAGACGCGTGACACACAAACAGATAGCGCAATCGAGTTCGTTGGATTTTTTGAGCAACTTTCATATATAAATTATTTTCATTTGACTTACGGTTTATTTTCTATTAATGTTCAAAGTATTAAATATTTTCTGAAATTATTTTAATTATTAAATTCGATAGAAAAGGAACAATGATGTCAGTAGGAGGTCAGAGTGATGTGGGCAGTCAACTTTGACCCGCTGACCACTCAAACTGACACGTGGGGCCCATCTGTCATTGATAGTGGGCTTTAACATGGATTTTAGTTTAATCCAATTAACTAAATTAGGGGACGGACCCACATGTGAGTGTCTTATTTAATCAATTTAATTAAGTTAAATATTTTAATAGATTAATTAGGGGCTAATGACCATGGGCCCACATGTCACTAGCCGGCTGAGCCGAGTCAGCATGGTTGACCTCGCCAACTGGTCAACCAAGTCCTCACGGCCCGTAGATCAGCGACCGTGCATGTGACCCCAGTCCCCCACTACAGCGGAAAATGGTTGTACTCCGGCGAGCTCCCAAAATGGCGACGAGGCTCGGAAATGGCGTAGGGGGCACCAAATCCCGCATTCTTAGGCGCGTTCGAGAGCTGACACAGCCACCGATCCATTCAGACCATTGGGGCGAGCTGGGATGGCCGCTAGCATCGCCGACGTCAAGCTTGGCGGAGGTGTTTTCAGGCGGCGATGGCATCTAGCTAACCGGGACGAAAATGAGCTAAGAAACGGCGCTACGGGGTCCTATGCGTCGCATGGAGTCGAACGGTAGTGCTGGTAGGACCAACTAGTCATCGGAGACTCGCCCACGTCGAGCTCCTGCGGAACCAAGCCTCGGCTTCGGTGGAATCGGGTGCCACAAGCTTGAATCCAACGAGGGGAAGAAGGGAAAAGGAGCGGGGCCTCACAGTGATCTTGTAGGTGTGCTACGCGGGCTCGGGGGAGGCCTCGAGTAGCGAGAATTGTTGCGGGAGTGCGGAGGCATCCCGAGGAGGAAGAAGGTCAGGGTGGCAATGCAGAGGCTCCGACCTCCAATGGCTGGGCGTGGTCGATGAAGGAGCTCGCAGCGGTCCTTCCTGGCACGATGGTCACGTGTGGCAGGCTCGATGGGCATGGCTAGCTGACAACCATGACGACGGCGGCACGGGTCCGAACGGGGAGAGGCGGGTGACGCGAAAGGGAGATAATGGAGGGGGCTAGGGTTTGGGGGCTAAAGGGCGGGTCTTCTAGGCGTCGGTTGGCCGCTGGATGGGTGTCACGGCGATGGGGGAGGCCGGTGGCGGCCTTCGCCACGGCCATGTCCCCCCCCCCTGTGAGCAGTGGGAGGAAGGCGATGGGGGAGGTGGGCTGGCGAGTGGTTGAGTTGGGTGGGTCACTTAGGCCTAGCCATAGAGGCCTTTTTTCTGTTTTTTCTTTTTATTTGTTTTGTTGTTTATTTATTTTAGTGAAAAAATACATTTGTAAAAATAATTGTAATGTAATATTTGGTACTGTCACAAAAAGTTTGGAAATTATTTGAACATGTTGGCATGTTTCATAATTCAAATGAGTATTTAAAATTTATTTTTGGCCCTGTTTTCAAAGGTGGGGTCCACAACAACATCAAGGTGATGTTGTTTTCCTTAAAATTATTTGTTTTGAAACTTTCATAAAAGGTACAACATTTTTCCTTTGCAGATTGAGGATATTAATTACCACAACTAATATTAATTGCCTTTAAATGTGGAATTTGAAATGAGATATGAATTTTAAAGTGATCAAGCACTGTTCAACAAAATGATTAGGCATTGATCATGGTCATCACTGTAGATTAATTACAATGATGAGTGTAGCATAATCCAGGGATGTCACAAGTAGGTAAATGAAAAAAACAGATTTTTTGATTGTGAAATGTTGCCTCACATGTTCGTAATATTATTTTGATTTCAGCATGATCATATGGACTTGTAGATGATGCAAAGCAATACTCTATAATTTGACATGAAGATTTCAATATTCAAGCATACCAACAAGCAACTAAGTCTTTCAGAATATCAACACTAAAGAACATTATCCCTAGCCCATCATGCTCTATCATTGATCCATTCATGAACACACTCTAATGTTAACTACATCCAATGAACAAGTGTGATAATGGTGTTCCTTAGTTGGGGTTTTATAAGAGAGATGGAGGCTCAAATTCAAAAATAAAAATTGCATAAGATAAATAGATAGGACCTTTGCAGAGGGAAGCATGGATTTGTAGAAGTGCCAAGCTCAAAGTGAAAAACTTAGAGATAATTTTTTTTAGGGTAGCATTTTTTTCTTATCAAGGAGAATAAATAAGAGTTTCCAATATCCTCCATGCTAAACAAATTATAGGCGTTTCCCAAACTAAAAATAAAGTTTATTCCTTTTCCACCATTCTTTCACGTCCATGGCTAGCCGTATCCATGTGTGTCGTCCTGTAATGCCCAAGATGCGGTCCTATCCTTACTTTGGCACGAGGGCCTTGACATGGATAGAAACGCATCTCGTCGTTTCGCCAGAATGGATATCGTTACGAGTACATGTACTGAAAAGATGATTATAAAGAGTTGGCTTACACTCGCCACAAGCTACATCAGAGTCACAACAGTACAATACATACAATCATCATGTAGAAGAGCAGGTTACGAATACGGACGAAAACAAACAATAAAATAACGACGTCCATCCTTGCTACCCCAGGTTGCCAGCTTGGAACCCATCCTAGATCGATTATGAAGAAGAAGAAACTCCAAATGAACAATCAACGCGCTCGCGTCAAGTAACCCCTTACCGGTACCTGCAACTGATGTTGTAATAATCTCTGAGCCACACGGACTCAGCAATCTCATTTCCAAAGGTACCAAGAATAGCAAAGCTTAATGGGTGAGGCATGGTTAAGTGGCAAGTCTACAGCAAGCGACTAAGCATTTATTTGAGGTGTCTAAATACGAGTACAAGAATAAAAGAGGGGGAAGATTCGGTATCAAGGGCAAGTTGGCTCCTCGTTACATTGGTCCTTTTCGCATTCTTGCCAAACGAGGAGAAGTTGCCTACCAGTTGGAACTACCTCCGCATCTTTCCAAGGTTCATGATGTTTTCCACGTCTCGCAACTCAGGCGTTGCTTTTCGGATCCTATCCGTGAAGTGGACCACGAAACGCTTGATCTCCAAGATAACCTTTATACCGAGAATACCCCATGCGTATTCTTGATCAAGCTGAGCGTACCACTCGACGTCGAAACCTCAAGTTTCTTAAAGTTCAATGGTCAAATCATTCTGAAAAGGAGGCAACTTGGGAAAGAGAGGATCGTCTCCGACTTGAGTATCCTGCGTTGTTCCCGGCGACTTCTAAATCTCGCGACGAGATTCCTTTGAGTGGGGGTGAGTTGTCACATCCCTGACACCTTAAGCAAGTTAGTCTTGTGCTCATGTCTTATTTGCATTGCATCTAAGAATTTTTCAACAAGAACAAAGAAAGAGGTGAAGGAAAAACTCAAACCCTAGCCACTTCTTCAAATAAAGGAAATCTCAAAACATGTTAAAATAAATGAACCCAAAATGGCCTCAAGAAAAGTTCAAACTTTCTGATAAATCATGAAAGTAAATGAGCAATGAAGAAAACCATTTTCTTGACACTATAAACATTTTAAATAAATGCAAAAAGCTACTGGTTTCAAGTTTTAAATCTGAATTCAGAAACTTTAAATTTTCAAAAATGTTGAAAACTTTAGGAATGGTTGGAAATATTCCAACAAATATTCTAGGGTGCTCAACATAGTTTTTTTCAATTTATTTGGGAGTTGAAATAAATAGAAAATCAGTGAAATAGCAAAACAGAAACAAAAAGAGAAAGAAAATGAAAAATCCTTACCTGTCGCCTAACCTGGCCCGGCCCAGCAATTCCTGTCGTCTTCCTCCCCCCCCCTAGTGGGCAGCAGGAGGTGGCCGCCGCGTACTCCGGCGCGGCCACGCACCTGTGGGCCTGCCTGGCCGTCGTCTCGCGCTAGCAAGCCCGGGGATAAGCTCCCCGAGCCCGTGGCTATCCATTCCTAGCGCCAGTTCCCCCCCTCCTCTCGGATCTCTCATCCCTCCTTCTGCCGCCATTGGAGCCCGAGCAGGGCTCGAGCTCGCCGTCGATCTAGCCGACCCTTCTCCCTCCTGAGCCATGCAGTAGGTCCGCCGCACCTCCCTGAAGCTTCCTAGCCCCAAGCTCGACGCCCAGATGCAGTGAAATGACGAGCAGCTATCGTCTTCTTCCTCGGGTCACCGAAGATCGCCGCCGGCGTTCTCCCTCTCCAGGCCTTCCCCGAGCAAACTAGCGCCACCACTGCACTCCCCGTGAGCATGCGGTCATTTCCCCTAAGCTCTCCCCGTCGATCCCCTCCTCTAGGCTTAGTTCCATCGGAGCCCGACGAGGACCGCCACTGCAGCTCGTCGTCGGTAGCCCTCCGTTGACGGGTTGGTCCGTCTGAGGCCACCAACAGCCTCAGGACATCATGTAGATGCGCTAGGTGCCCAGCCCCGCGCGTTTTGACCCCGTATTCGATGGCTTCGACGATGGCCGAACTTGGTCGCCGCCAAGCTTGTCGCCGGCGTTGATTCCGGCCACCCCAGCCGCTGGGGGTTGTCCCATCGTGCACGCCATCGAGTGGGCGTTCCTCTGGTGCTCTCCGCGCCGAGTTTGGCCCCCTGTGCGCCGTTTTCGACACCCCCCGACGTTCTGGTGCTCGCCGGAAGCTCCCTGCCGGCGAGGACGACCTCGCCGCCGGTGGATCTCAGCTGGCCTGAGCCACTAACGGGTGGGGCCAGCCTCTGGATAGTTTAGAGATTATAAAAATAAATCAGATTAATTACTAGGACACTGACATGTGGGTCCAGTGAGTTTAATTAACTAAATAAGATTAATCCTAATCGAAAATTTACAACAGAGACTGACCAGTGGGTCCCACTGGTTAGGTTTGACTTTCAACGGCCAGATGGACCTACTGATGTCATGTTGATGCAGTAAAAGTATTTTCCAGTATAAAAATAATTCCAGAAATGTTTAAAACTTCAAAAATTCATAGAAATTAATCTGTAACTCCAATGAAAATAACTTGTATATGGAAAAGTATCAGAAAAATTCAAGGAATCTGAATATGCTATTTTCAATCATGTTTGAAAATGTTAAAGAACCCAAACATGTAGATTAATGAATAAGTCAATTCTTATAAATACTTTATAAATGGAATATGAAAAGTATTTAAATTTCTTTTTGTTTGACATGATCAAACATTGTTCTAATAACAAACCAGTACCTTAACATGACATCTCATGCATGCTAACATCAAGTTGATCTGAGCATCAGGTCGAATCAATTAAATCGGTATCCGAGAATACCTCGTTTGAATTGATATTTGAATGTGATTCAAATCAACTTCAAACCTAATACATGTTGATTATAATAGTTTATCACCTTGCATTCTCATGCCATGCTCATGCATCATCTTGTTTGCATATGATTGTTATTGATTGTTGCCATTCATTTCGGTAGGCTCCGCACCCCCGGATTCCACCGAATATCCGTCTGACGGATATTGTCCCTCCTCTGAGCAACAAGGCAAGCAACCATTTTGATGATCCCGATAAATCCCATGTTCTTGCTCCTGCACTTGTTTATTGCATTAGGATCAAATGCTTCAACTGCTTTTGCCACGTTAGTTGAACCCACTTCCTTTTCATGACCTATCCTTGTCACAGTAAATAGCCGAACCTTGCAACCTAGCATACCTAGTAGTTGCTTGAGCCATGATGTGCCTTATCCTGCTATGCATGCTATGATTAGAGTTGTGTATGGTCCGTCATCTGGGAGATGAACAGAATTGTGAGAATGCGTTCGGTAAGCAAAGGTTGTGTGTTGAATCTGTTTTGGTAAAGGTACCGGTGAAAGGCTGTGTAGGCGTACATGGCGGGTTGTTTCATTGGAACCGTCCTTAGGAACTGAGTTCCGTGTATGTAATCCAATACTAGATACTACCACATGCTGGGCCCTGAAATATGACCCCGCTCGGCCTATTAATCGCTTAGTACTCGGTTCAGGAGTTGCAAGTAGTTTCTGGTGTTTATAGTAATGCTGGAGGCCGTGCATGGTGCTGACCTGAGAGGTGGGCCGTGATGCGGTAGGTAGTGGCACGGTGTACCAAGTGGCACCCGGATGGTGGGCTTGGGAACCCTGCGCAGATCGTTTGAGGCCGTGGCGGAAACCTCGGCCGGACTTCCGTACGGGTTACTCTCAGATAGGCGATAAACCTGGACTAGGTACTAGTGTGGTTAACGATCGTGGCCGACTCCCTCGTTGGGCTTCCGCTTGAAGGTTGCTGAGGTGCATGACGTGCACATGGCGATAAGTGGCGAGAGCGTGTGTGACGAAGTACACCCCTGCAGGGTTATGATCTATTCGAATAACCGCGTCCGGGGATATGGACTACTTGGAGACATATGTTGTTCATAGATAATTTAAATGGCTACTCATAAAATTGCCAAGATAAGCGTGAGTGTCGTGGACGGCATTTCCCTATGGATACGGAATGATCCCACGATGGTGTATTGTTTTGGTGTTAGTGGACTCGTGTGCGAGAAATCAAGTTGTCAAAATTATTTAAAAATGCAAGTTGTCTAGCCACGAGTCAAAAGCTGGCTTTCCGCTTGAAACCCCATAGTACCTTATTGATACCTTGCATGAGTAGATTGTTATCCTAAAGTCTTGCTGAGTACCTCCGTACTCACGTTCGCTTAATAAATGTTGCAGAGGTTGCTAATGACCCTAATGGAGGGTTCTTCGTAGACATCGACGATGACGAGTAGATGGTGTCCCAGCTACGATCTGGCCCTACGTTGGATCTGTAGTATAGTCAGGCCATGTGCCTTCTAGTTGCCCTGTCTGTACTCAGACAGTTTAAACTCTTCCGCTGGCTTGTAACTGAATGACTTCTATTATGGGTCGTGAGACCCTTAATCTGTAATATTATGTGTGTGGCTCTTCCGAGCCTCTTAAATAAAACTTGTATGTTTATGGTTATGTTGTGATGCCATCGATGTATCTATACATATCGGTATGCCATACGTACGTGTGTCGTACTTGATATGTATGGGGTTCGATTACCTAGTCGTGAAATTTAGTAGCACTCCTCACAAGGAAATGCCCGTTTGTGATCCAACGAGCCATGGTAGTTCGCTACTGCTCCGGACACATTGGTTGACCGGCATGTGTCCTTCTTAGCTGCTGTGTCTGTCCCTTTTGGGGAAATGTCACGCGATGTAATGGAGTCCTTGTAGCTTGCTATGACTCGTCTACACTCGCTGGTGACCGACACCTGCCTTGTTGGGTCATGTATGCATGTCCTTGTGCGGTACTGCCACTTTGGTTTAAGACTAGACATGTCGATCCGGGTTCTTTGACATTGGAATGCTAGCAACACTATTGCATACGTGAGTTCAAAGACGCAAACGGTCCCGGCTAAGGTAAGGCTGCAGCCATGGAGTTAACCGTGCGTGAGACCGCAAAGAGATGCGATGTGTTACAGGCTGGATTCCTATGACTTAGGATCGGGGTCTCGACAGCGTTGGTATCAGAGCCTGACTAACTGTAGGATTACTAAGCCAAACTGGTCGAAGTTGAGTCTAGAATTGCTTTAGTTATATATAAGGGAATTGTTTGTGGAAGGGAACGTAAGACTCTTGTTCTCTTCTCAAGTTATTCTATTCTGGTCATCCTCGTCTTTTCTGCGGGAATTAAGGACTAGGTTACTCATCTTCTTATAGGCTCGTGTTTCCGATCGGTAGATTATAGGACTACGGGTCAAGAGATATTTGGGTTTCTTTCATTCCTAGGAAAAAGGAAGTAAGTTTGATGATCAGAGAGTTGAACTTGATAGTTGAGTGGTTATGATATTCCATTTTGGGTTGTCTCAACATTTGTTTTTGAGCATTTACAGCCGTTATGCTGCCCAATTTTGCATTTCGGAGCTCTAATGCTTTTGCATTACTCTCTATTTTCAGATGCCTGGCCGTCCTTCTTGTCAGGTGGTACGTCTGACCAGGTGCATTGATGTGCCGGGTCATACGGCCATGCTGGTCAGGGTGATGTTGGTGTGCGGTTACCGCTGGTACCCCGAGTACACAGTGGAGGAACAGTACCGAGACTTCAACCAGAGCCAGTACATCTGCACTGTTAGGGTATTTCCAGACTACCCTGGAGCTGAGGAGCCAATCCATTGGTCCTATGGGTTGGGAGTCACTGTTGACATGGCAGTACAGGATGCTGCCTATTCAATGCTGACCATTATGAGAGCGAGACATGCACTGCTGCAGAATTCAGAGTTCTGCTATGTTCCGGCCTCTCAGCCTGGTGAAGAGGGATACCTCAGTGGAGTCTATTTTGATTCTTCTATGGAGGATCCATTACTGCAGTCCACTGTTGAGATGCTAGAGAACAGAGATAGGGATGCTTGTGCTCTCCGCATGGAGCTTTATGCTACCCGTGTCCGTCTGTGGACGGCTTTGACGCAGCTGGCACCGGTAGTCCAGACAGGATACGGAGATATGGAGATGCTGAACCCTGTTAGGACCCATCTTCTGGCTCACGTTTACTGGCCAGCTATAGGAGGAGTCACACCTCTTCGGGGACCCCTCTTACCACCAGTCAGGGGACCAAGGCCACATCCGTGTCCTTACGGATCCCAAGGATCTCAGGCTAGAGTGTTTCCTGATCCGCAGGTTGAGCTTCCAGTTCATGGAGGTAATCTCTATGAGATGTTCTATGCGGATGCCTGAGCTATGAGCGGAAGGATAGTATGGTAGTAGCCGTACGTTCACAGTCCTGCGTGACTTGTGAAGTATGCCTATGATGTGAAATGAATTCCGGAGGCCTAGATAAATAATGTATAGGAAGCTTGTAAGCCTCTGATGAGTAGTTTCATAATTTCAGTAGTTTGCTCTTCGGTTAAGGTTGTACTGAACTATGTAAGGGTGTGTGTGAACCATGGTGTATACATAGAAGTTGCTTGTTACCATGCTGTTCGGATATTCATTTCCGCATTCCGTGTGTTCAGTACATTCTTAATCCATAGCTAGTATTGATATGATATTGGTCTAAGCTGTGAGTTTGTTTGTCAGGATGGTGTTCACTAGGTTGAACCGTGCCCCTGGTCATGAGCAAGGCGAGGGTAGTCAAGCGTCGCACGAAGACCTGCCTCACCCGCCCTCTCTGGCGGAAGTGATGCTTGAGGCAGAGAGAAACAAAAGGGAGACCAACCGACTGTTAGAGCGTATTGAGCAGAATACGGCTCGTTAGCCTAGGAATGCTGCAGTGTCCCTCAACGACTTTGTGAAGTTGAATCCTCCAAAGTTTCATCATTCCGTCGATCCCCTCGACGCTGATGACTGGCTGTGCAACATCTCACGCAAGATTCGCTCTGCGAATGTGTCTGAGGCCGACAAGGTGACCTTTGCGGCGTATTTCCTGGAAGGACCCGCCAATCTGTGGTGGGAGAACTTTGAAGCTATGCGTCCTGCTGAACCAGTAGCCACATGGGCAGACTTCAGTGCAGCTTTTCGTCTGCACCATATTCCAGAGGGCCTGATTGACAGAAAGAGAGAGGAGTTCTGTGCCTTCACTCAGGGCAAGTTGTCTGTGGATGCCTATAGCCGCGAGTTCGGTAACCTCGCCCGATATGCAACAGAGGAGGTGTCTACTAACGCCAAGAAGCAAGCAAGATTCTGTAAGGGTCTGAGCCCTGAGCTTCGTCGTGATCTGCGCCTCCATGAGTGTGCAAGCTTTCAAGCCCTGGTCAACAAAGCGATTAGTGTCGAGACTGGTCATACTGACTTCGAAGCCACAAGGAAGCACTCCCGTGACTTTGGCTCTTCCTCTGGTTCCGCGTTTCCCAAACGCAGGCTGTGGGTTCCGAACAGTTCTCTGCCGCCAAGATACACTCCGAGGCCATCCTACGTGGCGCCTCAGACGAATCAGGCCAACCCTCCAGCAAAAGCTTATGGTGGTCTAGCTAGCAATGTTGCACCACGTGCCAACCAAGTGATATGCTACAAGTGTGGAGAACCAGGGCACTATTCCCGTGAGTGTCCTCAAAATGTGGGTGCCAAGCAACCCGGAAAGTCAGTCGGGCAAGCCAAGTCGGGCAAGGCTTACTATGTGAAGCCAACTCCTGCACGTGGCCGTGTGAACTATGTGTCAGCAGAAGAAGCTGCAGAGGATCCCGACGTCATGCTGGGTACGCTTCTTGTTAATCATCAGCCAGCGTCCGTTCTCTTTGACACTGGGTCTTCTCATTCCTTCATTTCAGAAAGTTATGCACAGTTGCATAACATGTCTTTTTGTGATATGCCAATCCCATTGGTTGTCCAAACTCCTCGTAGTAAATGGCAAACCTCTAGGATAACCTATGACAATGAAATTCTAGTAGACAGGCTAGTTTTTCTAGCCTCATTGATAGCCTTGAAATCTTCGGATATTAATATCATCTTGGGTATGGACTGGATGTCAGCCCACTATGCCAAGATCGATACCCATTCTAGAAATGTCCAGCTTACCCATCCCTCGGGTGAGATAGTAAATGTCTCTACTCGAGTTACCAAATGCCAACTCTATTCATTAAATGCCAACCCTCTTCCGGAACTTGAAGACATCCCGGTAGTCCGTGACTTCCCGGATGTTTTTCCAGAGGAACTGCCAGGAATTCCACCTGACAGAGATGTAGAGTTCGTGATAGATCTTGTTCCGGGAACTGTCCCAATAGCCAGAAGACCATATAAGATGGCACCCCTGGAGCTAGCCGAACTTAAGAAGCAATTAGATGAGGCCTTGAACAAAGGTTTCATTCGTCCTAGCTCTTCTCCTTGGGCTTGCCCCGTCCTCTTCGTCAAGAAGAAAGACGGAACGGATCGGATGGTTGTAGATTACCGACCAGTTAATCTGGTCACCATAAAGAACAAGTATTCGCTCCCCAGGATCAACGATCTGTACGATCAGCTCGCTGGATCCTCAGTCTTCTCCAAAATGGATTTGAGGTTGGGATACCATCAAATCAAGATCAAGAACGGGGACATTCCAAAAACGGCTTTTGTTACTCGTTATGGCCAATACGAGTACACCGTCATGTCTTTCGGTTTAACCAATGCCCCAGCCACCTTCTCTCGTCTGATGAATTCAATCTTCATGGAGTATTTGGATAAATTCGTCGTGGTATACCTCGATGATATTCTCATCTACTCGAAGAACGAACAAGAACATGCCGAGCATCTAAGGCCGGTATTGATGAAACTTCGAGAGCATCGCCTTTATGCCAAGTTTTCAAAATGTGAATTCTGGTTACCAGAAGTGACCTATCTAGGACACGTGATCTCTGGTAAGGGTATTGCTGTCAATCCCGAGAGAGTTCAAGCTGTCCTTGATTGGACTCAACCTGAATCGGTTAAGCAAGTTAGGAGTTTTCTTGGTCTAGCGAGCTATTGTCGCCGCTTTGTCGAGAATTTCTCCAAGGTTGCAAAACCTCCAACTGAACTCCTCAAGAAGGATAAAAAGTTCGAGTGGACACCACAGTGTGAGCATAGTTTTCAGGAACTGAAAAGACGCCTGACTTCCGCACCTGTGTTGCTACCACCAGATTTTTCTAAGGACTTTGTTATCTATTGCGACGCCTCGCGACAAGGATTAGGTTGCATTCTCATGCAAGATCGTCATGTGATCGCATACGCATCTCGACAGTTGCGTCCACATGAGGATAATTATCCCACACATGACCTTGAGCTTGCAGCTGTGGTCCATGCACTAAAAACCTGGCGACATTACCTTCTGGGTAATCGTTGCAAAATATTCACTGATCCCCAAAGCCTAAAATATATCTTCACCCAGCCGGATTTGAATCTCAGGCAAAGACGGTGGGTTGAGTTGATCTCGGATTACGACTTAGGGATAACTTACACCCCGGGAAAGGCCAATGTTATGGCCGATGCACTAAGTCGTAAATCTTATTGTAACAATTTGATGCTACAACAAGGTCAACCACATCTCCATGAGGACTTTCGGAAGTTGAATCTTCATATTGTTCCTCAAGGATTCCTTTCTACCTTGGTGGCGAAGCCTACTCTTAAGGATCAAATTATAGCTGGCCAAAAGCGTGACAAGGGTATATCACGGATCAAGGAGAATATTTTTAGCGGAGACGCTAAAGAATTTTCCATGAACGATCAAGGTGTTGTGTTCTTCCAGAATCGTCTAGTGGTTCCTAAGAACCCACATCTATGGCAGTTAATCCTTAAGGAGGCTCATGATTCTCCTCTCACCATTCATCCCGGTAGTACTAAGATGTATCAGGACCTACGCCAGAGGTTCTGGTGGACTAGGATGAAGAGAGAAATTGCTGAGTTAGTTGCAAACTGCGACGTTTGTCGTCGAGTTAAGGCAGAACATCAAAGGCCTGCTGGCACCCTTCAACCTCTAGCTATTCCTGAATGGAAATGGGATAAAGTTAGTATGGATTTCATTACCGGATTTCCCAAGACCAAGAAAGGAAATAATGCTATCTTTGTGGTCATTGACCGTCTTTCCAAAGTGGCTCATTTTCTTCCCGTTCGTGAGAGTATAACAGCTAGCCAGCTAGCAGAGTTATATATCTCCCGGATAGTGTCTCTTCATGGTGTTCCTCTGGAGATTAACTCGGACGGTGGGAGTATCTTTACTTCTCGCTTCTGGGAAAGTTTTCAGAATGCCATGGGGACTCACTTATCTTTTAGCACTGCTTTCCATCCTCAATCAAGTGGTCAAGTAGAAAGAGTGAATCAAATCCTAGAAGATATGCTCCGAGCTTGTGTTATATCATTCGGTATGAATTGGGAGAAGTGCCTTCCATTCGCTGAATTCGCTTATAACAATAGTTACCAATCAAGCTTGGGCAAAGCTCCTTTTGAAGTTCTCTATGGATGAAGATGTCGAACACCTCTTAATTGGTCAGAAACCGGAGAGAGGCAACTCTTTGGCCCGGACATGATCCAGGATGCAGAAGAGCAGGTTCGCATTATTCGTGAAAAGTTGAAAACAGCCCAGTCTCGTCAAAAGAGCCAATATGATCGTCATCATAAGGTCGTGACCTTTGAAGTTGACGAGAAGGCTTACCTTCGGGTTACACCTTTGAAGGGTACCCATCGATTCGGTATCAAGGGCAAGTTGGCTCCTCGTTACATTGGTACTTTTCGCATTCTTGCCAAACGAGGAGAAGTTGCCTACCAGTTGGAACTACCTCCGCATCTTTCCAAGGTTCATGATGTTTTCCACGTCTCGCAACTCAGGTGTTGCTTTTCGGATCCTATCCGTGAAGTGGACCACGAAACGCTTGATCTCCAAGATAACCTTTCATACCGAGAATACCCCGTGCGTATTCTTGATCAAGCTGAGCGTACCACTCGACGTCGAAACCTCAAGTTTCTTAAAGTTCAATGGTCAAATCATTCTGAAAAGGAGGCAACTTGGGAAAGAGAGGATCGTCTCCGACTTGAGTATCCTGCGTTGTTCCCAACGACTTCTAAATCTCGGGACGAGATTCCTTTGAGTGGGGGGTGAGTTGTCACATCCCTGACACCTTAAGAAAGTTAGTCTTGTGCTCATGTCTTCTTTGCATTGCATCTAAGAATTTTTCAACAAGAACAAAGAAAGAGGTGAAGGAAAAACTCAAACCCTAGCCACTTCTTCAAATAAAGGAAATCTCAAAACTAGTTAAAATCAATGAACCCAAAATGGCCTCAAGAAAAGTTCAAACTTTCTGATAAATCATGAAAGTAAATGAGCAATGAAGAAAACCATTTTCTTGACACTTTAAACATTTTAAATAAATGCAAAAAGCTACTGGTTTCAAGTTTTAAATCTGAAATCACAAACTTTAAATTTTCAAAAATGTTGAGAACTTTAGGAATGGTTGGAAATATTCCAACAAATATTCTAGGGTGCTCAACATAGTTTTTTTCAATTTATTTGGGAGTTGAAATAAATAGAAAATCAGTGAAATAGCAAAACAGAAACAAAAAGAGAAAGAAAATGAAAAATCCTTACCTGTCGCCTAACCTGGCCCGGCCCAGCAATTCTTGTCGTCTTCCTCCCCCGCCAGTGGGCAGCAGGTGGTGGCCGCCGCGTACTCCGGCGCGGCCACGCACCTGTGCGCCTGCCTGGCCGCCGTCTCGCGTTGGCAAGCCCGGGGATAAGCTCCCCGAGCCCGTGGCTATCCATTCCCAGCGCGAGTTCCCCCCTCCTCTCGGATCTCTCCTCCCTCCTTCTGCCGCCATTGGAGCCCGAGCAGAGCTCGAGCTCACCGTCGATCTAGCCGACCCTTCTCCCTCCTGAGCCATGCAGTAGGTCCGCCGCACCTCCCTGAAGCTTCCTAGCCCCGAGCCCGACGCCCAGATGCAGTGAAACGACGAGCAGCTATCGTCTTCTTCCTTGGGTCACCGAAGATCGCCGCCGGCGTTCTCCCTCTCCAGGCCTTCCCCGAGCAAACTAGCGCCACCACTACACTCCCCGTGAGCATGCAGTCATTTCCCCTAAGCTCTCCCCGTCGATCCCCTCCTCTAGGCTTAGTTCCATCGGAGCCCAACGAGGATCGCAGCTGCAGCTCGTCGTCGGTAGCCCTCTGGTGATGGGTTGGTCCGTCTGAGGCCACCAACAGCCTCAGGACATCATGTAGATGCGCTAGGTGCCCAGCCCCGCGCGTTTTGACCCCGTATTCGATGGCTTCGACGATGGCTGAACTTGGTCGCCGCCAAGCTCGTCGCCGGCGTTGATTCCGGCCACCCCAGCCCCTGGGGCTTGTCCCATCGTGCGCGCCATCGAGTGGTCGTTCCTCTGGTGCTCTCCGCGCCGAGTTTGGCCCCCTGTGCGCCGTTTCCGACGCCCCCCGACGTTCTGGTGCTCGCCGGAAGCTCCCCGCCAGCGAGGACGACCTCGCCGCCGGTGGCTCTCAGCTGGCCTGAGGCACTGACGGGTGGGGCCAGCCTCTGGATAGTTTAGAGATTATAAAAATAAATCAGATTAATTAATAAGACACTGACATGTGGGTCGAGTGAGTTTAATTAACTAAATAAGATTAATCCTAATCGAAAATTTACCACAGAGACTGACCAGTGGGTCCCACTAGTCAGGTTTGACTTTCAACGGCCAGATGGACCTGCTGATGTCATGCTGATGCAGTAAAAGTATTTTCCACTATAAAAATAATTCCAGAAATGTTTAAAACTTCAAAAATTCATAGAAATTAATCTGTAACTCCAATGAAAATAATTTATATATGAAAAAGTATCAGAAAAATTCAAGGAATCCGAATATGCTATTTTCAATCATGTTTCAAAAAGTTACAGAACCCAAACATGTAGATTAATGAATAAGTCAATTCTTATAAATACTTTATAAATGGAATATGAAAAGTATTTAAATTTCTTTTTGTTTGACATGATCAAACATTGTTCTAATAACAAACCAGTACCTTAACATGACATCTCATGCATGCTAACATCAAGTTGATCTGAGCATCAGGTCGAATCAATTAAATCGGTATTCGAGAATACCTCGTTTGAATTGATATTTGAATGTGATTCAAATCAACTTCAAACCTAATACATGTTGATTATAATAGTTTATCACCTTGCATTCTCATGCATGCTCATGCATCATCTTGTTTGCAAATGATTGTTACCACATGCTGATTATAATAGTTTCCGTGTATGTAATCCAAGACTAGATACTACCACATGCTGGGCACTGAAATATGACCCCGCTCGGCCTATTAATCGCTTAGTACTCGGTCCAGGAGTTGCAAGTAGTTTCTGGTGTTTATAGTAATGCTGGAGGCCGTGCATGGTGCTGACCTGAGAGGTGGGCCGTGATGCGGTAGGCAGTGGCACGGTGTACCAAGTGGCACCCGGATGGTGGGCTTGGGAACCCTGCGCAGATCGTTTGAGGCCGTGGCGGAAACCTCGGCCGGACTTCCGTACGGGTTACTCTCAGATAGGCGATAAACCTGGACTAGGTACTAGTGTGGTTAACGATCGTGGCCGACTCCCTCGTTGGGCTTCCGCTTGAAGGTTGCCGAGGTGCATGACGTGCACATGGCGATAAGTGGCGAGAGCATGTGTGACGAAGTACACCCCTGCAGGGTTATGATCTATTCGAATAACCGCGTCCGGGGATATGGACTACTTGGAGACATATGTTGTTCATAGATAATTTAAATGGCTACTCATAAAATTGCCAAGATAAGCGTGAGTGTCGTGGACGGCATTTCCCTATGGATACGGAATGATCCCACGATGGTGTATTGTTTTGGTGTTATTGGACTCGTGTGCGAGAAATCAAGTTGTCAAAATTATTTAAAAATGCAAGTTGTCTAGCCACGAGTCAAAAGCTGGCTTTCCGCTTGAAACCCCATAGTACCTTATTGATACCTTGCATGAGTAGATTGTTATCCTAAAGTCTTGCTGAGTACCTCCGTACTCACGTTCGCTTAATAAATGTTGCAGAGGTTGCTAATGACCCTAATGGAGGGTTCTTTGTAGACATCGACGATGACGAGTAGATGGTGTCCCAGCTACGATCTGGCCCTACGTTGGATCTGTAGTATAGTCAGGCCATGTGCCTTCTAGTTGCCCTGTCTGTACTCAGACAGTTTAAACTCTTCCGCTGGCTTGTAACTGAATGACTGCTATTATGGGTCGTGAGACCCTTAATCGGTAATATTATGTGTGTGGCTCTTTCGAGCCTCTTAAATAAAACTTGTATGTTTATGGTTATGTTGTGATGCCATCGATGTATCTATACATATCGGTATGCCATGCGTACGTGTGTCGTACTTGATATGTATGGGGTTCGATTTCCTAGTCATGAACTTTAGTAGCACTCCTCACAAGGAAATGCCCCTTTGTGATCCAACGAGCTATGGTAGTTCGCTACTACTCCGGACACATTGGTTGACCGGCATGTGTCCTTCTTAGCTGCTGTGTCTGTCCCTTTTGGGGAAATGTCACGCGATGTAATGGAGTCCTTGTAGCTTGCTACGACTCGTCTACACTCGCTAGTGACCGACACCTGCCTTGTTGGGTCATGTATGCCTGTCCTTGTGCGGTACTGCCACTTTGGTTTAAGACTAGACATGTCGATGCGGGTTCTTTGACATTGGAATGCTAGCGACACTATTGCATACGTGAGTCAAAAGACGCAAACGGTCCCGGCTATGGTAAGGCTGCAGCCGTGGAGTTAACCGTGCGTGAGACCGCAAAGAGATGCGATGTGTTACAGGCTGGATTCCTATGACTTAGGATCGGGGTCCCGACACATTAAGTGAAGCTCAATATGCAACGAGTTGCATATTGATGCAACTCCACATTTAATTATTTAGTTCACTCCCATTTAATAACACGACAATATTAAAATGTTGTTAACATGGAAAGGGGTGAAGCACAAATTACACTACCTATCTAGGCATTTCAAATGAGGCCGAAAACAACATATAGCATCTCCAATATGACCCCACTCATTTTAAATACCTATCTATCCAGATTTGTCCGAATCACATTTTATATATGTTAAACAGCAAAACAAATTCGTTCACGTGAAACTACACATCGTTCTGGTCCATTTACATATATGGCTCATCTCCAACGGAGCTACGGTTAATTAACTGCGACCTAAACCGTTTCTATTACGTCAACACGCAAAACGATGCTAACATCACGTTTAAGAATTTTTATCTGCCACACCCCAGTTTTTGGATTTCCTCACTAACTAACTTATTTCAAAATTTAGGACCAATTAAAAATTTTGTGAATGCTTGTGATGCTTGGAGTGACTATTGTCTGTCTGATTGTTTTGCATGTGATTGATCCCCATTAATTCTTTCCACTCTCCTAATCACCTCCTTACTCCATGATCTCCTGCCCAATGATCATGCCATGTGTTTAGAACAAATATCTATTTTTACCAAATATTATTTTCACCAAAAAGCTTTTCTTTGAATTAAACTTTCAAACCCCTGAGATGAGGTTTGCACTACAAGTCCTCAAATTAGGGAGTTTCTTTTGCACCAATTGTTTTATTTAAAACCTATTATCAAAATGACTTCCAAAAACCATCTTATTATTATTTTAAGGGTTATTTTCTTATTTTATTTAAAAGCCTTTCTGTGAGGCCTGAAATGGTCTCCTATGAAGGAAAGTTATTTTTATTGCTTTAAAAATATTTAAGAAAATTTAGGGAAACTCAGTGGATATATTTATTCCATATTTATGAGTTTCAACACATGGTCATGTTCAAAATATTGGGCAAAACCCTTCAAATCCATTCTTGTCTATTTCAAGCTTTTGGAATATTTCTATAAGAAATATTCTCAATATATTCCAGTAAAATTCTACCATGTCATCTGTGATATTCTTGATGATCTTGCCAAGTTTCATTTTAATCCAAGTTGATTTGACTCCCCTAATCACTCTAAAACCCTATGTGTTCAGAATCAAATTTGAGCAACTCTACATTGTGAAGTGTCTCCAATTGTGCTCAAATTTGGTGGACATGTTCCAGTACTCCAATGAGGCATCCACACCAAGTGGTACACCAAGGAGAATAGAGGAACTTGTCCTAAAACCCTCAAAACCCTCTCTGTTGATTTCTGACTTTGACAAACTTTACATTATAGAGTTTGTCCAATTGACCTCAAACTTTTTGTGCATGCCTTAATGCTCAAATAATGCCTCTACACCAAATATTGAATTTGTGGGAATTTATTTGAATAGGGTTCTAAGCAGAAACCCATTTATGCCCATTCCTAGGGTTTTCCAAGTCTACATTGGAAAACTACTCCAGCAAATCCCAAATTTGGTGTGCAAGCCTATTTTCATCTATTATTTGATCCTGTTAAGTTTCACAGCCATTGGAATCCATCTGATAGCCTAACCACAGATCAAACACCTTGTGTGCACTCACTAAATTGGCTTCTATTGCCCCTTATACTTTTACCCTTGAGCTCAACTTTCTACCACAGCCTCACATAGTTACATTTCACCTCCAGTAACATTCCCATGGCCACTGGTCAATTATTGGAGAAGTTCCCTTTGTAACTTTCTCTCATTTTCACCCTTGGCAGCACTGTTTTACCCTTCTTCCCATTCTTCTGCTTAAGCTATCACCCCAACTCTTTCCAGAGCATCTATTATATGCCAAGGTTTCACTTAGAGCAAAGTTATGGCATGCTCATGTGGAGAAAATGAGAAGCACTTCTTCAAATAGATTTCTGGCTGAATCATGGCTTTGAACAACAAGTAGTAGCTATCCTCCTTTGTTTGATCTGAAATTTTGCAGTATTAAAGTCCTTCCATGCCTAAGACTGCTAGACATGTATTTTCCCCATTTTGTCTCTTGTATGTGCCCTCATTAGTAGCCCTAAGTTTGCTGCTGCAAACTTAACAGCAGTCAAAACCCCACCTAGATAGCTCCAACTTGGTCCAAACTTCACCAGTACATCGTGGCAAGCATGCCTTGCTCGGGAGACACCTTCTTCATGCCGAAAGGACACCCTGGACACGTGTGGCCATGGTGACCACGCTGTCAGCCTGCACTAATGGTGCTCTGCGCCATTTTCTTGTTCCCTAGCTCAGGTCCCGCAGCTGCAGCATGCCCCAGAGCGCCAGAGCTCTCCCCCATCCCTCCTTGACCCCCTCCACGACGCTAGCTAGCATCCAAAGTTCTTCTGTGGTGCGTGGCATCCATGCACCAGGAACCTCCACAGAGCTCCCGAGATCTCTCTCTATTTTCCTTCTCTTATCTCCTCACCCCAAGCTCTCTGGCTCTCCCTCACTCCCTCCTTTCTCCAGCGACCTCCTGAGCACCTCCCCTTCTCTCCCAAACTCTCCTCCTCCTCCTGCCTTGCCATGGCCGAAGCTCTCCCTCCAGGATCAGCTTCAACTCCGGGCTCGGCAGCCCCTCCTCTCCTCCTCCAGCTGCGTAGGGGAGCCCCGAATCCTAAGCCTCTCCGCAGCTCCTTCCCATCCCTCTTCTTCCCTCCAGGTGGCCGGGGCACCATCCTCCTCCTTAGCCGAAGCTGGTCCGCCGCGGCAAAGATCTAGCTTGCCTGCAGTTTTCCCCGCAGGAATGGGTCCTCGTGGCGGCGACAACACTCCCCCCCCCCCCGAGCCTCAGGCGTCCAGAGCACCGCCGTGGCAGTGGCTAGAGCGGCAGGGTGGGCACCTGCCGTCGGGTCCTGCTTCCCTGGCCTCCTGCTGTTCGAACGGGGGGAAGGAGATGGACCTGGCAGGAGGGCCCCGCCTGTAAGTGGCTATGGCCCGGGCCCCGTGGGGTTAAGTGGTCGCGCCCTCCTGGGATGCGCCACCCTGTGGCGGAGGTGCCCATCTAAGATCCCACTTCCATGTGGGCAAAGCACCCCAGGAAATGCGCCATCGGCGTGGCCACTAGCTGGCTAGCTAGCGCAGCTGGGCCGGCCTGGAGGCCTACCAAGCGCTAGTGCGCAGGATAGCCGCCCAAAGCTGAGCCCTTTTATCCTTTTCCCATATTTCTTAAACTTATAAATTCCATCCAAAAATCATACTAACTCCAAATTGCATGATTCAAATTCCTGCAGGTTTCTAAATTCAAGCTTTATCCACCCATGTGCTTTGCACATTTTTCCAAGATATGTTTCTGTGGTGTGTTAATAAAAATCCAAATCTGGATATTATTAACACCACCTTTCAAAAACCCCATAAGCTTCATTTCAACTCCAAATGGAGTGATTCAAACTTGCAGAGACTTCTAAAATCATTCTCCATTTTTAGAACCCTGGTCAACATTTTTGTGTGACTTATTTCTGTTGCTTATAATAAATAGCTCCCTATTGCTATTTATCCCACATTAGAAATCCCTAGTAAATTCATTTCAACTCCAAATCCAGTGAAACCACTTCCTAAATATTTCTAAAATCCTTCTCTGTTAAATGGGTGCCTCCACTCATTTTTAACAGAATGTTTTCTGTTGACCTCTTCAAAGGTCACCTATCCCTCCTTTCCTTCCATCTAGACACCCCTGATGATTCAAACCCCTTGGCAAGGATTCAGGTATTTTTCTTATGACCAGAGAGGTCCAAGACAACTTCTATTTCACATGCAACTTCTATTTATAGGTATTTTTCTTTTTAAATATAACTTCTATTTATAGAACACTTTTATTCTGCTGGATATATGGCTTACTATAGTCGTTTCCGACGATAGTTGACGGTACACGGAGTATTCGGGGACGGAGCGGAAGACCTCGAAGACCCCGAGGACTTACGTGAGCAAGGCAAACAGCCTTTGACCATGACTTGAGCATATGAAATGATGCATGCTAGAATAGCAAGTACCTTTTTCGTTGCATGTGATCACAGTGCCGGTTCATCATTGATGTGATGGTACCGAAGGCTTCTTCGAAGCACTTGCATGATAGTAATGATATTCGCATGGCTCCTCGGAGCACATACATGATGAGCTGACCCTACTATCTATGAGGATCTTGCTACTGTCATGTTGATTAATAAGGTTATAAGATCCTTGCATTGAGCTGGACCCTACCCGTGAGGGTCATGTTATTACCATGTTGACAAGTAATGATAGAGCATATTATCACAAGCATGATGATGAGTTAAATAAAGAGTTTATGAAAACCCCGTAGGGTGCCACTAGTGCCCGAGGGTGATGATGAGTTGGTGATTACTTTTGGTGAAGTGATGCACCGGTGATTTTGGTGTGAGTATGGTTTCGGAAATGGATTAGATTTATGATGTGTCGACCGTCCCAACCTTACTAGTATGACCACGATACCCCTTTTATGGGACGGGGCTTTGTTGATTACTCTGGTCGGTACTAGCAAAGAGCCACATTACTAGTGGCGGGAGTGATCGGTGTCACTCTCGTGATGGGGTCGTGCCAGGTAGGACGACTATGCCATTATTATGAGTTCCAGGCACACCGTTGGTCCCTGCATGGTTGATACAGTCCTGAGTCAGTGCTCGTAAGACGTACAACATGTGGGCTGGGTACCAATCGAGTGGACCTCTTTGTCTAGTATCGTCAGGGGAAAGATGATGATCGGGTACTTACCTCGGGTATATGTGATATACCGCGAGTCGTGGATGACACGGAAGTTTCCCGTTTCTCGTGGGTCCAGCGTACTAACTCTGCAGAGTGTAAATTATTCGAATAGACGTGTCCATGGTCAAGGACAGTTGGGTGGTGCTGCTTAAACTACGTCCAGCGTTTCCGCATAAACCAAGAGTGTGTGTGTGTGTGTGTGGTGTTAAAAAGGTGTGGTTATGATAATCACAATAATATGACCAAGTTCGGTGACTTGGCATATAGGGTAAACCCGGATGGTTTAGCCCTCATTAATACATTGAGATTATGACAAGTTCGATGACTTGGCATATAGGTTGAACCCGGATGGTTTAACCCTCAGCTGATACATTGAGGTTATGACAAGTCCGATGACTTGGCATATAGGGTGAACCCGGATGGTTTAGCCCTTAGCAGATATATTGATATCTGTAACCTGTTCTTCAAAAGTAATTCTTTAACCTGATGCATATACATGATTATTCCACCCAGATGGGTTACACTAAAGATGCATGATACTGTAACCCTTCACTTTCATTGTTCGTATCATGGACTGTGTGCGAGTACATTCAAAGTACTCATTGGCTTGCCACTGGTTATTTCATTGACCAGGTGTGAAAGACAGGATATGGTGAAGATTAACTCGGTGACGTTCTTGCAAGCTAGGATGCTTCCCAGTTAGAATGCCTGTAGGTTAAGGCCAATTGCATGGGTTCACGCTTTCAACCAATAATTCCGCTATTGGTCTAGTTTGGTGCTTTGGCCTTTAAGGCCCTGTGTATGTAAGACTCGATCGAAGTGGTCATTTATTGTATAAAACAGTATGTATGGATGTAAGTCTCTATTATTCAGTATCTATGTTCAGTGAGCATTGATCCTTGGGATCACTGGGCACGGTGATCTCGACTTACCAGTTGGGGTCCCCACAGAGCTGGTATCAGAGCCATCCTGACTGTAGGAAGCCCTTAGATAGCATGGACGTTAGTCAGGATAAAACTACTTTCCAAATCCTTCAAAATCTTTAAAAAACATATATATTTTCTCAACTCTTCTAAAACTTCAAAGAAATTGAAGGTTATGCTCTAGCCTTCCACTCTTATTTTCTTGACACTTCTCGTCTACTTTTTGAAAACTTGCTAATGGTCGCTAGAACCTTATGCCCTTCTGACCACTGGATAAATTGAAATCCTCGTGGGCAGCCCAGAAGGAAGTAGCCTTTCCAGGCAAACACCTGTGCTGAAGGACAGAGAAGACAACTCTACGACCAGACGACACCAACAGAAGTACCTCCATGAGGAACAAGGATATCGAGGCTTAGAAGATGGTGAAACCCTGGGCATTGCTCCAGAGTGATGCCACTTTCGCCTATGATAATCTGGACATAATATATGCAAACCTTGATCTGCATCACGAATAGAGCGACCGTGTCAGTTATAAATAATTGTGTCGACCACCACCGGTGGATGAGAATCTTGCCATTTGGTCCGCCTCACCTTAGTGAGCAGGAAAACGGTTCTCTTCATCCCCCGCTCTAGGTGTCAGTGCCACAATTAGTATGATTGACAGATCATAACTCTATCATGTCTTGCAAATATTGCTGCATGAAGATGTCCCCCTTGAGACTCTCAAAGCCTCGGAAGACAAGAAGACACTGACAAGATCATGAAGACAACAGAAGACCCTGTCAGTGGCAGCTATGAAGAACCACCTTCGTCAGCAACTTCCGAGATGAGAAGACAACCAGAGTTCCTTACAACTCAAGCGAATTGCTTCAGCAAGCGACAACAAGAGGCGTGACAACACCATGACAAGGTCCAGAAGACTTAGCTGACTCCTCTCCGGAGCAAGAAGCAAGCACGACTGTCGAGTCCCAGAACCTAGGATATGATGAGTCGTGAATCCCCTATGCGAAGTCGAGTCCGTGAAATGGTTCGGATGGACCATGTTGTGTGTTGCTTATTTTTGTTGTTTGTGCTTCGATATAAGTCACGCTTTTGCTTACACAACAAGCATGCGGTTATATCACTTGTCTATTTTGATGTTCAAAATAATTTTAGCACTTGGTTGAGTTGATTTTTCAACACTTGTTTGATTGCGCTGAGACCCTTAGACACTCCCCTTTGTGCTCTCTCTCTCTCACCCCTCTCGACAACTCAAGACGGCAAGGCAGATGCGCCAAGGATCCACTTCGAAGGGTGACTGACACTGAAGACACTGACTGTGCTACGCTTAACCACACACAACCCGTAGGAGTGTGTTTTCCCCTCGAGATTGGAAAACCATCTAGACCAAACTAACCTCCACAAGCCTTTCCGGCTCAAATTTTCTGGTCACGTGTCTAGTACACGGACTTGCCAGAACTCGTGTAGATCCCCGATAAATCCCGCTGAGCAACGGGTTCTCAATGGAACAAGTGATCACCGTGAACAAGTATCCTTCCATCTCAAGATAGCACTGTAACCTTGATGCCATAAGAGGACCGATCTCCGATATGAGAGCATTAGACTAAGATTGTTGTATGTGTCTTGAGGATATAGCTAGACTATTTTGGTGGATCGTCATACCCTTATAAAGGTAGGTGGATTTGGTGGAACAAGTTGATACAGTAGTATAATCTTCATAATATGGAGTAAGATTGGATTTAGTAGGATGATTATGATCGTGAACATTATTCTCGGTGGTATACATGACTTTAGCAAGTAGTTGGCATGGTTTGGAGATAATTACCATAATGACTTGGGGTATCAAGTAGATTTCTTGTTGGATTGAGTCTTGGATTTAAATAGGTAATCTTAATAGAGTATTGAGGATGACAAAGACCACATGGTTCGGAGTAAATTGGATTTAGCTCGTTAATCTCGATCATGATACCATGTTAGTCGGTGGATATAGAGTGTGTATACTTGGAGTTGTAAATAGATTTACCACCTATGTAGTTTGGCCTTTTGAGATTAGATGGCCATGATTATTGAAGTTGGTGGATATACTATGACGTAATTCTTGCAGTATTATGTGAATTATGAGGACCCTAAGAGTTTATGTAGAACCTCGTCAATGTTGGATTTGTAGGACTAACACGTCCAGTGATGATTGATCAGATTGATGGATCACTTGATCGGATTCATAGGCAGGAAACAAAATATTGGATTGGTCTACGACGTGTTTCCTTAATATAGTAGTGTAGTACCCTGTCCAATGGATGACTTAGGTGGACAATTGGATTTGTTGTGCCTCAGATTCAATTGTGGTAACTGTATGTCTCCCCAGGGTCCTTGCATAGTAATGCATGTACAGTTGGGGCTACGCCATACTTGTAGTGTTTGGGATTAGTTCTTCCCTTAGCCCGGAGTTGACTAGCTTGAGCGGTGTGGAGTTGACCGTGTAGGATGATATCCTTGATGAGATGGGGTGATATCATCCCGAGATTTGAGGTCGAACTATTGGCATCTAAGGAATGTGCTTAGAGATAAGATGATAACTGTTCGCCCACATCCTAAATTCCTTGAGACCCTAAAGCTTCTCTTGGCCACAAGATGGACGGACTACGACCATAGAAGACGACTCTAAGTCGTTGAAATGTGGCCAGTACCCGCCCATAGCAAGTCCCGTTCTCCTCACCAGACTTTTGAGCACTATGCTTATGTCGTGTTTGGGAAGGTAGGTTGTCATCCTCACTGATGACATACTTACTCACCCAGTAAGAGGAAGAACACCTTAGTCGTGTTTGGACGAACCCCAAGAACGCCGATTGTTATACCTCTCGAGGGTACCGTGATATCTCGAGAAGGTGGACTTCTTGAAGCAATCCCAAGACGACGGAAGTCTATTCTACTCAAGTCAAGACGAAGAACCGCCGTGACAAGGAAGGCACGACAATGACGATGAAGCAACAGAAGTCAACCACTGACCGCGCACCGACTACATCAATGACGTCAAGAAGCCTCGATGATTCAAGATGTGAGGACCTGTTCTGAGCCTCCGAGCTTAGACTCGTAGCTGAGACCCAACCCGGACCCTTTCACGAGAAGCCTACTATGACTAATTGCGACCATAGCTTGACTGCCGAAAGGAAGTCAAGGACTTCCCCGTAAGCAGGAAGCCATGCGAAGACTTTGGTAGTGCGTTCTAACACGAGACATCTTGATGTCACTAACCGGCATGCGACACCCCAGGACCAGATCCCGGGCACTATCTTGCCACGTATTCTGACTCTGGAATACACTTGCAAGCCAGAACCTTGCACGGACTTAGCTTACCAAACCCTTGACCTCGGTCAAGCCTAACTTATTGCTAGATCCCGCTCACGATCAGTCATGGACGTGCGGACATTCTAAGTTGTATCATCAAGCACCTCAAGACCACCACAACAACATGGAGACATGAAGACTACCTCCAGCTCAAGATTCTGTATCTCACCAACCCCTAGCCTAGGAATCTCGGGGACGAGATTCTCTTAAGAGGGTAAGGTCTGTCACACCCCAGTTTTTGGCTTTCCTGACTAACTAACTTATTTCAAAATTTAGGACCAATTAAAATTTTTGTGAATGCTTGTGATGCTTGGAGTGACTATTGTCTGTCTGATTGTTTTGCATGTGATTGATCCCCATTAATTCTTGCCACTCTCCTAATCACCTCATTACTCCATGATCTCCTGCCTAATGATCATGCCATGTGTTTAGAACAAATATCTATTTTTACCAAATATTATTTTCACCAAAAAGCTTTTCTTTGAATTAAACTTTCAAACCCCTGAGATGAGGTTTGCACTACAAGTCCTCAAATTAGGGAGTTTCTTTTGCACCAATTGTTTTACTTAAAACCTATTATCAAAATGACTTCCAAAAACCATTTTATTATTATTTTAAAGGTTATTTTCTTATTTTATTTAAAAGCCTTTCTGTGAGGCCAGAAATGGTGTCCTATGAAGGAAAGTTATTTTTATTGCTTTAAAAATATTTAAGAAAATTTAGGGAAACTCAGTGGATATATTTATTCCATATTTATGAGTTTCAACACATGGTCATGTTCAAAATATTGGGCAAAACCCTTCAAAACCATTCCTGTCTATTTCAAGCTTTTGGAGTATTTCTATAAGAAATATTCTCAATAAATTCCAGTAAAATTCTAGCATGTCATCTATGATATTCTTGATGATCTTGCCAAGTTTCATTTTAACCCAAGTTGATTTGACTCCCCTAATCACTCTAAAACCCTATGTGTTCAGAATCAAATTTGAGCAACTCTACATTGTGAAGTGTCTCCAATTGTGCTCAAATTTGGTGGACATGTTCCAGTACTCCAATGAGGCATCCACACCAAGTGGTACACCAAGGAGAATAGAGGAACTTGTCCTAAAACCCTCAAAACCCTCTGTGTTGATTTCTGACTTTGACAAACTTTACATTATAGAGTTTGTCCAATTGACCTCAAACTTTTTGTGCATGCCTTAATGCTCAAATAATGCCTCTACACCAAATATTGAATTTGTGGGAATTTATTTGAATAGGGTTCTAAGCAGAAACCCATTTATGCCCATTCCTAGGGTTTTCCAAGTCTACATTGGAAAACTACTCCAGCAAATCCCAAATTTGGTGTGCAAGCCTATTTTCATCTATTATTTGATCCTGTTAAGTTTCACAGCCATTGGAATCCATCTGATAGCCTAACCACAGATCAAACACCTTGTGTGCACTCACTAAATTGGATTCTATTGCCCCTTATACTTTTACCCTTGAGCTCAACTTTCTACCACAGCCTCACATAGTTACATTTCACCTCCAGTAACATTCCCATGGCCACTGGTCAATTATTGGAGAAGTTCCCTTTGTAACTTTCTCTCATTTTCACCCTTGGCAGCACTGTTTTACCCTTCTTCCCATTCTTCTACTTAAGCTATCACCCCAACTCTTTCCAGAGCATCTATTATATGCCAAGGTTTCACTTAGAGCAAAGTTATGGCATGCTCATGTGGAGAAAATGAGCAGCACTTCTTCAAATAGATTTCTGGCTGAATCATGGCTTTGAACAACAAGTAGTAGCTATCCTCCTTTGTTTGATCTGAAATTTTGCAGTATTAAAGTCCTTCCATGCCTAAGACTGCTAGACATGTATTTTCCCCATTTTGTCTCTTGTATGTGCCCTCATTAGTAGCCCTAAGTTTGCTGCTGCAAACTTAACAGCAGTCAAAACCCCACCTAGATAGCTCCAACTTGGTCCAAACTTCACCAGTACATCGTGGCAAGCATGCCTTGCTCGGGAGACATCTTCTTCATGCCGAAAGGACACCCTGGACACGTGTGGCCATGGTGACCACGCTGTCAGCCTGCACTAATGGTGCTCTGCGCCATTTTCTTGTTCCCTAGCTCAGGCCCCGCAGCTGCAGCATGCCCCAGAGCGCCAGAGCTCTCCCCCATCCCTCCTTGACCCCCTCCACGACGCTAGCTAGCATCCAAAGTTCTTCTGTGGTGCGTGGCATCCATGCACCAGGAACCTCCACAAAGCTCCCGAGATCTCTCTCTATTTTCCTTCTCTTATCTCCTCACCCCAAGCTCTCTGGCTCTCCCTCACTCCCTCCTTTCTCCTGCGACCTCCTAAGCATCTCCCCTTTTCTCCCAAACTCTCCTCCTCCTCCTGCCTTGCCATGGCCGAAGCTCTCCCTCCAGGATCAGCTTCAACTCCGGGCTCGGCAGCCCCTCCTCTCCTCATCCGGCTGCGTAGGGGAGCCCTGAATCCTGAGCCTCTCCGCAGCTCCTTCCCCTCCCTCTTCTTCCCTCAAGGTGGCCGGGGCACCATCCTCCTCCTTAGCCGAAGCTGGGCCGCCGCGGCAAAGATCTAGCTTGCCTGCAGTTTCCCCCGCAGGAATGGGTCCTCGTGGCGGCGAAAGCTCCCCCCCCGAGCCTCAGGCGTCCAGAGCACCGCCGTGGCAGTGGCTAGAGCGGCAGGGTGGGGACCTGCCATCGGGTCCTGCTTCCCTGGCCTCCTGTTGTTCGAACGGGAGGAAGGAGATGGACCTGGCAGGAGGGCCTCGTCTATAAGTGGCTATGGTCCGGGCCCCATGGGGTTAAGTGGCCGCGTCCTCCTGGGATGCGCCACCCTGTGGCGGAGGCGCCCCTCTCAGATCCCGCTTCCATGTGGGGAAAGCGCCCCAAGAAAGGCGCCATCGACGTGGCCACTAGCTGGCCAGATAGCGCAGCTGGGCCGGCCTGGAGGCCTACCAAGCGCCAGTGTGCAGGATAGCCCAAAAAGCTGAGCCCTTTTATCCTTTTCCCATATTTCTTAAACTTATAAATTCCATCCAAAAATCATACTAACTCCAAATTGCATGATTCAAATTCCTGCAGGTTTCTAAATTCAAGCTCTATCCACCCATGTGCTTTGCACATTTTTCCAAGATATGTTTCTGTGGTGTGTTAATAAAAATCCAAATCTGGATATTATTAACACCACCTTTCAAAAACCCCATAAGCTTCATTTCAACTCCAAATGGAGTGATTCAAACTTGCAGAGACTTCTAAAATCATTCTCCATTTTTAGAACCCTGGTCAACATTTTTGTGTGACTTATTTCTGTTGCTTATAATAAATAGCTCCCTATTGCTATTTATCCCACATTAGAAATCCCTAGTAAATTCATTTCAACTCCAAATCCAGTGAAACCACTTCCTAAATATTTCTAAAATCCTTCTCTCTTAAATGGGTGCCTCCACTCATTTTTAACAGAATGTTTTCTGTTGACCTCTTCAAAGTTCACCTATCCCTCCTTTCCTTCCATCTAGACACCCCTGATAATTCAAACCCCTTGGCAAGGATTCAGGTATTTTTCTTATGACCAGACAGGTCCAAGAAAAATATAACTTCTATTTATAGAACACTTTTATTCTGCTGGATTTATGGCTTACTATAGTTGTTTCCGACGATAGTTGACGGTACATAGAGTATTCGGGGACGGAGCGGAAGACCTCGAAGACCCCGAGGACTTATGTGACCAAGGCAAGCAGCCTTTGACCATGACTTGAGCATATGAAATGATGCATGCTAGAATAGCAAGTACCTTTTCCGTTGCATGTGATCACAGTGCCGGTTCATCATTGATGTGATGGTACCGAAGGCTTCTTCGAAGCACTTGCATGATAGTAATGATATTCGTATGGCTCCTCGGAGCACAAACATGATGAGCTGACCCTACTGTCTATGACGATCATGCTACTGTCATGTTGATTAATAAGGTTATAAGATCCTTGCATTGAGCTTGACCCTACCCGTGAGGGTCATGTTATTACCATGTTAACAAGTAATGATAGAGCATATTATCACAAACATGATGATGAGTTAAATAAAGAGTTTATGAAAACCCCGTCGGGTGCCACTAATGCCCGAGGGTGATGATGAGTTGGTGATCACTTTTGGTGAAGTGGTGCACCGGTGATTTTGGTGTGAGTATGGTTTCGGAAATGGGTTAGATTTATGATGTGTCGACCGTCCCAACCTAACCAGTACGACCACGATACCCCTTTTATGGGACGGGGCTTTGTTGATTACTCTGGTCGGTACTAGCAAAGAGCCACATTACTAGTGGCGGGAGTGATCGGTGTCACTCTCGTGATGGGGTCGTGCCAGGTAGGACGACTATGCCATTATTATGAGTTCCAGGCACACCGTTGGTCCCTGCATGGTTGATACAGTCCAGAGTCGGTGCTCGTAAGACGTACAACATGTGGGCTGGGTACCAATCGAGTGGACCTCTTTGTCTAGTATCGTCAGGGGAAAGATGATGATCGGGTACTTACCTCGGGTATATGTGATATACCGCGAGTCGTGGATGACACGGAAGTTTCCCGTTTCTCGTGGGTCCAGCGTACAACCTCTGTAGAGTGTAAACTATTCGAATAGCCGTGTCCACGGTCAAGGACAGTTCGGTGGTGCTGCTTAAACTACGTCCAGCGTTTCCACATAAACCAAGAGTGTGTGTGTGTGTTTGTGGTGTTAAAAAGGTGTGGTTATGATAATCACAATAATATGACCAAGTTCGGTGACTTGGCATATAGGGTAAACCCGGATGGTTTAGCCCTCATTAATACATTGAGATTATGACAAGTCCGATGACTTGGCATATAGGGTGAACCCGGATGGTTTAACCTGATGCATATACATGATCATTCCACCCAAATGGGTTACACTAAAGATGCATGATACTGTTACCCTTCACTTTCATTGTTCGTATCATGGACTGTTTGCGAGTACATTCAAAGTACTCATTGGCTTGCCACTTGTTATTTCATGGACTAGGTGTGAAAGACGGGATATGGTGAAGATTAACTCGGTGACGTTCTTGCGAGCTAGGATGCTTCCCAGTCAGAATGCCTGTAGGTTAAGGCCGATGGCATGGGTTCATGCTTTCAACCAATAATTCCGCTATTGGTCTAGTTTGGTGCTTTGGCCTTTAAGGCCCTGTGTATGTAAGACTCGACCGAAGTGGTCATTTATTGTATCAAACGGTATGTATGGATGTAAGACTCTATTATTCAGTATATATGTTCAGTGAGCATTGATCCTTGGGATCACTGGGCACGGCGATCTCGACTTACCAGTTGGGGTCCCTACATTATCATGCATGAAAGTTGAAATTAAATAAATTCGAAAAACCTAAAAAAATCTAATGGGCCGAAATCTACTAATCTAGGCCAATAGGCATGGGCGATAGATAACTAAAAGGCGCCTGAGCGGGATTTAGCGGGGCGGCTCACCTCTCGGCTCGGCCCAAGTCGGAGAGGCGATGGGCTGAGGCTGTGGAGGCCAACTCTGGCCAGATGCTGGAGGGCTAGAGGCGCTCGCGGCTTGGCTTCGCATGAGTCAGCCCACCTGCGGGTCAACGAGCGACGCAGGGTGAGTCCTCGTTGTCGAGCTCGTGCTCCTCACGAACGAGGCCATGGCGGCGGCCAACTCCGGTAATAGGCGGGGGGAAGGTCCTTCGGGGACCGGGAATAGCTGGGATGGAGCCGGGGCGGCCGGTTCCATGGCGGAGCGACGCAGATCTGAGCGGCGGCACACTCCAAGGCGACATCAGCCATGGCATACTGCACATCCAGGGAACACAGAGAGAGAGCGTGAGGTCAAGAAAGGGAGAGCAGGAGAGGGAGGGAGGCAAGGTGCAGGGTCGACCTGCTGGTCGCCGGCGGCAGTCTCGCCGGAGATGGGTCGTGGCAGGGCATCGGGCAGCTTCGGAGGCGCGCTTAGGCTGCTGGAGGAGCCGGCCTCAAGAAGAGAGGAGAGAGGCTCGGGATCTCGAGCTCCTCGGGCTGGCAGCACTAGAGCTTGGCCCGGGTCGGCCCCCGGCGGGCCAGATCTGGCTCCGGCGGGCTGCGGCGCTGGGAGGGAGATTGGAGGCTGCTGCGCTAGGTTTTGGGGGCACGGGAAACACGGAGGGGACGAGACTTATGTCCATTTAAAGAAAAAATGGGCTAGGGTTAGCTATTTGCTCCGTTTTTGGGCCGTTGGATCGCGATCCGACGGCTCCAATAGAAGGGGGTTGGCTCGGTGGGTTTCGGTGCCCATGTAGAGGGGGTTAGGCGGAGATGAGAGGGAAAATCGGCACCCAGCATGATATTTTAAAACAACAAAAACCCGTCCGCTGATAAACCGATGACGGTGCCGCTACGGTCGACTATTCGGCTATTAAACGAACCCCGATTGCGACGAAATTTGGCAAGCGGCCTACCTACACTAAAATACGACCGCACGGCAAGTTTCGACCCAATCCAAGAATATTTACAAACACTTTAAAAATATAATGTTTTATCGATGCCGCGGGCGCGTGCGTGTATGGTCGGGCTCAAAACGGTCAACGACGAACACAAAGAGAACCGACAACTAATAACGGATGCAAGTTTTTGAAAATCGGCTGCAACAGAGTGTTGATGCAATGAACGTGATGTGCATGATGCGATGATGAGTACAACAAACAAATGAACCACACGATGAGAACATAATAAAAGGGAAATCTTCTGGAGCATCGGTCTCGGGCTGTCACAACTCTCCTACACTACAAGAGGATCTCGACCCGAGATCCAATAATGAAAGGGGGAAGAGGATGAGAAAGAGGAGGTAAGACTTAGTTGCTTCTTTGACAAACGAGTGAAAGCAACGATCCTTGAAGGTTACAAGGAGATGAAGAATGATATGATAAACAAGCAAGAATTCACACAAAATTTCGGTAGCACTTCGGTAGGAAAAGGGGACAAAAATTAGATAACATAGAAAGATCTTGAGAAGATTCACAACAAACTAACTAAATTGAATAAGCAAGGAGAGAACATGATCTTTATAGAATAAGATGATCGATCGAAGAGAGCAACATCACCACAACTCCAGAACAAGAGAAATGGAAACTAGATCTTTGAGAAGAATAGAAAGAAGAAGAAAATGAAAACTACTACCCCAATTAAATTGAAGAGCATCCTGAGAAGAAGAATTGAATGGAGTTGTTGGAAATCAACAACGAAAGAACAAGCTTGTTGTGGGCTTATGGAAACCATTTCAACAATTATGAGGTGACAACCATCCACTAACAGAAACAATGATTGATTGGATGCAACAAGAAAGCCAAAACTTCTTACAACAAGAGGATATATTGACAACTTGGATTAATGGCAACACCATAATAACAACAATCTTTAGGAAAGCTTTAGGTGAGATCTAATCCAAGATAACTCAATGAAGAAACCTTGAAAAAATATCTTTGAGACTGCTCCACTAACAAGAACGTAATAACACCACCTCGAAGGAGAAAGGAAAAGAAAAAATGGAGCAGGTGGGAAAAGAGTTGATATCATGAGCCACTCCGGAAGAAGAATTGAAATCACTATGAAACAAGAATAAGAATTATGTTATGCTTATCCTTCATCAAGTTAAATTGATGACAAGCAATGGATTTAGCATACCCCTTATTCTTCTTGAAAGGATTGAGGAGAGATATGAGCATAAACTTGAAGAAATCTTGAAGGAGACACCAGTAAGAATTGGAATGAATGGGACAACCATGAATGAATGAAGATACAAGAGAATGAAGAGGTCATGAGCCACCTGAGAGAAAAACTTGGACAAGGCACTTGAATAATTGAGAGATGAATGAAGAGACAACAATTGGGAGGAATTTGAGAATGAAAGCTGAAAGCTGAGAACGAAGAAATTTCTGAAATGATGGCCTTCGGAGGATCGAAAAATGAAAACAACTCAGAAAATGCACCGGATAGATATGGAAAAATTCTCATGATTGGGAACAATTCAAGATGATAACACAAGCTGACATGACAATCTTCAAAAGAATGGACAAGATTAGAGAGAAACACCCCTTCGGTCTTCACAAGATGAGAACGATGGCAAGAAAAAGTTGAGCCAATGATGAGAAATAAATTTGAAGCGATCTTGTGGAAGGAATATGACTGATGGAATGCATACTCACATCACATTTGAAAAGATTAAGAGATCTCTGGAAAAGATTAGAATAGCCAGGTAGGATCCTGGGAAAACTTGTGGGTTATGGGGCCACTAAAGGAAAATACCAGATTAAACAATTGATTAGGAAGGGAGATATTGCACCGGTATAAATGAAAACTAGATAAGGTTGGGAACCTCAAAATAGTTCAAAGGATTGAGAACAAGAAACTCTGAGATAACTTGAACACTCCGGATAGAATGGAGAGAGATGACAACAAGAAAGACTTGATAAGAATTTTCAACATGGGAAGAATTTAAAGGATGAAAAAGATATGATGAACACGGAGAGCTTGAATTGGATCCACCGGAGAAGAAAACAAGAATGAAGTTCGTGCGACCCTATCCACGATGGCTACTGTAGGATCGAGCCCGTGCGACCCTATCAAGCGGAATCTCTGTCATATGTTTGTTCTAGCTATTTTGCAAGCCGCATCATTTGTTTTGTTGGGATATGGTTATTTGAGTTGCTTCGATGTCAAATGGTGATTTCATATCTTTTCCAAGAGGTGTTCTCATACTTTTATGGGAATGTTGATTATTTTGCTCAATCAAATTGTCTTTTCAATTCTTGTCAACTAGGGTTGTCATGTCAATTCTATTTCACCTGGTGTGCTTCTCTTCAAGTCAATCCTATCCTTTTCAAGATTTGCAAGATATATCTCTCATTTCTTTTCGGAGTTCATCTCATCTATCCCAAGTTCTCTTTGTTTTTCCCCGCCCTCCCTCCCTTTTTCTCTAGTGATTCAATTTTCATCCAAGTGCCTTTCTTTTCATTATTGCTTCCGCTATTTTTTTTCTCTCTTATCCGGTAATTCATTGTGAGGATTCTCAGGAGTTGCTAGTTCATCATTCTTCATTCTTGTTTTCTTCTCCAGTGGATCCAATTCAAGCTCTCCGTGTTCATCATATCTTTTTCATCCTTTAAATTCTTCCCATGTTGAAAATTCTTATCAAGTCTTTCTTGTTGTCATCTCTCTCCATTCTATCCGGAGTGTTCAAGTTACCTCAGAGTTTATTGTTCTCAATCCTTTCAACTATTTTGAGGTTCCCAACCTTATCTAGTTTTCATTTATACCGGTGCAATATCTCCCTTCCTAATCAATTGTTTAATCTGGTGTTTTCTTTTAGTGGGCCCATAACCCACAGGTTTTCCCAGGATCTTACCTGGCTATTCTAATCTTTTCCAGAGATCTCTTAATCTTTCCAAATGTGATGTGAGTATGCATTCCATCAGTCATATTCCTTCCACCTTTAACCAAGTATATAGGTGCATTAAATTAATTAGCAATAATATGGTGATATAACAAAGAACCCATGTTATCACATGGAAGAAACTGCACCTGCAACTAGCAACGCTATCCAATGGTTAAGCAAGCGGTCAACCAATCAGTGGTTTGCTAGGTTGTGAACAGGTTGAAGGTTTTCGTGGCAATGTTGGGAGGCTGATATTTAAGAGGTGCTAGGCAACGAGTCATAATGGTAGAAACGACATAACTAGCATGGCAATGGTAGTAGTGGTATCCAGGGAAATGTTCATCTTGCCTGAGATCCTGCTTGGAAGAAGAACGACTCCGTGAAGCAGATGAACCGACGTAGTCGAACAGATCCTCACATTCTGACACGCTTGCGAGATTCTATCGAGACGAAGTAAAACGGAAACAAGAATGAACACACGATATTCACCACGGCACATGCACAACACGATGCACTTCACATATGATGCATGATAAGTTTCAACTTATGCAAGGCATGGCATGGCAATTCACACAGTCAAACGCTACACATTAAGTGATGCTCAATATGCAACGAGTTGCATATTGATGGAACTCCACATTTAATTATTTAGTTCACTCTCGTTTATTAACACGACAATATTAAAATGTTGTTAACATGGCAAGGGGTGAAGCACAAATTAAACTACCTATCTAGGCATTTTAAATGAGGTTGGAAGCGACATATATGGCTCATCTCCAACGGAGCTACGATTAATTTATTACGACCTAAACCGTTTCTATTACGTCGACACGCAAAACCGATGCAAACAACACGTTTAAGTATTTTTATCATGCATGAAAGTTGGAAATTATTAATCTACGCAAAATTAGCCAAGTTACATACCTAACTTGTTGTGATCCGACGCACGGATTTAAAACTACGACTGTTTGAAAATATGCTCTTTTTCTGAAATTAAATAAATTCGAAACACCTAAAAAAATCTAATGGGCCGAAATGTGCTAATCTGGGCCAACACGCATGGGTGCTAGGTAACTAAAAGGTGCCTGAGTTTCACCTCTGGGATCGGCCCAAGTCGGAGAGGCGGTGGGCTTAGGATGTGGAGGCCAGCTCGGGCTAGATGCTGGAGGGCTAGGGGCACTCATGGATGGGCCTTGAACGAGTCGGCCCACTTGCGGGTCAAAGAGCGAGGCAGGGTGAGCACTCTTCGTTGAGCTCGTGCTCCTCACGAACAAGGCCATGGCGCGGCCAACTCCGGTCAGAGGCGGGGCGAAGGTCCTTCGGGGACCGGGAACAGCGGGGACGAAGCCGGGGTGGCCGGATTCATGGCGGAGCGACGCAGATCTGAGCGGCGGCGAACTCCAAGGGCGACGACAGCCATGGCATCCTGCACATCCAAGGAAGAGAGAGCGCGAGGACAGAGAAAGGGAGAGCGGGAGAGGGAGGGAGGCGAGGTGCGGGGTCGACCCGATGGTCGCCTACAGCAGGCTCGCTGCAGAAGGGTAGCGCCAGGGCATCGGGCAGCTTGGGAGGCGCGCTCAGGCCATTGGAGGAACCGACCTCGAGAGGAGAGGAGAGAGGCTCGGGAGCTCGAGCTCCTCGGGCTGGCAACACTAGAGCTTGGCCCGGATCAGCCCCGGGCAGGCCAGATCTGGGTCCGACGGGCTACGGCGCTGGGAGGGAGAGAGGAGGTTGCTGCATTAGGGTTTGGGGGGCATGGGAAATGAGGGGAGGGGACTGATGTCTATTTAAAGAAAAAATGGGCTAGGGTTAGCTATTTGCTCCGTTTTCGGGCCGTTGGATCGCGATCAGTGGGTTGCGGTGGCTGTGTAGAGGGGGTTAGGCGGAGATGAGAGGGAAAACGGGCACCCGACACGATATTTTAAAACACCGAAAACCCGTTCGCCGATAAACCGATGACGTTGCCGCTACGGTCGATCGTTCGGCTATCAAATGAACCCCGATTGTGACAAAATTTGGCACGCATCCTACCTACGCTAAAATACGAACGCACGCCAAGTTTTGACCCAATCCGAGAATATTTACACAAAACTTAAAATATATATTTTATCGATGTCGCGGGCGCGTGCGTGTGTGGTCGGGCTCAAAACGGTCAACGACGAACACAGAGAGAACCCGCAACTAATAACGGATGCAAGTTTTTGAAAACCGGTGGCAACGGAGTGCCGATACAATGCAGACGATGCGCATGATGCGATGATGAGTGCGACAAACAAACGAACCACATGATGAGAACGGAATAAAAGGGGAATCTTCTAGAGCCTCGGTCTCGGGCTGTCACACGTCCATACCAACACTTTCCAAGGAATTTGTTATTTGACAACATAAAATAATTTTCTTTCTTCCTTTTTTGGACTGGGCATCCCTATTACCGCCGTACTCTCGTGCAATGGCAATTGAATGAACACTCATCTTGATAATAACCTATTTAACATGGAAGATTCCGGTCACCCCTCGCCGCTTCATGAGCGGTACAGGCACACAAAAAAGAATTTTATTTTGAATATTAGAGGTGGAACTTGCAAATTTATTTGGAACAACGTTGAAATACTGCATATAGGTTGGTATGGTGGATTCATTTGGAACAATTTTGGGTTTAGGATTTGGATGAACAAGCAGCATTCCCGCTCAGTACAAGTGAAGTCTAGCAATGGATTGAGAAGCGCTCAACCAAGGAACAAAATCATCATAAGTGAACATTAAACATAACTAACACCGAATAATGTAACACAATTAGGATGTTATTTAATACATAGTTATTGACTCCATGTGCATGCGTAGCGAATCACAAACCTTAACACCAATACTCTTACTAGAGCGTAATCAGTTGTGAGATACTCACATATTACTATCTTCATATCGCAAAACTATTGCAAGGAATCAAGATTAATATTTAATGGTATTCATGAAAGTTTTTATTATATATTTCTTGGACATTCATCACTTTGGGAGTAGTTTTCCTTTAAAGCAAATTGCCAATGAAAATAACAAGCTCTCAAACAAGCATAAGTGAAGCACGAGAGCACAAGTTTCTTTAAAATTTTCAACTCACAAAATTATATAAGTGAAGCAAGAGAGGATTTATTCAAAATTTCAGCAACTCTCAAAATAATCTAAGTGAAGCATGATAGTAAATTTCTTCAAAACAACAGCACCACCGTGCTCAAAAAGATATAGGTGAAGTACTTGAGCAATTCCATGGCTCAAAAAATTAAAGTGAATCATAAAGAGCAATTTTAACAAATCATAGCATAATTTAGCTCTCTAAAATGGGTGTGTCCAGCAAGGTTTACTATGACAAACTAACCAGCAAATAAATCAAAGACACAAATGATATAAGACGCTTCAAGCAAAACTCATGATATGTGACGAATAAAAATATAGCTCCAAGTCAAATTACCGATGGTTTCTAGAAGAAAGACGAGATGCCTTCCGGGGCATCCCCAAGCTTAGCTGCTTGGTAGCCTTGGGGTGCCATGTGGCATCCCCAAGCTTAGGATTTTATCACTCCTTATCCCATCACTGTAATCTCACTCAAAACTTGAAAACTTCAATCACAGAAAACTTAACAAAATTTCATGAGATCCGTTAGTATAAGAAAACCAAACTTTACTATAGGTAGTGTTGAAAATCTATTACAATTTTGTTTTTGCATTATATCTACAGTATTCTAACTCTACTATGGCTTATGCCCCCTGATATAAACCATAGAATCATTAAAATAAGCACATAACACAAAGAAAACAGAATTTGTTAAAAACAGAACAATTTGTAAAGATTCGAAATTTACTTATACTTCTATAACTGCATAAATTCTAAAACATTAGGACAATGTAGGTAATTTGTATATTGATCTTTCATAAAACATTCAGACACTTTTGATGTTTTTTGTGTTTTGTAATATTTTTTCTACTAGACGCAAAAGTTTCTGTTTTACAGCAGGATTAAAGCAACTAATACCCCACACGATCCCGAAGGCTTTGCTTGGTACGAACACTAAATAAAACACAAAAGACACAATTATAAGAGTAACATAATTGTCCAAACACTCAAGAACAAAAAACAAAAAATGAAAATAAATTTTATTCATTGGGTTGCCTCCCAACAAGCTCTGTCTTTATAACCATTAAGATAGGCTTGAGATTTTATTGATGCTCACGTGAAAGATAGTAGTTGAAACACAAAGAGAGCATCATGCAACATAATACAACCACATTTAAGTCTAACATACTTCCTATGATTATGCATCTCATAAGCAAACAAATTACCAAGACAAGAAATATCTAACATATGCATGGAAGAAGAAAGAAACAATAGCAATCTCAACATGAAGAGAGATAATTTAGTAACATGGTTATTTCTATAACCATATCTCCCACTCTCATAATAATTACATGTAGGATCATATTCAAATTAAACAATATATATATCACACATTCTCTTCATGATCGACATGCATAAAAGTCTTATAATCTTCCAAGGTAGTGGGATTAACAGTAACAAAAGTCATGACATCTCCAAACACACTTTTATCAAAAAATTCAAGAGATAGATAATTCTCCAAAATATTGGGAGCATTATTACCTAAAGTTGACACTCTTCCAAACCCACTCTTAATACTATTACGAACATTATTATCAATATCATATTAATCATGAGGATTAAATAAATTTTCAAGATAATAAGAAGCATCACCCCAATCATGATCATTACGATGAGTAGTGGACATGATGGAATTGGCATCCCCAATCTTGTAGTTTTGCATATTATTAACACAATTGACATTAATAGAATTTATAATAACATCATTGAATCATGCTTTTGATTCAAGGATATATCATGAATCACTTTATAAATGTCTTATTTTAATACTCCATCACAATATTCAAATTCATGATTTTCAAGCAAAACTTCACAAAAATAATCAAGAGCACTCAACTTAGTAGCAATTGGTTCAAGATAGTTAGATATTTTGAAAATATTAGCAAGTGGATGAGGATCCATATGTCTTTACTTTTTCTATTTTTGAGTGTTGACATGAAGGCAATAGAAGCAACAAAGAAAGAAAAAAGGCAAACGGAAAGAAGGAAATTTTTTGTGAAGTGGGGGAGAGGAAAACGAGAGGCAAATGGAAAATAATGCAATTGCAAGGAGACGGAATTTGTATGTAGGAACCTGATAGATCTTGACTTGATCTTCCCCGACGGCGCCAGAAATCTTGATGCTCCTCGCACGTGCGTTGGTGTCCCTCCAAGCTTAAAGAGTGATCTACCACAGCGACGACAAGTATTTCCCTCGGTTAAGAAACCAATCAATCCAGTAGGAAGATCCACAATACTATGTAAGCACCCCCTGCACACAAATAGCAAATCTTCGCAGTCAATCCCTCGTGGGTAAAGTAAGGATAGATTGATAGACGCAAAAAGAGTGATAGAAAATAGAACACAACAAGGTATTTTTGGGTCTTTTCACAATATAGATCTGAAAATAAAAGAGCAAATAAAGTAGAAAAGCAAATAGCAAAGTAGATATTGCAAATAGATGATGTGAAGTAGACCCGGTGGCCATAGGTTTCACTAGTGGCTTCTCTCGAGAAAATAGCAAGCGGTGGGTAGACAAATTATTGTTGGGCAATTGATATAAAAGCAAATAATTATGACGATATTCAATACAATGATCATGTATATAGGTATCACGTCCAAAAGAAGTAGACCGACTTCTGCGTGCATCCACTTTTATTACTCCACGCATCAACCACTATCCAGAATGCATCTAGTGTATTGAGTTCATGGAGAAATGGAGTAATGCCTTAAGAACGATGACATGATGTAGACCATATCTATTCATGTAGGAATAGACCCCGTTGTTTCATCCTTAATGGCAACTATACATGCGTGTTATGTCTCTTCCTGTCACTGAGATTGAGCACAGCAAGATTGAACCCATCAGAAAGCACCTTTTCCCGTTGCAAGATAAAATATCAAGTTGGCCAGACAGAAACCAAATATCAGAGAAGAAATATGATGCTATAATAATCAAGCATGACTATGTTTTCATAGATCTGAGGATAAACTCACATTCATCGTTTCCTAACAAATACACCGCAAGAGAAAGAGTTACATCATAAACTCACATTCATCGTATCTGGAACATTTGGGTATTTATAGAGCTAAGAGGTGGTGGAGAAGCTTCTCGAGGGCCCCACTAGACACGAGGTCGTGCTGTGGTGTCTACTGGGCCCCCTTGGCCTTGGCTGCTACTGAATATTGCCCTCTAAGTTTCCTTCTAATCCAAAAAAAATTCTTCATAAAGTTTCGTGGCAATTGGACTTCATCTGATATGGATTTTCTGCAAAGGAAAAAAACAGAAAAATAATAGCAACCGGCTTTATGCACTATGTCAATAGGTTATTCCTAAAAATGATATAAAATTTCTATAAAATGATTATAAAACATCCAGGCATGATAACATAATAGCATAGACCAATCAAAAAATATAGATAGGTTGGTGACGTATCATAGTGTCCTGACTTGTAGCAATGTCGAGCAGTCTTCATAGCACCATAGCTTTTGCTTGCAGCATAGATGATGTAGACCTTACAACATCAAAGGATATCCCGGCTTTACCCAACGACAACACTTATTTTGCCATGTTATCCTAGCTTGCAACAATGCATATCAGAATTTACAAATGACATCATCGACCTTATACCAAAGCTAGAGGAAATTGCTCACACCAGTCCAGCGATCGAAGTGCCCTGTCAAGACGAACACGAGTATAGGTACCACCTACCACCTTTTTCTCAAAGGTCAATCCAAAGCCCTTGAAGTCGAGATCAGTTAGGCCACAAATATCCACTACATCACAAAAACCCTGAATTTGAGATTGGCTCCTAGCACCAACACCATCATGTTCATCTTGTGTGAGGACCTCATTAAAATCTCCCATTCATACCGAGGAGAGCTGATAGGTTTTTCATTGTGTCACATGTGTAATGGCCTAAGTGAGTGTGGGCCTCCCCTCAGAAGTATCCAACATGCCGATTTTAACATCTATATGATACTTGGAGTAGCCTAAATTCACATGATCCTTTTTATTTGTAGTGAAACTAACACAACTGTTCAAGCAACGAAAAGAAAAGGCTTGATAAACAAGAAGTCAAAAGCCCAAGAAAGGAAATAAATGCCCGCAGAAAAAAAGACTTGGAAAATTGGGTCCTCCTATACGGCGGGCAACTCGCTAGGGAACAAAGCCAACGCGCACCCGCTCCCCACCCGCACGCCCTATTGGGTCGACCTATGAGCACGGTTGTATGTCCACTTTTTATATTTCATTTTTTCGCATTTTGTTTCTTATGTTTTAGTTTCTTCTTCTTTCCAATAAATTTGAGATTTTTTTTTTCAAATATACAATAAATTGTGAAAATTTATCCAAGAAATCAAAAAATGCTTTGTGGACTAAAAAATACACTTGTTTTGAAAAAAATGTTTGCATACTCACCAAAATATGCTCATGATTTTGAAAACAATATTAGCATATTCTCAGAAATTTTAATGAATTAAACAAATGTTTGAACATTTTTACTAATGCATGAGATTTCTTTTGCATTTTCGTGAACAAAATTGAAATTCGATGAACATTTTTTAACTTGATGAAAAATATTTGTATTCAAGAACACTTTTTTTGAAAAACGAACAAAATTTTGAATTCAACAAATAAAATCTTAATTGAAAGAACATTTTTTTAACTTATTAACAAAAGTATAGAATATGATGAAGAATTTTTAGTTCACGAAACAAATTTTGAATTTTAATAAACATTTTGAAGTCTGATATACAAAACAATAAATTCAGTGAACATTTTTTTGAATTGTTAAACATTGTTGGACATGGTTGAACATTTTTTCAATTCGATGAAGAAAACATGCTCATGAATTTAAAAATAAAAAATGCAAATAAGTGAACTAGTAACAAAGAAGAAAATGGAAAAATAAAAAGTAGAACAAAAACATAAAAATAAATAAAAAGAAAAGTAGGAAAAAGGAAAAAAAGAAAAGGGAAGAAAAATAAAAAAGGAAAACCGTTTGAGAAAATAAAAAAATAAAAAAGGAAACCGATTTTGGGAATGTTCTAAAACCTTCCTAAAATAGGTGGGAAAATAAACCGCAAAATGGGCCTGCTGATACGCTGATCAGGAACTCCTGGGGTGCGCGTTACGTCGATACAGTGTGACCTAAGCATTGTATAGGATCCACCGCGAAACTTGCGTGAGAAATGTGCGTACAGAAAATAGAATCTTAGCAAGGTCAACGCGGGGACCTTCTATTCTCTCCTTGACACGACACGGGAACCTCCCTGGCGCCCATGCACCGGCGCTGGCGGGGCGGTGCATGTACAAGTTCACATTTGAGAAGAAAAAAAAGCACGAAAACAGCACATGAAAAAATCGCCAAAAAAGAAAAAAAAACGTGAATTCAAAAAGTTCATTGATTTTTTATAAAAAGTTCATTGATTTTTAATAAAAAGTTTATGTCCTGAAAAAAGTGCATTAATTCAAAAAAAAGTTCAAAGAATTTGGGAAAAGTTGACCAATTTAGAAAACAAAACGTTCATCGTCTTTCAATTTTTTCATCAAATTTGAAAGTAGTTCATTGATTTTTCCGGACTATTTAAACAATTCTGATTTTGAAAGTAGTTCCTGAAATTCTATGAAAGATCAGAGAAAAATGAAAAAGTTCATCGTTTTCTTAGAAAAATTCACCTATTTGAAAAAAGTACATGAAATTTAAGTAAAGAAATGAAATAAATGGGTCGACCCAGCTTAGAGGGCTTCACGCCCCCACTTGCGAAATGCACACTAACACGCGCATGAAGCGTCAAATAGGATACATTGTCAACACGACACGGTTGAGCGCGTGAGAGAAATGATGACGGTACACTAGTTTTAAAGACAAACATGATTGAACGACTCTCGACTTAGATGTACGATAGCTATATCTCATTTTACCCTTTCCCTCCCAAGCCGCTCGCGGGGGCAACATCGGAGGGGCTAACCCAAGCCGTCGAGAACCCTCCTCCCCATGCTCCAATGGCCGCCATCGACGCGAGCGGCTGTCAAAGGCATAAGTGGTGGGTTTGGTGCGCTCCGACGGGCCTCCCATGGATGGGGGGAGCGACGTCATGCATGCGGCGTTGGGAGTCCTGTGATGTCGCCGCGCATGGTGGGGACAGCATAGATTGGAGGTGCATGGTCGGGATCTAGCACAAAAGAGGATGTCACACGATGGTCCTTCGGTTGTTGTCGGTGTGTATAGATGCGTGATTGGGGCATGCACAGGGGCAGTGACACTCCGCCAGGTGAAGCCGCGCGAGCAACGGCCGGGTTATGGCTTTTGTGCAGTCCTATGATGGTGGAGGGCGAGTCGCTGAGGCAGTAGGGGAAGGCTGCGACGGGGTTTTGTTGGGCACGGTGCTGAGTGGATCTGAATCCATTCGGGGATGATTCCCGGGATTGTGGCTGCTCCAAGGTTGTCCGTTGGAGTGGTGTGACACCTGTGACAACTGTTGCTTAGGGCATCTCCAACCACGGCCCCAAAAGTGCCCGAGGCCCCTTTTTGTCCTCCGCGCTAAAAAATACGTCCATTCTCACCTTTAGGATATCATTTTTCGTTGATTTGGATCGAAATTGCCGTCGACGGACACAAGCTGAACCCAGCGCGCTTGGGGCATCGGGGGAAAGAAATTCGGAGCAAAATAAAACTACGCCAAATTTCTCCCTCGTGGACCTGCCGAGTCAGTGAGACGGGTTGTGGTCGAGAACATTCGTCCTCCTTGTCGCCTTGGCTCCCGTGTCGGTTCAATCTGCTGGATTCGAAGGTCTGACGGCACAGTGATGGCACACCTCCGCACGTCCCGCCACACATGCACATCGCTTCGGCCTCTTCCACACTATAAAGGATGCGCGTCGCCGCCACTCGCCTCACACTCTCCCCTCAATTCTCTTCTCTCATCTCTCTCGCCTCCACCCTGAGAAACTTTATCGACTCCATGGCAGAGTGGTTCCCCGGTGACGGAGCAGCTGCCAACGGCTTCGTCCGCCGATCGTTACACGAGTGGGAGGCGCACACCCTCGATGAGGCCAACTACCAAGCGTCGCCAGACATGTGCGTGCCGGGAGCCTGGAGACTGAGCATCGGAGGCATCCCTGCGCTCCCTCCACCATCCGTCGCGGAATGCCACGATGAGACCGCGCGCATCCGAGCATCCTTGATGAAGCATGCGCGACATGTAGAAAGGTACACCGTCGACAACTTCCCTCTATGGACGACGTACTTCCAACACCGCCACGCCGACCAGCTCGCCTCCACCAACGGAATTTCGGTGCCAAGGGGGGTACTTTTGGAAATGTGTCCTAGAGGCAATAATAAATTGGTTATTGTTATATTTCCTTGTTCGTGATAATTGTCTATTATTCGTGCTATAATTGTATTAACCAGAAACCGTAATATATGTCTGAATATATAGATCACAATGTGTCCCTAGTGAGCCTCTAGTTGGCTAGCTCGTTGATCAAGATATGATCATGGTTTCCTGATCATAGGACATTGGATGTCATTTATAATGGGATCACATCATTGGGGAATGATGAGATGGACAATACTCAATCCTAAGCATAGCACTAGACCCTGTTGTTCGTTTGCTAAAGCTTTTCTAATGTCAAGTATCATTTCCTTAGACTATGAGATTGTGCAACTCCCGAATACCGTAGCAGTGCTTTGGGTGTATCAAACGTCACAACATAACTGAGTGATCATAAAGGTGCACTACAGGTATCTCCGAAAGTGTCTGTTGGGTTGTAAGAATCGATATTGGGATTTGTCACTCCGTGTGATGGAGAGGTATCTCTGGGCCCACTCGGTAATGCATCATAATAATGAGCTCAATGTGACTAAGGAGTTAGCCACGGGATGATGTGTTACGGAACGAGTAAAGAGACTTGCCGGTAACGAGATTGAACAAGGTATAGGGATACCGACGATCCAATCTCGGGCAAGTGTTATACCGGCAGACAAAGGGAGTTGCATACGGGATTAATTGAATCCTTGACATCGTGGTTCATCTAATGCGATTATCGAGGAACTTGTGGGGCCCACTATGGATATCCAGACCCCACTGTTGGTTATTGGCCGGAGAGATGTCTCGGTCAGGTCTGCATGTTTCCCGAACCCGTAGGGTCTACACACTTAAGGTTCGGTGACGCTAGAGTTGTTATGGGAATCGTATATGTGGTTACCGAAGGTTGTTCAGAGTCCCGAATGAGATCACAGACGTCACGAGGAGTTACGGAATGGTCCGGAGGTAAAGATTTATATATGGGAAGTCATATTTTGGGTACTGGAAAAGTTTCGGGTTTTTTCGGTATTTTACCGGGAAGCTTCTAGAAGGTTCCAGAAACTTACGGAGGAGTCCGGAAGTCCACCAAGGGTTCTACCACATCCCAATGGTATGAATGGGCTGAGGGGAGACGTCATGGCCTTATTGGGCCAAGCACACAAGTCCCTCAAGGCCCATGGAGTTGGGAAAGGTGGAAAGTTCACGTTTGTATGGAAGGGATGGAAGGGGACTAAGATTCCACCTCCTCTCCTCTTGGCTGCGCTCTAGGGCTTGGAGGGGCTGTTCCCCACGCCCCTCCTCCTATATATATAGAGGGGGGGGGCAAGAGCACACACGAAGCCCCTGGCGCCCCTCTCTCTCCCTAGATAATTTTCTCCTCCGTTTGCAGTTTTGGTAGCGCTAGGCGTAGCCTTGCCGGGATAGCACCACCACAACCGCCACCATGCCGTCGTGATGCTAGAGTTCTCCCTCAATTTCTCCTCCCTCCTTGCTGGATCAAGAAGGAGGAGACGTCCCCGGGCTATATGTGTGTTGAACGCAGAGACACCGAACGTTCGGTATTCGGATCGGATCTTCCGTGATTTGAATTGTCGCGAGTATGACTCCATCGACCGCGTTCTAGCAACGCTTCCTCTAAGCGATCTTCAAAGGTATGAAGATGCTCTACCCCTTTGCTCGTTGCTGTTTTCTTCATAGTTAGATCCTTTGTATGACGTATGGAATTTTTGAAATTACTACGTTCCCCAACAGTGGCATCCGAGCCAGGTCTATGCGTAGATTCTATGCACGAGTAGAACACAAAAGTTGTGGGCAATGATTTTGTCAATTGCTTGTCGTTACTAGTCTTATCTTGATTCGGCGGCATCATGGGATGAAGTAGCCCGGACCGACTTTACACGTACTCTTTCGTGAGACTGGTTCCACCGATCGACATGCACTTGTTGCATAAGGTGGCTAGCGGGTGTCTGTCTCTCCCACTTTAGTCGGACCAGATTCTATGATGAGGGTCCTTATGAAGGGTAAATAGCATTGGCATATAAACATTGTGGCTATCATGTAGGTAAGAAGCATTCTTACAAGAAACCTAATCAGCCATGTAAAACTTGCAACACCAATTAGAGGGCGTCTAACTTGTTTTTTGCAGGATATGCTATTTGATGTGATATGGACAAAATAATGTGATGTTACATATGTGATGTATGAGATTGATCATGTTATTGTAGTAGGATTCACGACTTTCATGTCGATGAGTATGACAACTGGCAGGAGCCATAGGAGTTGTCTTAATTTATTGTATGAGATGCAACGTCATGTGATTACTTTACTTTATCGCTAACCGTTACCTATAGTAGTATAAGTAATAGTTAGTGAGACAACTGCGCAATGACACAGTGATGGAGATAATGATGATGGAGATCATGGTGTCATGCTGGTGACAATGATAATAATGGTGCCCGGAAGATGGAGATCAAAGGAGCAAGATGATATTGGCCATATCATGTCACTATATGATTGCATGTGACGTTTATCATGTTTTTCATCTTATTGCTTAGAACGCCGGTAGCAAAGATAAGATGATCCCTCATTAAAATTTTGAGATATGTATTCCACTAAGTGTGCACCGTTGCGAAGGATCGTTGTCTCGAAGCACCATGTGATGATCGGGTGTGATAGATTCTAATGTTCGCATACAACTGGTGTACGCCAGTTTACACACGCAAAACACTTAGGTTGACTTGATGAGCCTAGCATGTGGAGACATGGCCTCGAATACGGGAGACCGAAAGGTCAAACATGAGTCGTATGGATGATACAATCAACATGGAGATGCTCACCATTGATGACTAGTCCGTCTCACGTGATGATCGAACACGGGCTAGTCGACATGGATCATGTATCACTTGGATGACTGGAGGGATGTCGATCTGAGTGGGAGTTCATTAAATAAATTGATTAGATGAACTTAATTATCATGAACATAGTCAAAAGGTCTTTGCAAATTATGTTATAACTTCCGCTATAGCTCTACGATTTTTTGATATGTTCCTAGAGAAAACTTAGTTGAAAGATACAAGTAGCATTATGCGGACTAGGTCCATTAAGTGAGGATTGTCCTCATTGCTGAGCAGAAGGCCTATGTCCTTAATGCAACGCTCGGTGTGCTGAACCCCAAGCATGGTCTATGGATGTTGCGAACATCCGACATACACGTTTTTTATAACTACATGATAGTTCAATGCATATTGCTTAAACGACTTAGAATTGAGGCGCTAAAGACGTTTCGAACGTCGCGGGGCATACAAGATGTTCCAAGAGATGAAATTGGGATTTCATGATCATGCCCTTATTGAGAGGTGTGAGACCTCTGACAAGATTCTTTGTCTACAAAGTAAAGGAGAAAATCTCAATCGTTGAGCATGTGCTCAGATTGTCTGAGTGCTACAATCACTTGAATCGAGTGGGAGTTAATCTTCCAGATGAGATAGTGATGGTTCTCCAAAGTCACTGCCACCAAGCTACTAGAGCTTCGTGATGACCTATAACATATCAGGGATAGATATGATGATCCTTGAGCTATTCGCGAAGTCTGACACAACGAAAGTAGAAATTGAAAAAGAGCATCAATTGTTGATGGTTAGTAAAACCACTAGTTTCAAGAAGGGCAAGGGCAAGAAGGGATACTTCATGAAACGGAAAACCAGTTGCTGCTCTAGTGAAGAGACCCATGGTTGAACCCAAACCCGAGACTAAGTGCTTCTGTAATGAGGGGAACAGTCACTGAAGAGGAACTACCCTAGATACTTGGTAGATGAGAATGCTGGCAAAGTTTTCAAAATTATATTGGATATAAATGATATTGATGTGTACTTTACTAGTACTCCTAGTAGCACCAGGGTATTAGATACCGGTTCAGTTGCTAAGTGTTAGTAACACAAAATAAAAACTACAGAAAAACTGGAGACTAGCTAAAGGCAAGGTGACGATGTATGTTGGAAGTGTTTCCAAGGTTGATGTAATCAAACATCGCACGCTCCCTCTACCATCAGGATTAGTGTTAAACCTAAATAATTGTTATTTGGTGTTTGCGTTGAGCATATACATGATTGGATTATGTTTATTGCAATACAGTTATTCATTTAAAGAGAATAATGGTTATTCTGGTTATTTGAATAATACCTTCAATGGTCTTGCACCTAAAATGAGTGGTTTATTGAATCTCGATCGTAGTGATACACATGTTCATTATATTGTTGCCAAAAGATACAAAGTAGTAATGATGGTACCACTTACTTGTGGCACTGCTGCTTGAGTCATATTGGTGCATAACGCATGAAGAAGCTCCATACGAATGGATCCTTAGGGCTCACTCATTTTTGAATCGTTTGAGACATGCGAACCATGCCTATTGGTCCAAATGCATGAAGAAGCTCCATGCTGATGGATCTTTGGACTCACTCGTTATTGAAAAGTTTGATACAGGCAAACCATGTCTATTGGTATAAACGCATGAACAAACTCCATGCAGATGGATCGTTTGGACTCACTTGATTTTGAATCACTTGAGACATGCAAATCATACCACATGGGAAAGATGACTGAAGACCTTGTATTCTCGTGAGATGGAACAAGAAAGTAACTTGTTGGAAGTTATACATTTTGATGTGTGCAATCCAATGAGTACTGAGGCACACAGTGGATATCATTATGTTCTTACTTCACACACAATTTGAGTAGATACTGGTATATTTACTTGATGAAACTGAAGTCCGAATTATTGAAAGGTTCAAGTAATTTTAGAGTGAAGTTGAAAATCATCGTGGCAAGAGGATAATATGTCTACGTTGTGATCGTGGAGGTAAGCATATATATATCTGAGTTGCGAGTTTGGTAAACATTTAAGACAATGAGAAAATTGTTTCAAGTGAAAATTGTTTCACAACTCATGCCACCTGGAACACCATAGTATGATGGTGTGTCCGTATGTCATAATCGTTCCCTATTAGATATGGTGCATACTATGATATCTCTTATCAAAATTACCACTATTGTTTATGGGTTAGGCATTGATGTCAGCTATGCTAATGCACAAAAGTCCTTCCAATGGCTCCAGAAACAGGTGTGTCTACGGCACCAGGAATCCTTCAGCTGCGGCTACGCCTTAAGGGACTTCCTAGGCAAGTATGCAAAGGATTTCCCCCGTGGCCTTGGAGCCTTGCGTTGGTGTTCCCTTGAAGCGGAAAGGGTGATGTAGCACAGTGACGGTAAGTATTTCCCTCCGTTTGAGAACCAAGGTATCAATACGATGGAGGAGTATCACAAGATCCTGCACAAACACAAAAGCTTGCTCCCAACGCTATCAATGGGCTATCAATCCCTTATAGATTGTTTGCCAAGTGAGAACTGAAAGCAACAAAGTAACAAAGCAAAGTAAAAGCGGAGGTGTAAACGATGAATGGGAATAGACCCGGGGGCCGTAGTGTTTACTAGTGGCTTCTCTCATGAAAGCAAGTAGACGGTGGGTGAAAAATTACTGTCGAGCAATTGATAGAACCGCGCAAAGTCGTGCCGATATCTATGCAATGATTATATCTATAGGCATCACGTCCAAAAGAAATAGACCGATACTTTCTGCATCTACTACTATTACTCCACACATCAACCGCTATCCAGCATGCATCTAGTGTATTAAGTCCATAAGAACAGAGTAACGCCTTAAGCAAGATGACATGATGTAGAGGGATAATCTCAAAGCAATGATAAAAACCCCATCTTTTTACCCTTGATGGCAACTACTTGATGTGTGCCTTGCTGCCCCTATTGTCACTGGGAAAGGTCACCACATGGTAGAACCCAAAACCAAGCACTTCTCCCATTGCAAGAATCATAGATCTAGTTGGCCAAACAAAACCCAAGACTCGGAGAGACTTACAAGGATATCATATCATGCATATAAGAAATCAGCAAAGACTCAAATATATATCATAGATAATCTGATCACAAATCCACAATTCATCGGATCTCGACAAACACACCGCCAAAGAAGATTACATCGGATAGATCTCCATGAAGATCATGGAGAACTTTGTATTGAAGATCCAAGAGAGAGAAGAAGCAATCTAGCTACTAACTACGGACCCGTAGGTCTGAAGTGAACTACTCACGAGTCATTGGAGGGGAGATGATGATGATGAAGAAGCCCTCCAATTCCAAAGTCCCCTCCGGCAGGGCGCCGAGAAGGGTCTCCAGATGAGATCTCGCGGAAACGGAAGCTTGCGGCGGCGGAAAAGTATTTTCAAGGCTCCCCTGATTTTTTTGCGGAATATTTGGGAATTTATAGGCCAAAGATCTAGGTCAGGGGCGTCCAGGGAGGTCACAAGCCTGCCCACCACCGCCTCCCCCTTGGTGGCGGAGTGGGGGCTTGTGGGCTCCCTGGGGCCCACCTGTCCTGGCCCAAAGGCCCCCTGATATTTTTCCGTTGGGGAAAAAATCATTTCGGGGTTTTTCTTCCGTTTGGACTCCGTTCCAAAATCAGATCTGAAAAGAGTCAAAGACATGGAAAAAACAGGAACTGGCACTTGGCACTCAATTAATAAGTTAGTCCCAAAAAAGATATAAAAGGTACATAAAACAACCAAAGAAGATAAGATAACACCGTGAAACCATCAAAAAATATAGATACGTTTGAGACGTATCAGGCATTAGAGACAACCACATTCACTTTTAATAGGGCATCACGTAATTCCGTTGAGATGAAACTGTATGAACTATGGTTTAGAGAAACCTAAGATGTCGTTTCTTAAAAGTTTGGGGCTGCGATGCTTATGTGAAAAAGTTTCAGCCTGATAAGCTCGAACCCAACGAGGATAAATGCATCTTCATAGGAAACCCAAAACAGTTGGTGTCGGGGGGATAACCCCGGGGTAGGCTCAGCGAGCCTGCTCCTTTGCCTTCAGCCTAGAAGGAATAACCAGAACAATTCTACAAGGCCCAAGTCCCCTGGCCAGCTAGGAAGCACCTGCCGGCTGGGGGGCGAGGCGGCCGATTCTCTGGCCGGCCAGGAAGCACCTGCCGGCTAGAGGCAGGACGGCTACCTCCCCCTGGCCGCCTAGGCCAAGCCAGCCGGCTAGGGACGAGGCAGCCGTGCCCAGGCTGGTTAGTCAAGCAAGCTAGCCGGCTGGGGATCTCCAGTCACATCAGACCATAGGTCATGACGAGACCCTACGGTTAAAGAGGGCTACGCGTCAGCAAAGGTACTGGATCGGAGTGCACGGTAGGTACCAGCGTCGGCGGCCACGCTGCTGACCTCCTCCGGCTCTGATCCATCTCCCTGCATAGTGTCGACCCGTCAAACTCCCACTCCACTACTGCACTCAGCATGGGAACAGTGGAGATGGCCGTACCGTCTGCCCATGACGAATCTCACTGGACGACGCCGGACGTACCACGCGTGTCCTGCGTCAACCTTACGCGAGAGCCTTATTGGCTAGCCGGCGGGTCCCATAGCCAGACGGGACATTGCAGCCGGCTGGCCCCTCCAGCGACAAGACAAGACGCCTTTGGGCCCCCTGTCCAGCCGGCGAGGCTGCCAGTCGGGTCCCACTCTTGTACCTTTATCCATATTGTAGGTTGGTGGGTTCGTCTATAAAACCCCCGCCCCCTCCATGCAGAGGTTTGATCAAGTTAGCACACATACCAACCACATGGGAGAGGCACACGCGAGCCGGCAGCTCCTTCTTCCTCCTCCTCCATACAGCTCGAGGAGCACTTTGTAGTCCCATTCATACATCATACACTCCGGCAGGATTAGGGGTGTTATCTCTACGGAGAGCCCTGAACCTGGGTAAATCATACGTTCCATGCTTGTACAAACCTCGTTCCCATCGTCCTCTGGTGCCACTTCGGTTCCCACCATCTTTAGCCTACCCATGGCTTATGTTGTGAGTATTCAACGACATTTGGTGCCCACCGTGGGGCCGTCCGCGACATCGGCTGGCTTCACGCGCTGGGCGGGGCCCCGTGCTTACACCACCGGATGCATCGCATCCGGACGGATCTGCATGCCCGTGGAGCCCACCTTCGATGAGGCTTCATCGATGATGATCGACGTCCCTGTTCGTCACGTGGATTCAGACGGGGAGTCTGATGACGAGGCACCTCCCAACGTCATCGTCGCTGCTATGGAGAACCTCATCGTGTTCTTTAGCGATCTGCACCTCATAGATGGTCCTCGCTACTTTGGCCAGGACTTCGATGTCGAGGCGTTATGCGCCCGCTTCAGTAGGCTCTCTATTGCTGAGACGCATACATTCGACGTGTACCCCAGCAACGTACTCGTCTTCGACAGCCCTCCGTCGTCTGCGGGGTTCTACACCCCGTATCATGTCGCCACCGTCTCTAACGTCGTGGAGGTGATGGTCATCGGCGCTGGCACCAGCACGGCTCATGGCAAGGCGTCAGCAGACGCTGGTGAGCCTGCTCCTGTCACCGCTGACACTCTTCAGGCTGCGCTTACCGGCCTGAAGACTCCCTTTTTCGCCTCCAGAAACCACACCGACGCGCGGGCCTCGCTGGAGGAGGCTCGCAAGCAGATCTTGGAGGAGGGCATCGCCATCGCCTCAGATAATGTCGGATGGAGGCCACGCAGCGTGAGTATAACTCCGCATATGCCCTCACTCCGGTTTCCGAGGCCTCTAGCCGGCCTGGCTCGGTCCGCAGCCACGGCCGGGTCATCGCCGATATTCTAGGCGACAAGCAGCCCATCTACGAGACTCGTGTGGCCAACTTACAGGTGGCCCAGGTGGCCATGGCAGAAATGCCAAGCTTGGAGGGCGAGGAGCGCGCCTTCCAGGAGAAGCAGGTCAAGGATCTCCTTGACGCCGCCAATGAGCAGCAGACACGGCTTGACCCTGGTCTAGCTCAATCGGAGTCTCCGGGATCCAATCCCAGCGGTCATCAACAAGTCTAAGGATCTTCCTCGCATTGCACTTCCGATCGGAATGGCGAGGGCAGCCACGACAGGTGTTCTCAGCGCTAGAGCGAGCATACTTCAAGCCGGCATCGTGGAGAAGATGAGAGTGACTCGGTGTATGAGGTTCCTTGTCCGGGGAGGACCCATGATACCGGCTCACAAGGCGCCCTTCCGATCGCGGCTCAGATCGGCGCTCGCGTCTCCAGGGTGACCACGACGCCCGCACGTGTCTCAACGCACTGGCGCAGTCAGCTCTTCTCAAGGAGGATGGTGCCATCAGTCCGGCGTGCTTCGACCCCCGGATCCGAGGGGAGCCATTTCCCTGAGGCTTCACTCTGCCTCGGGACACTCCCAAGTGCAATGGCATCGCCAAGCCAGAAGACTGGCTGAGCGACTACACCACCGCCGTTGGCATTGCCACGAGCAACAAGCACATAGCAGTCTGCTACGTGCCACTCATGCTGGCCGACTTGGCTCGGACATGGCTTAACAGCCTTCTAGCCGGCAGCGTTAACTCATGGGTTGACTTCGAGGAGGCATTCGTCCGCAACTTCACCAGCTCCTACAACCGCCCTGGCCGGCCTCGCGAGCTGGCCATGTGCGTCTAGAGGCCCGACGAACCCCTTCGGGACTACGTCACGCGCTGGACGGAGCTTCGCAATTCCTGCGAGGGAGTACATGGGGTACAGGCCATCCAGTACTTCATCGACGGCTGCGGAGACAACACTCTCCTCAAGGGCAAGCTCATGTGCTCTGAGCCCACCTCTTTGGCGGTGCTCATGGCCAAGGCGGACAAGTACACCACGGCCGACTCCACGATGCGGGTCAAGGTGACCGCCTCGAACAAGGCTGTCCCCACGCCGGCTACGCCCAAGCCGGCTGGAGATAATTGAGGCGGCTAGAACAACAACAAGCGCAAGCCAGATCAGCTAGATTCACGCTCCAACAACAAGCTGGTAGCCAACATGGAGGGAGAGGCGCCGGCTACTCAGGCCGGCTCCCAACGGAGGCGGCCCAACAAAGGCAACTGGCAGCCCAAGCACACCTTCGAGCAGATGCTTGACATGCCCTGCAAGATGCATTCTCGGGCACAACCCTCTACCCACACCCTTAGACAGTGCAGCTTCGCACGACGATTGTCGCAAGGGGTGGGTTTGCCGGCTGCCCCGGGAGCACAAGCAGCGCCACAAGCTGCACCTCCCGGTCCCGCTCCGGCTCCACCACCGCCGCCTCGCAACGATGGTCGCCTTCACGATGACTACCCTCATCAAGACGGAGCATTCGTCGTCTTCACCAGTGAAGGCGACGACAAGCACAGCCAGCGCCAGCGCCGGTGTGAGGTGAATGCCATAGTCCCCCCGGTTCCCCAATACATGCACTCGTCTGAAAAGCCCATCACATGGAGCCGGGTCGACCACCCTGCGGTGATGCCCAACCCGGGCTCATACGAGCTCGTCCTCGACCCTACCTTCGCCTCCCAGAGGCAGACCTGCCGGTTCTCCCGGTTGTTGGTCTACGGCGGCACGCCGGCAGCAGCATCAATATCCTCTACCTCGACACCCTCCTCAAGCTCGGGCTCAAGCAGAAGGATGTCTTGCTGACCAGCACTGTCTTCCATGGCAACGTGCCGGGACAGTCCTGCTCGCCGATCGGCAAAATCCAGCTGGACGTCGTTTTCGGTGACAAGGCTCACTTCCGCCGTGAGTCCATATGGTTTGAGGTGGTGGATCTCAGCAGCCCGTATCACGCGCTGCTGGGCAGACCGGCTCTAACCAAGTTCATGGATATCCCACAGTACGCCTACCAGAAGATGAAGATGCCGGGTCCAAAGGGCATCATCACCATTGCTGGCGACTACAAGAAGTCGCACGAGTGTGCACAGGACAACAGCTGCCCCGCCGATGCCATGGTGATTGCTCAGGAGAAAAGTTAGATTGACCGGCTCGTAGCTCAGGCTACCAAGAGCCGGCGATCCTTTCTCCTCCATCCCAGTCGCCCGGCGATGGCTCCTTCAAGCCGGTTAAAGAAATCAAGCAGGTGCCACTCAACCCTGCAAACCCCAAGCAGTACGTCACCATCGGGGCTGGCCACAGCTCCAAATAGGAAGGCGAGCTCGTCGACTTCCTCCATGAGAATCGGGACATCTTTGCATGGTCCCCCAAAGACATGTCAGGTGTTCCGAGGAAGTACGCCGAGCACAAACTTCACGTGCGACCGAATGCAAAGCCCGTGAAACAACCTTTGCGCCATTTCGCCGAGGGGAAGCGGCGCACAATCGGAGAAGAGATTGCCCGGCTCCTTGCATCCGACTTCATCATGGAGGTTTTCCACCCGGACTGGTTAGCCAATCCAGTCCTGGTGCTGAAGAAAAACAACACCTGGCGAATGTGTATCGACTACACAAGCCTGAATAAGGCATGCCCGAAAGACCCTTTCGCCTTGCCCCAGATAGATCAAGTGATCGACTCCACAGCCGGCTGCGAACTGCTGTCGTTTCTGGATGCTTATTCCGGCTACCATAAAATCAAGCTGGATCCAGCTGATCGCCTGAAGACCTCCTTCATCACACCCTTCGGGGCCTACTACTACACCACCATGACGTTCTGTCTGAAGAACGCTGGTGCGACATTCCAACGCTGCATGCATCAGTGCTTACTGCCACAGATTGGCAGAAACATCCACGTCTATGTGGATGACATCCTCGTCAAGACCAAGCAGCACTTGAGCCTCCTCGACGACTTGCGGGAGACGTTCGCCAACCTGCGCGAGTACAAGATCCGGCTCAACCCGGAGAAGTGCGTCTTTGGGGTTCCAGGAGGCAAGCTCTTGGGGTTCTTCGTGTCCTCTCGCGGCATCGAAGCAAACCTCGAGAAAATAGGCACCATCGAGCGGATGGTGAAGCCGGCTCGAATCCTAGACGTCCAGAAGTTCGCCGGCTTCCTGGCGCCCCTTAGCTGGTTCGTCAGTCGGCTCGGCGAGAAGGCCCTTCCAATCTATCAGCTCATGAAGACGACAACGAAGTTCGAGTGGAACGACCAGGCGGATGAAGCCTTCCGCGACCTCAAGTGGGTCATCTCGAGCCTGCCAATCTTGGCAGCACCGGCTGAAAGGGAACCCATTCTCATATACATTGCAGCGATTACTCGCGTGGTTAGTGTAGTGCTGGTAGTTGAGCGCAAGGTGGAGGGCAAGGTACTGTTAGTGCAACGCCCTATCTACTACCTCAGCGAGGTCTTGTCCGCCTCCAAGAAAAAAACTACCCCACTACCAGAAAATGTGTTATGGTGTGTACCTCGCTGCAAAGAAGTTGAATCAATACTTCCAAGAGCATGCCATCACTGTGGTGAGCACTGCTCCTCTATCAGAAATCATGGGCAACCATGATGCGACTGGCCGGATCGCCAAGTGGTCCATCTCTATGGCTTGACCACGACATCCCCTATGAGCCTCGCACTGCCATCAAGTCTCAGGTGGTGGCCGACTTCCTTGTCGACTAGGCCAAAACCCAGTTTGAGCCGCCGACACCAGATTCCACTCATTGGCGGATGCACTTCGATGGCTCGAAGATGCGAACCGGTCTGGGAGCCTGCATTGTCTTGACGTGTCCGAAAGGAGACCAGCTCAAGTATGCCCTCCAGATTCACTTTGCCGCCTCCAACAACGTCGCCGAGTACGAAGCACTCGCTCACAGCCTCTGGCTTGCCAAGGAGATTGGCATCCGGCGGCTCCTTTGCTTCGGCGACTCGGACCTCGTGGTGCAGCAAGTCTTTGGCGAATGGGACGCCAGGGACGCCAACATGGCAAGCTACCGCTTCCTCATCCACCAGCTCAGTGGCCCTTTCAAGGGTTTCGAGTTTCACCATGTTCCCTGGGCGGACAACGAGGCAGCTGATACATTGGCCAAGATTGGCTCCACAAGACAAGCTATTCCAGCCGGCGTCTCCCTCGAGCAGCTGCACAAGACGTCCATCAAGCCATCTCCAGAGTCGGCATCAATTTTCGTGGCGGCTGATCCAACGGTGCAAGCGCCTTCGGCTACGCCAGCTGTGCCGGCTGCACTGGCCCTGCCGACTCCAATTGCAGCACCGGCTACAACCACTCCGCCGGCTACGACTACTTCACCAGCTACAACAACAAATCCGGCTCCGCTAAGCCTCGAATCCTGTCGTCTCGACACCCAGTGGGTGGACGTTATGGAGGTAGATGGCGAGCCGGCTACCATGACGGCATGAGAGACAGAGAGTCTCGAGCCTGCGACTGGTTCATCAAACGCGGGGGCTGCAGAAGCTCCCGACACTCAGGTCGAGATGGAGCCAGCCCTTGTGTCGGCTCCTCGTGGGCTCAACCCATCCTGGCTTTCCTTCTTTGCAGCGAGCTTCCTCAAGAGGAGGCGGAGGCAAGGCAGATTCAGCACTGATCTGCAGCCTACGCCATCATCATTACCGACAACGGCACCAACTTTGCCAAGGGTGCTTTGGCGCTCTACTGCTCCAAGGTAGGCATCCGGCTCGACTTGGCATCGGTGGCACACCCCCATTCCAATGGCCAGGTGGAGAGGGCCAACGGCCTAATCCTGGCCGACATCAAGTGAAGACTGGTGGCACCACTCGTCAGGTCAGCCGGCTGCTGGATTGAAGAGCTGCCGGCAGTACTGTGGAGCCTCCGCACCACGCCCAACCGGTCAACCCGCTTCACCCCATTCTTCCTTCTATATGGGTCCGAGGCTATCATCCCTACGGATGTCGAGTTTGACTCACCTCGGGTCACCCTATACAAAGAAACAGAAGCAAAGGAGCCAAGAGAAGACGACGTCGATCTGCTCGAGGAGGCACGGGACCTAGCCTTGAGTCGGATGGCAATCTATCAACAGAAGCTGAGGTACTACCACAGCAAGAAGATCAAGCCCCTCTCTTTCGAATAGGGGGACTTGGTGCTCAGACGAATCCAGCGAACGGCCGGTCAGCACAAGCTGTCATCCCCATGGGAGGGGCCCTTCATCATCAGCAGGGCATTGCACAACAATGCGTACTACTTGATCGATGCCGAGAATCCAAGGAAGCGCAAGAGGGACGACTCGGGCCAAGAGATGGAACATCCATGGAACGCGGCGTTGCTTCGCCCGTTCTATTGCTAGAAGGCAAGTCACAAAAATGGAAAGAGCATGCATATATGTATCATTCTCCCTCTTCGGGATTCCTAAATGAATGCAATGAAAAGAGCATGCACATATGCTTCTTTTTAGATTAATGACTAGAGTTTTTACTCATTTTGTGAGTCCCTTGGTTTGGCTCAAATGGGCTCGGGGGCTTGCTAGCCGCCCAAACGACTTACTTAAATTATAGAAGAACACATAGTGTATGCCGGACCGATCCCTAGTCGTCTCGTAATAGCTACAGACCGCTCCCGGCTATCCGGCTAGCTAGGAGACGCCAGGTAAGGCCAGATCATAAAAAGTTAGACTACAAAAAGGATGCTGGATCGGGTTTTGCTTGATCCCTTTACGATCTTATTCTAGCCGGCCTCTGCTGGTTTGTGTTTGAATCTTTAAGTCTTGATGGCTTTGAAAAATCTAAGTCCAATATTCCCATAGGCAGAAGCCTCGACCCAGTCACAGACCGGCTCCCGGCTGTCGGGCTGGCGGGGTAGATGGTAGAGGGAGTAAAGGGGTTGGAGAAAAAGAAGTCAAGCAGGAATCGAAAGATGAAAACATAAAACAGCACGCATGACATTACGAATTTAATGCAAAATTCATACGTTTAAAAGCATTGGCCCACGGCCGAAGTTCATTACACACCCCTAGTGGGTGGAACTGTTGGACTGACAATATATTGCAGACTACCAAAACAAAAAACAGGACCGGCTAAGGGGCGGCGTCCTCGTTTGTCGTCCTGGCTGCTGCTCTTGAAGTGGTGGCTTTACCATCGCCGGCTGCTCCCGAGGCGGTGGCGCCGTCTCCTCCGCGAGAGCTTCCGGCTCCGTCCTTGGCGGAGTCGGCATATGCCTCGCCGCTGGAGGCAGCGTCTTTCTCCTCATAGGCCGCCTCGTCAGAGCTGACATTGGCGTCATAAGGCTGAAGACCATGCAGATTCTGAGGGACCACGTTGCCGTCTTCACCCCGCTCCAAGTTGAGCTCATCCGAGGCGACGTATGAGGCGATTTCGCTAGTCCTCACACGCAGCTGCTCCTCCACGGCCTGCAGCTCCCCCTCCGAGTCGTCACGTTGGGCGACGAGCTTGCCCAAGTCCAGGTTTTGATACCAGGACTTGGCCAATCGCAAGTCCATGTAGGCACCAGCATGCACGGCCGAGGCGCGCCAGGCGTCAAGGCGATCATCGCCAGCCGCAAGCCAGCGAGAGAGCCGACTCCACGCATCGGGCCACAAAGCCTCTATCATTGACGAGCCTGCGATCTGAAGCCGCTCCACGGACTCGCCCAGGGCACGCAGGCAGGCTCTGAGCCCACGCCAATCTCCTCCACGCTCCAGCCGGCAGTGACGTCTACCTCCTGCCTCGCAACGCGACGCTCCTCGCGACTAACCTCGACAACCGTCTCAGCCGCTTCCCGTGTCTAAGGGAAGAATCCTGGGATAGGGGAAGGGGGCGAAGAAGAATAAGAGGAGGAGGCAGCGAAGAAGAAAATTCAAGACAAAATAAAAAGGACTTACGATCGAAATGGCTGTCAGTCTCATGGGCATTCTCGAGGACCTCGACCTCCCGCACCTTGCTCGCTTGAGTGGCGCAGGAGATCTCTTCCTGGAGGGCCGCGGCCGTCTCCAGCGCCTTCGCCAGCTACCCCTGCTTCTGGATCAGGGCCTCCTCCTTCTCCTTCAGGGCGGCATACTTGAGCTTCATCTCTTCGAGATGAGCCGTACAGAGGCACTCCACGTCGGCGGCACGGGAGGTATCCTTCTCCTGCAGAGTGGCGCGCAGCTATTCCTGCTCAGCCTGGCGGGCCGTCTCGAGCTCCTTCTTCTTCGTCTGGAGAAGAGCCAGCTGCTGCTGGAGCAACTGGTCCGCCTCGTGCAAGGCGTCCCCCACCGTGACGGCCTCGCCCAGCCGGACCTGAAGATCGGCAACCTGGCTGTCAGCTGCCTGGTTCTGAGCCTGCATCATGTTATACGCCCGCACCTAGGCGTTGTAAACGTCCTACGAGCAAAGCAAAGAATAAGCAAAATAAGATTCGGCCCGGTTAATTCATAACCAGCCCGATTCTTGGGGGCTACACCCAGTGGGTGCGCTAGCGCGCCCCCACTAAAAAAGCAAGGTCAAGGGTTAAGCTCAAAGAGATTCGACCCAGCCAAGCTTGACCGACGCGATTCTCGGGGGCTACATCCAGTGGGTGCGCTGGCGCCCCCCCCCCACTGATTCAAGAGAAAAAAAAATCAAAACCAAGACGAGGAGGGTCCAAAGGATAAAGCACTCACCCTGGTGTGCTCCTTTAGGCGCTCCAGATCGCTCTCCGCCATGTGGGCTGCCTGCTCCACCTTGTACGGGCTGCTGGCAAATAGCGACACCAGCTTCGGGACGCCTTGGAGCACAGTTCCAGCAGGCAGCGTTTGGCGCTCAAGGTTGGTCGCCCTTCAAGCCTTCATAGGCCGGCTCCCGGCGCTAGGGACGGCTCCTCGAGCAACCGACCCACGGCTGGAGACGACGATGGTGGCGTCTCCAGGCGTCTGATTGACGGCCGACTCGATCGACGCCCCAACCGGTGTCATTTCTGCAGCAGGAGGTGGATTGGACGCGTCCGACGCATCCGTGGCCACCTTTGGCGCTTCCAGGTTCAGCTCCGGCGCGTTGGCCGCCGCCTCGGCCTCTGGTGTCTCAAGGATCTCCTCGAGGTCCACTAGCCCAGAGGCGTCCGGCTTGGATGGCTTGCCGCCTCGGCCCTCTAGGTAGGCCTCGGGGCCGCCTCGCTAGCTGGCTCCTCCACGCGAGCACGCATGGAGGGGTCATGTCTAGCCTTCATGCCCCTCTCCGTGGGCTTCTCAGCCCAGCTGGGCTGAGATCGGCCCTCGGCCATCTTCTTCACCGCCACCTCCCAGCAGCGGGCGAATTGTTCTTCAATAGCCCTCTGGGCAGCGTTAGCCGCTGCCCAGCCGGCTTGCTCGGCGGCGGAGGCGGTATCTTCTTCCACATCCTCCGCCTCCCTGCCAAGTATCACTTTGAGAAACCTATCTTCACGCGAGACAAATAAAAAAGAATAAAAAGGAACCCTTACCCCGCAACGATGGGCACCTGCGTCCTGCCGGCACCAGCACGACGCTTCTTAGCGCCGCCTCCTCGTCCTCTGGCTGGAGGTCCTGTCGCGATACACTTAGGGGCCGGCCTAGAAGCTGTGGCACCCTTGCCGTTCTTCCGGGCCGCCTCGCCAAGACCGGCCGTCTCGACCGCATGGCAGCGACCACGTGTCAAGGGTGGGCTGGTGACGTCCTCCACCCAATCAGAGTCTTCCTCGAAGGCTGCATCAGCTAAGGAGGGCGGTGTCTTGTCATCATCCGTCCAATCAACAATGGAGAGCTTCAGATGCTCACCATACAGTTCAGAGCCCTCCGACTCCAACGCATCCTCCTAATCCCCGAAGGCGATAGAGCACAGCTCGATCATGCCCTCATCCTCGATGTCCGAGGCATCTGACGTCACTACATTGGCGGCACACGGGTTGAGCGCTTGCAAGTTCTCGAACAGCTGTGCAATTGAGTCGACGGCCGGCTCAAAAAGAAGATCGACTACTTCAAAAAATGACAAGAGTAACATCGGCAAGAGTGCCTACCATCGGAGGCGGATGGGCCCTGTCGTAAGGGACTAGCCCCCACTCCCAGTTTTCGCCATCATCCAGGCGGGCGGTGGAGATCTGGTTCATGCCCCGAGACACGCGCCGGCTATGAACTTCTTGGTGGAGAGCCAACACGGATCATACCGGTTGCAGATCTGACAAACCAGATGGGGCCGCCTCTGCAGGGGCGGGATCCCTAGGTGATCATGGTGGTAAGCAGGTCGCGTCCCATCAGGACATGATTCTTCAGGCTATCGAGGTAGGCGCCGATCTGTGCCACCTCAGGAATGGGCTTCGGATACTTGGCCTGCCAATTCAGCTTCGCCATCGGAGGCTCGATGGCGAAGGGAGGCATGTTGAGTGCGTCGTGTGCGGGGCTGGCGTTCTTCACATAGAAGAAGCCTTTCTGCCACTGCTTGATGGATTCTTACAGTGGCAAGTGAGGGAAGCTGGACATCGACCGATGGTGCACCAGTGCGGCTCCGCACAACGTCATCGGGCGAGGGCCATCGAGCTTCTCCAGCTTGGCCTTGTCCATCTTCTTGGACTGCTGCTTAAGGAAGAACAAGCTCTGCCAGAGGTCGAGGCGGGGCTCGACCCGCAGAAAGCCCTTGCACAGGTCGACGAATGCAGGAAGCTGGAGAATGGCGTTCACCGCCAAATGGTGCGGCTGCAAGCCGAAGAAAGTGAGAAAGTTGGAGCAGAAAGTGCTCGCCGGAAGCCCGAAGCCCCTGTAGAAGTGCTCGTCGAACACGACAATCTCTCCCTCCTGCGGCGTCGGGGCGGTCTCGGCCTTGGGAATCCGCACCGTCACAAGTGTGGTCGGAGGCAACATCCGGCGGTGGCGAAGCGCCTCGATGTGGCCGTCGCAAATCTCGCTGCCGAGCCAAACCCCGTTGGCTAACATTTCTTCGAGGAGGAGCTACTCGCCATGACTGCGGGCAACGGGCACTTGGGGAGACTGACGGCGGCAGTGGCACGACGACGACGGATAGGTTGAAGACGAAGACAAATGGTCTCTTTCTCTCTAGGCTCAGGGAGGAAGAGGGCGTCGATGTGGGGCGAGAGGGGGGCGAATGGCCTCCTCTGTACCCCCGCGCTCCATTTAAACCCCACAAAGGATCGTGGGGAGGGGATCCGGTGTGCGCGAGACTCTACTAATCCTGTGTATTACGGGCGGTAACACTTCCCGAGACCCAATCGTCGCGGAGTAAATCCGCAGAGGATCCTCCGCACGGGGGCCGAGGGGGCGTTGTGACGGGACCCAGGGACCAGGCCCGGTCCTGTCACATGCGTAAACCATCTTTACATCATGCCAGGCCTGGCATGTGGCGCGTTTTGTGCAGCCTGCGACAAAGCCGAGGCGTCGCTTTGAAGCCAGCCAGCTTCCGAGCCGGCGTCCCCTGCCGCAGGCGGCGGCAGGAATACAACAACAAACAAACAAGCCGGTAAGGCAACCCGCTCCCAAGCGGTTGGCCTCCCCAGCTTCGGGGTCTACTGTCGGGGGGATAACCCCGGTGTAGGCTCAGCGAGCCTCCTCCTTTGCCTTCAGCCTAGAAGGAATAACCAGAACAATTCTACAAGGCCCAAGTCCCCTGGCCGGCTAGGAAGCACCTATCGGCTGGGGGGCGAGGCAACCGATTCTCTGGCCGGCCAGGAAGCACCTGTCGGCTAGAGGCAAGACTGCTACCTCCCACTAGCCGCCTAGGCCAAGCCGACCGGCTAGGGACGAGGCGGCCGTGCCCGGGCCGGCTAGTCCAGCAAGCTAGCCAGCTCGGGATCTCCAGTCACATCAGACCATAGGTCATGACGAGACCCTACGGTTAAAGGTGCCTACGCATCAGCAAAGGTACTGGATCGGAGTGCCCGACAGGTACTAGCGTCGGCGGCCACGCCACTGACCTCCTCCGGCTCTGATCCACCACCCTGCAAAGTGTCGGCCCATCAAACTCCCACTCCATTACTTCACTCGGCGTGGGAACAGTGGAGATGGCCGTACCGTTCGCCCATGACGAATCTCGCTGGACGACGCCGGACGTACCATGAGTGTCCTGCGTCAACCTTACGCGAGAGCCTTATTGGCTAGCCGGCGGGTCCCACAGCCAGACGGGACCTTGCAGCCAGCGGGCCCCTCCAGCGACAAGACAAGACCCCTGTGGCCCCCCTGGCCAGCCGGCGAGGCTGCCAGACAGGTCCCACTCTTGTACTTTTATCCATATTGTAGGTCGGTGGGTTCGTCTATAAAACCCCCCGGCCCCCCTCCATGCAGAGGGTCGGTCAACTTAGCACACACACCAACCACATATGAGAGGAAGACGCGAGCTGGCAGCTCCTTCTTCCTCCTCCGCCATACATCTCCGGGAGCACTTTGTAGTCCCATTCATACATCATACACTCCGGAAGGATTAGGGGTGTTATCTCTATGGAGAGCCCTGGACCTGGGTACATCATGCGTTCAATGCTTGTACCAACCTCGTTCCCAGCGTCCTCCGGTGCCACTTCGGTTCCCATCATCTTTAGCCTACCCATGGCTTATGTTGTGAGTATTCACCGACAGTTGGCTATACCTCCTATCTCATATCCGGAAAACAAAAGTGTTTCTTTCTAGAAATGGGTCCTTTCTCGAGGAAACGTTTCTCTCAAAAGAATTGAGTGGGAGGATGGTGGAAACTTGATGAGGTTATTTAACCATCACTTCAACCAGTGTGTGTAGCAGGGCGCACGAAGTTGTTCCTGTGGTGCCTACACCAATCGAAGTGGAAGCTAATGATAATGATCATGAAACTTTGGATCAAGTTACTACAAACCTCGTAGGTCGACAAGGTCATGTACTGCTGCTACAGAGTGGTACGGTAACCCTGTCTTAGAGGTCATGTTGTTGGACAACAATGAACCTACGAGCTATGGAGAAATGATGGTGGGCCTAGATTCCGACAAATGGCTGGAGGCCATGAAATCCGAGAGGAGGATCCATGTATGAAAACAAAGTGTAGACTTTGAGAGAACTAGTTGATGGTCGTACGACTGTTAACTACAGATGTATCTTCAAAAGGAAGACAAACGATGGTGGTGAATAGTCACCATTAAGAAAGCTCGACTTGTCGCAAAGATGTTTCCGACAAAGTTCAAAGAGTTGACTACGATGAGAAGGTCTGGTGGAATTATGTTAGCAGTTACTGCTTCATTTATGAATTCTTGCAGATAGGATGTCAAATATTGTTTCCTCGACGGTTTCTTTGAGGAAAGTTTGTATCTGATACAATCACAAGGTTTTGACGATCCTAAAGGATGCTAAAAAGTATGCAAAGCTCCGACAATCCTTCTAAGAACTGGAGCAAACATCTCAGAGTTGGAATATACGCTTTGATGAGATGATTGAAGTTTTTGGGTTTATAAAAGGTTTATGAGAAACTTGTATTTCCAAAGAAGTGAGTGGTAGCACTATATATTTTCTGATAAGTATATGTGGTTGACATATTGTTGATCAGAAATAGTATAGAATTTTGGGAAAGCATAAAGTGTTGTCTGAAAGGAGTTTATCAAACGAAAACTTGGATTAAGCTACTTGAACATTGAGCATCAAGATCTATGGAGATAGATCAGAGTTTTTTGAAGGAGTTCAAAACAGATTGCCAAAGAAGGAGTTCTTGGCTGTGTTTTAAGGTGCGAATTTGAGTAAGACTCAAAGCCCAACCACGACAGAAGAAAGAGAAAGGACGAAGGTCCTCCCCTGTCCATTAACCGTAGGCTCTAAAATATGCAATGTTGTGTACCGCACCTGAAGTGTGCCTTGTCAGGAGTCAGTCAAGGTGTACAAGAGTGATCCAGGAATGGATCACTGGACAGCGGTCAAAGATACCCTTAGTAACTAAGTGCACTAAGGTATTTTTCTCGATTATGGAGGTGATTTAAGAGTTCGTCGTAAAGGGTTATGTCGATGCAAACTTTGACACTAATCTGGATAACTATGAGTAGTAAATCGGATTCGTATAGTGGAGTAGTCATATGGAATGGTAGCAAATGATGCATGGTAGGAGTATCTATAGAAAGACATAGGGATTTGTAAAGCACACACGGACCTGAAAATTTCAGACCCGTTGGCTAAAACCTCTCTCAAAATCAAGAAATGATCGAACCCCAAACTTGTATGGGTGTTAGACTCATTGCAATCACATAGTGACGTGAGCTAGATTATTGACTCTTGTGCAAGTGGGAGACTGTTGGAAATATGCCCTCGAGGCAATAATAAATTTGTTATTATTATATTTCCTTATTCATGATAATTGTCTATTATTCATGCTATAAATGTATTAACCGGAAACCTTAATACATGTGTGAATATATAGATCACAATGTGTCCCTAGTGAGTCTCTAGTTGGATAGCTCGTTGATCAATAGATGATCATGGTTTCCTGATCATAAGACATTGCATGTCATTGATAACGGGATCACATCATTGGGAATAATGTGATCGACAAGACCCAATCCTAAGCATAGCACTAGATCATTTTGTTCATCTGCTAAAGCTTTTCTAATGTCAAGTATCATTTCCTTAGACCATGAGATTGTGCAACTCTCAGATACCGTAGGAGTGCTTTGGGTGTATCAAACGTCACAACATAACTCGGTGATCATAAAGGTGCACTACAAGTATCTTCGAAAGTGTTTGTTGGGTTGTACGAATTGAGACTGGGATTTGTCAATCCGTGTGACGGAGAGGTATCTCTGGGGCCACTCGGTAATGCATCATCATAATGAGCTCAATATGACTAAGGAGTTAGCCACAGGATGATGTGTTACGGAATAAGTAAAGAGACTTGCTGGTAACGAGATTGAACAAGGTATAGGGATACAGACGACCGAATCTCGGGCAAGTGTCATACCAGTAGACAAAGGGAATTGCATACGGGATTAAGTGAATCCTTGACATCATGGTTCATCCGATGAGATCATTGAGGAACTTGTGGGAGCCAACATGGATATCCAGACCCCACTATTGGTTATTGGCCGGAGAGATCTCTCCATCATGTCTTCATGTTTCCCGAACCCGTAGGGTCTACACACTTAAGGTTCGGTGACGCTAGAGTTGTTATGGGAATCGTATATGTGGTTACCTAAGGTTGTTCGGAGTCCCGAATGAGATCCTGGAAGTCATGAGGAGTTCTGGAATGGTCCGGAGGTAAAGATTTATATATGGGAAGTCATATTTTGGGTATCGGAAAAGTTTCGGGTTTTTCCGGTATGGTACCACGTCCCAAGGGTGTTCATGTGCTATGGGGAGATGTCGTGGCCTTATTGGGCCAAGCACACAAGTTCCTCAAGGCCCATGCAGTTGGGAAAGGTGGAAATTCCACCTTTGTATGGAAGGGAAAGAAGGGGACTAGGATTCCACCTCCTCTCCTCTTGGTTGCGCCCTATTGCTTGGAGGGGTTGTTCCCCACGCCCCTCCATCTATATATAGAGAGGAGGGGGCGCCCCAAGAGAATACACAAAGCCCTTGGCGCCCCTCTCTCTCCCTAAATCGTTTTCTCCTCTGTTTGCGGTTTCGGTACTGCTAGGCGTAGCCCTGCCGGGATAGCACCACCACAACCGTCACCACACCATCGTGTTGCCGGAGTTCTCCCTCAACTTCTCCTCCCTCCTTGCTGGATCAAGAAGGAGCAGACATCCCCGGGCTGTAGGTGTGTTGAGGGCGGAGACACCATACGTTCGGTGTTCGGATCGGATCTTCCGCGATTTGAATCATCACGAGTACGACTCCATTGACTCTGTTCTAGCAACGCTTCCGCTTAGAGATCTTCAAAGGTATGAAGATGCTCTACCCCTTTGCTCATTGTTGGTTTCTCCATAGATAGACCCTTTGTGTGACGTACGAATTTTTTTGAAATTACTATATTCCTCAACAGGCACAACTCTGTTAGCCGCTATCAGTGGTGGTGCGTCCCCGGCCGCATCCTCCATGCCGTCCTCGAGCACATCGTGGGCGGCAACGAGCCACCGCTGGAGTACCGGGCGTCTTCGCTCTTGCACCAGAGCGGGAGCTCGTGGCTGCCAAGGCGATTGGTGGAGTCCACTCCTCGTCCTCCTCACATTCATCTGGCACGCCGCCGCCGCTCGCCATCATGAAGGCCAAGCTCGAGGTGAATTAGGAGCACTGTCGTAGCCGTGGCGGCAACCTCATTAGAAACGAGGGCCGCCACCAACCATCACCTCCCCGTGGCCACCTTCGCATGGTTATCCCAAAGAAGGAGAAGGAGCCGGTCATGCCACCAGTGGTCATCAAGCAGGAGCACGCCGAGATGGCCACTGACCGCGACACCGACTTGAAGTGGTCTTGCGGCAACTATGTTCTGGAGGAGATGGAGCGCCAACCCATGCTCTGGAGGAGATCGCCGGACGGTGCCGAGCTTTGGAGGAGATCGTCATGAAGAGGGTGGCATCATCATCCTCGATGATAGCAATGACGAGACGCAGGTGTAGACCGCCCCGTCTGCATCAAAGATCCAGGGAAAGGCTGCAGCAAGGACAGCGTGTAGGACGGCGGCTTGCACAATGGCAATGACGACGACGGCGGCGACTACACCTCCTTATACCAGCTCCTCGACATGAGCTAGGATAGCGGCAGTAGGACGACGACGGTGGCGTATTTTTTAATTATGTATGTACTTTTTTAAGTTTGTACAAATTTAAATGAAATCGTCTAAATTTCGTCTAAAATCGAGTCAATTTTTTCGAATTTGTTCCAAATTCAAATTTTAAAATGACGTTTGGGGGGCGACCTTTAGGGGGGTGGACCCGAGCCCCCCAAGCCTATTTTAGCGTCACTTCACCCCCAAGCAGTGCTATTTCAGGGCCTTTGGGGGGGAGAATGGCTGGATATGCTCTTACGATGCTAGCGACCTTCCATGATGGTGTTGGAGGTTTGGCTGGAGCTCCTAGTTCTGAGCCCTGCGAGATATGGACTTTGACAATGCTTGATGATGCTATGACCATGACAATGAGGTGGTGAGGCGGCAGTGGTGTGAATTTCATGGAAAGTATGGCTGCAATCCAATGCGTTGGATGGGAGGTGTGCGATGTTATGGACGAGAATGCAACCCATCTTCCTTTGGTGCTAGTGACAACGGCGCTTGTGGGTGTTGTTTCCCTCCTTGGAGGTGTCGCTAAGGTGTGTTGCGTCTCCCATCTCATCGGATTTGTGCCTTCGGCAAAAGACTAGGTTCGTTGCGGACCGACGATGGCGGTGTCTTGATGTCGTTACTCTGTTGGGAGCATCGTGTATGGAGGCAGGGTTTGGAGGTTCTATGTAGTGGCCCTCCAGTGTTAGTCGGTGCTTTGAGACGATCTTCATGGGTGCTATATATACAGTTGTCGACGTGTCGAAGACAATGTCTTTCTAGGATCCAAATTATTCCCACTACCGACTCGCCGTCTCATCTTAGGAATTCAAGGGTGGTTGGTGCGCCTACAAAAAAAGTTTGGTTAAAGTTGTTGCTCTTCTAGATGTCCACTATTTATTGTGACATGGCTTGACAACCTGTTTAGGGAAAGTTATGTTGTGTTTTGTTTGTATTTGTTGCGGTGGCTAATCGTTTGTTTAGCTCGGATGTGGAGTTTCAACTACACTTGTTGTTTGCAATGAGGTGTATTATTTTGTACTTGTTTTCTACCTTGTATGAAGATATGGTATGTCTAGGCGTAACCTCGAAAAAAACAAAAGAATTAGCAAATATGTTATTAGTTATTCCATCAGTGTCTACTAACGACATCTCCAAGGCGGATCCTCAAGTCACCCGCATTTGTCTCGACCGTGGAAGTCATCCAATGTGGGCATGTATTGGTGTGAAGTCCAGACGTACATTCTCCTGCAAACTATAGACAAATGTTGGGGAAGGGGGCTTTCCGAGAGTCTGGACAACAAATACATAGGACTCTGACACCCCCAACCCACCAAAAGCCTTCCCTGACCCGCGCCTACAACCACCCCATTTTCTCCCCCTTCTTCCTCTCTTACCTTCACCGCCGCTCCACGATCCCGGTCACGACGCCACGCCCCTTCCAGAACTCTACATCTTCGTCACCACTAGTGTTCTAGCTGAGATCCTCCTTGCTTCTCCTTCGTCGTCGTTCAACCCCTCTCCTCAGACCACCCCGCCAAGTACCATCCGCTAGTGATATAGTCACCAAGCCCAACAACAGTTTGATGAATTGCCAATGCTAAAAAAGTTTTCCCTTCTTCTTTCTAGCGATGTATTTCAAGTTTGAGTACATATAAGAGCATTGTGTTGAGTCATCTGATGGCTCGTCCGATCAGGATGACTACACATATGAGACGACGATGATGTAAGAGGTCCTTGAAGACGTGGTGTACGCGGAGGAGCATGTTCTTAATTTCGAGAGGTCGATCAAGGATCATTAAGTGCTCAATTGCAACACAGAGTGTGACAATTTGACACTGATGGCTGACTACTTTGGCCCGAATGCACTCTTAGCCGACCATTTTGGCCGACATTTTTGAATACGCACGACTGTCTTCGATCATTTTTACCATGGCGTCCGGTCTTATGATGACTACTTGGTCTTCAACGAGGATACTGAGGGAATGATTGACTTCTCCGGTTACCATATGTGCACGGTCGTGCTCCAGATGTTTGCATGTGGCACGACCACTGATTTGTGGGAAAAGTACGTACGTATGTTTGAGAGCACATGTAGAGATGCCATAGAGAGGTTTTCAACTTCCATGGTCAAGGTGTTCGGACCTTAATACCTGAGAGAATTAATTGTGGCACACACCGAGAGGCTCTTGGTAATCTTAGAAGCAAGAGGGTGGATAAGTTTTCTTGGATCTTTTGACTACATGCATTGGAAGTGGAAGTACTGCTTGAAGGATTTATAAGAACAATATAAGGGTCATGCTAATAAGCGCACCATCATTCTTGAAGTAGTTGCATCATGTGATCTTTGGATTTGACACGGTTTATTTTCCATGCCCAGGTCACACAGTGACATCAATGTGCTGCAACGATCACCGTTATTTGCAAGGGTCACTGAGGGATAAGCTCCTCCTTGCCATTATACTATCAATAGATGTGAGTACAACATGGACTACTATCTGGTTGATGGTATCTATCCTCCATGGGCTACTTTTGTCAGCGCAACTGTAACCCACAAGGCCAGAAAAGGTCTCACTTTGCTCAAAGACAAGAAGCAGCTAGAAAGGATGTCGAGAGGGCATTTAGAGTTCTCCATGCTATTTTTTCAGTTGTTCGTGGACATGCTAAACAATGGGATCCAGAGACCTTGTGGAAGGTGATGACATGTAGTGTGCTCATGCATACCATGATCGCCTAGGATGAGGGTGAGAATGTCGTCGTGTCTCTAGAAGTTGTGAATATGGGTGTTGGGAAAAACCAGCACTTATGGGAAACTGGAGGAGTCCCTTGATCGTTCTACATGGAGACGGATACGACATCGAGAGCGGAGCTAGCGATCAACACCGGCAATGTCCTTTACCTAGGTTTGGGCCGCTTGGCGCGTAAGACCCTACTCCTGCTTAGTTTGTATGATGTACTTACTGTAGGGTGATTTGCTACAGTAACTTAGTAGGTGATTAGGGAGTCTCCGATCCCAAAAAGTCCAAGCCTTAAGAATGAGTCTTGGGCCTCCTTTTATAGGCAAAGGGGTCACCAACAGTGTGCTCACGGGGTGAATAGTGAATAGTATTCACCGCTCTACTTCTTCGGTGGTGTCAGGGGTAGTAAATGCCTTGTCTGCCCCCTGACCTACCGCAAGGTGGTCCCAACACGTATCCATGTGAATCGACACCTGGGTCTTGTGTTGGCACACGATAGATGTGCTGGAGCGGTTGGATTGTGGTAGAAACGATGGTGGACACCTGGCGAGCGAAAGGGTCTTGCTGACCTGGAGTCTTTGTCGGGTGACTTGGTCACTTTCCCGGCAAGGAGGGCTTGCCGGGGGCTTTGGACACTTTCTCGGCAAGGAGGGATTATCGGGCATTTCACCAGTCTGTGCGAGCCTTCCCGACAAGGGAGGCTTGTCGGGGTTTTGCTAACCTTCGGGAGACTTCCCTTTACAGTGGGCTTGCCTGGGCCTTGGGAATCTTCCTGATAAGGAGGGCTTGCCGGGGCCTTGCATCTAGAGCCCTTATTCTCCAGACCCCACACAGAGAGGGAAGGGTGTGGCCTTGGTGGGTCTTGGATTGTGTTTCAGCCGTTCTTCCTAGTGCACTGTCGTCAGGGGCGTTGCTGATGTCCGTGCACAAGTCTGGGGCACAAGGGACCCTAGTCTCTAGTGCACCGACAGGATCCCCCGGGCCTGGTCCACGTACGCGCGCGGGGCGTTGCTGGGCCAGGCCCAAAGTAGTGCACATGCTTCCTTGGCAGGGGGACTCTGTAGCTTTGGAGCGGTTGCAGGAGGCCCCTCCCCAATGTCGCGCATCAAGTGCGCGAGGTGGAGAAGTGCGCACACAATAGCCTTCCCACCTCCTGACGCGTTACTGCCACGCGTGAAACATGCGTAGTAAAGGTCAGGCAAGTGGCGTTCGTGGCCATAAAGTCAGTAGTCGTGGCAGGGCCCGCCCCCGCATGCTGTAGCACGGAGGTTCCCTGTTCTACCGTGATCATGGTTGATTGGGCGAGAGAGGCGGCATTTTTTGGAGTGAGGAGAGCTAGCCCCCCGCGCCTCGCCCTATAAATTAGGAAGTTTGCGAGGGGGTTTTTCTCATCCATCAACTCCTGAAACATTCACCACCCCCATCTTGCATCTGCAGAATCTTTTCTGGCTCGAGGTGGCGCTCGACCCTAACCATGGCTAGGGGACGAGAGAGGCCACCATCTGCCGCGAGGGCAGCAAGGGGATCCCACTCGGATCATGCCACAGCTTTAGGGGCCGCAGCTGCAGAGGGCGGCACAAGCGCCCGTGGTGGCGGAGGGGCGAGGGGCCGCGGTCGCCGTGGAGGCCGTGGCCGGGGGAGGCGGAGTGCTAATGACGAGTTGACGGATATACTTCTCGCCCCTTGTTGGTTACCCCAAGTGGAAGCTGGAGATGTAGTCAGCAGGAGATTTCCCTTACATGGGGATTGTAAGGTTTATCGAACCAGGAGAACTCCGAGGATCAACAAGTAGGTGTCCGTTGCTCTAGCGCTAGTATAAGACATCGACCTGCACACACAACAAATAGCTTTGCTCCCAATGAGTTCAGAGAGGTTGTCAATCTCTCCGGTCTTGTAGTTTGCAAAGGATCAAAACAGAAGCGGGAATAGCGATAGTGATTGCAGCGGAAAAGTAAATAAAACCAGTAAATGGTGGAGGTGTAAACAATGGTGGTAATATGAACCAGAGTCCCATGATGTTCACTAGTGATGTCTCTCTCCCAAAAGATGATAAACAACTATGTTGGGTAAACAAATTACAGTTGGGCAATTGACAAAATTATAAACGCACCGCAATGCAAATCATGCTACTAGAAAGTTAGAGGCTCAAAAGTAATGGGCATTATGCCAAGACAAGTAGACCGTTTATCCATCAACATCTACTCTCTAATCATCCACCTTGAGATATCTATCTAGAACATCTCGCTGGTATTAAGTTGCGAGCCCCACCCAAAGTGTAAACTCAAAGCAACGAACAACTGCATTAACGAACTTTGCGTAAGGTAAACAATCCTTGCAATCGTGCTTACAAGCACCGTTGTTTTCTCCCTGGTGGCAACAACACATCCCCTAGTATCATGTTTCTATCACTCAAGCTAGACATCAGGGGGCATGAACCCACAATCATTCATAACGCTCCCTCTTGCAGTTACAATCTACTACTTGGCCAAAGCAATAAAAAGCAACGAAGAACATGAATTAATTACTCAAGAACATAATAGAAATGGAGAACCAAATATATAACTCATCACAATCTGAACATAATCTCATAATCCGTCGTATCTCACCAAACTTAGCATAGCAACAGTAGGTAAATTACATAGATGCCTTGATCATGTAGGGAAGCTCACAAGGCCTAAGCATTGAAGCACAAGATTGGAGAGAAGACATCACATAGCTACTCGTCATGGACTCATGCTCTAAGGAGGACTACTCACGACACGTCTAGGAAGCGTCCATGGTGGTGGAGAAACTCCCGGAGGTCAATCCTCCCTCTGACAGGGTGCCGAGAAGAGGTCTTCTCACGCTCCCGATCTCGGAAGCACTGCGGCGGCGGAACGGTGAAGAAATTCGCGATTCTGGATCTATCCTCAGGTTTTTTCCGTTCGAGGGGTAAATATAGGCCAAAGGGGGGTGCCAGGGGGTGAACCCTCCACCCAGGCGGCCTGGTGGCACGGCCAGGAGGCGGGCCGCGCAGGGTGGCCACATGGCAGTGCCTGGCTCCCCTCTGGCACACCTTTGGTGCTTCGTGAAGCATCCGTCACGCTGTTTTTTATATATTTTTCTTGGGATTTTTGGGGCTCTGAAAACCGGGGTAAAGTCCCTGCAATTAAAAGACATCAGCACACAGAAACTGGGACTGGGTGCACTGAGTTAGTAGGTTAGTCCAAATATGTGTAATATGGTATGAAAGTGTAGTAAAACATATAACAATGTCACCCAAAAGAGCATGGAACAAATAGAAATTATAGACACGTTTGGGACATATCAACATCCCCAAGCTTAATTTCTGCTCGTCCTCGAGTAGCTAAATGATAACACAAATAATTTCTGTGGTGACATGCTAACACACATATAAGAACTTCAAAGTAAAGCAAGTAAGATATGCAATTCAAGTCAAGACAATAACAAGCAAGAATCTATATTTCGTATTGAAATTAGCAAAGTAAGAACCTAAGGGTGCAAGAGCTCACGCTGCCCGTGACTCAAATGTCTCCAAATGGTGTTTGCGTGCAAGAAGTGGGAGATGGGTTTAGAGTATAAAAAAATTATATAGTTTAATTGAGAACTCAATCTACTAAGACTTCACACATGGTCTCCTTCGAAATCTTATTTTGACTCATCCCCAGACCACTAGTTAGACACAAGTCAAAATGATCCTCTCCCTTTCGACTTTGATCACTCATGCAATGGATGAGTGATGACGGTTGATGGATATATTTCTCACCCCTCGTTGGTTACCCCAAGTGGAAGGTGGAGATGTAGTTAGTAGGAGATTTCCCTTACACGGGGATTGTTAGGTTTACCGAATCAGGAGGACTCCGAGGATCAACAAGTAGGTGTCCGCTGCTCTAGTGCTAGAAGAAGACGTGGACCTGCACACACAACAAATAACTTTGCTCCCAACGAGTTCAGAGAGGTTGTCAATCTCTCCTGACTTGTAGTTTCCAAAGGATCAAAACACAAGTGGTAATAGTGATAGTGATTGCAGCGGAAAAGTAAATAAAAACAATAAATGGTGGAGGTGTAAACAATGGTGGTAATATGGACCAGAGTCCCATGATGTTCACTAGTGATGTCTCTCTCCCAAAAGAGGATAAACAACTATGTTGGGTAAACAAATTACAGCTGGGCAATTGACAGAATTGTAAACGCACCCCAATGCTAATCATGCTACAAGAAAGTTAGAGGCTACAAAGTAATGGGCAGTACGCCAAGACAAGTAGACCATTTATCCCTCATCATCTACTCCCTAATCATCCAACTTGAGATATCTATCCAGAAAATCTCGCTGGTATTAAGTTGCGAGCCCCACCCAAAGTGTAAACACAAAGCAACGGACAACTGCATTAACGAACTTTGCGTAAGGTAAACAATCCTTGCAACCGTGGTCACAAGTATCGTTGTTTTCTCCCTCGTGTCAACAGCACATCCCCTAGTCTCATATTTCTATCACTCAAGCTAGACACCAGGGGGCATGAACCCACAATCATGCATAACGCTCCCTCTTGGAGTTACAATCTACTACTCGGTCAAAGAAATAAAAAACAACGGAGAACATGCATGAATTACTCAAGAACATAATATAAAAGGAGAACCAAATATATAACTCATCACAATCTGAACATAATCTCATAATCCATCGGATCCCAGCAAACCAAGCATAGCAACAGCAGGTAAATTATATAGATGCCTTGATCATATAGGGCAGCTCACAAGGGCTAAACATTGAAGCACAAGATTGGAGAGAAGACATTACATAGCTACTGGTCATGGACTCATCGTCCAAGGAGGACTACTCACGGCACGTCCGGAAGCATCCATGGTGATGGAGAAGCTCCCGGAGGTCAATCCTCCCTCCAGCAGGGTGCCGGGAAGAGGTCTTCTGGCGCTCCCGATCTCGGAAGCGCTGCGGCGGCGGAACGGTGGAGAAATTCGCGATTCTGGATATCCTCTAAGGGTTTTCTGTCGGAGAGGTAAATATAGGCCAAAGGATGGCACCAGAGGGGGTGCGCCCCACCTAGGCGGCCTGGTGGCACGTCCAGGAGGTGGCCCATGCAGGGTGGCCGCATGGGCGTGCCCTGACTCCCCTCTGGCCCCACTTGATGCTTCATGAAGCTTCCGTCACGCTGATTTTTATATATTTTTCTCGGGATTTTTGGGACTTTGTAAATTGGGTAAAAGTCCCTGCAAAAAAGACATCAGCAGACAGAAACTAGCACTAGGTGCATTGAGTTAGTAGGTTACTCCAAATATGTGTAAAAAGGTATAAAAGTTTAGCAAAACATATAACAGTGTCACCCAAAAGAGCATGGAACAAATAGAAATTATAGATACGTTTGGGACGTATCAACATCCCCAAGCCTAATTCCTGCTCGTCCTTGAGTAGGTAAATGATAACACAAATAATTTTTGTGGTGACATGCTAACACACATATAAGAACTTCAAAGTAAAGCAAGTATGATATGCAATTCAAGTCAAGACAATAACAAGCAAGAGTCTATATTTAGTATTAAAAATAGCAAAGTAAGAACATAAAGGTGGAAGAGCTCTCGTTGTCCGTTGCTCGAATGTCTCCAAATTGTGTTTGCATGCAACAAGTCGGAGATGGGTTTAGAGCATAAAAAATGTTATATAGTTTAATTGAGAACTCGATCTATTAAAACTTCACACTTGGTCTCGTTTGGAATCTTATTTTGACTCATCCCCAAACCACTAGTCAGGCACAAGTCAAAATGATCCTCTACCTTTCGACTTTGAGAACTCATTCAATGGATGAGCGCAATCAAGATATGTTGGCACTTAGGATGGCAAAGAGAATAATGATGTGGAAGGAAGACAAAAAAAGGCGTGAAAGGCTCACATCAATGAGGACAGTCATGGGCGAGAGAAAGCCAAATGTTAGATATGATGTGAGGAGTACAGACTGCCATGCAACGGATGCACATATGAGCTAAGGTAAGCTCTCCAATGGAACTAGTGGGGGTGCATCCAACTTGCTTGCTCATGAAGACCTAGAGCTCATTTGAGGAGGCTCATCATTAGAATATACAAGCCAAGTTCTATAGTGTAAGGGTCCCCACATAGTTATGCATGAATGTTAATCTCTATGGAGTACAAATATAACAATGGCGTACGAGTGTGGATCTTTCAAAAGGAATAGTACTGTTTCCCCCTTCTCTCTCTTTTTATATATTTTTTGTGGCATCTTTGGCTCTTTCTATTTATCTCTCATTTGTCCTCTTTGGGATCTTTTCATGTGTCCTCTTTTGGGATCTTTTAATTTGTCCTCTTTGGGATCTTTTCCTCACTTAAGGGCAACATTCTATATTTTACAACAATAAAAAGGAGATCTTCACACTTTATAAGAAGTACTCTGCGAGTGTAGCAGGATATGCAATAAAACTAGCATGTCATGTAGCAATTATAAGGGCAAGGCCCAACTAGCATGCGGCTCCTCGATCAAGCAAGAGCATGTATGACATGAAGATCAAGTCCTGAGATGGTGGATGTTGCATGACAATGTATCTCGGAAAGGCTATGGAAATGCCTTAATAGGTAGGTATGGTGGCTGTTTTGAGGAAAGATATAATGAGGCTTATGATGACAGAACGTATCATGCCAAGGGTTTGGATGCACCGGCGAAGTTTGCACCAACTCTCAAGATGAGAAAGGGCAATGCACGGTACCGAAGAGGCTAGCAAAATATGGATGGTGGAAGTGCCAACAATCGAATACTCGCATTAGTTTGAAGAACTCATGCACTTATTATCGGTAACTCTCTATCTAGTCAGGAGATTCACAAATAGGCAAGCACCCCGAGGAGTAGTGTTTGGGGGTTTGGTTATCCTTGCGCATCCTCGACCCATGATAACGTGAGGGTACTCTATATGTTCTAACCCCTCAGAGGTTACCGATCCATCTAGTAGCTAGCGTTCTCAAGTAAATTTTTTAGTTTTGAAAATACACACGGATTTCCCAAAATACGACACCTATCACTAATAGGCTCAAGCTCTTGACACCAATAGTCAAAACATTACTCAAATCAATACCTCAAAACTATTGCAAGTTACTACTACACTTAAATAGCAACCTCAATTACCTACTCATGCAAGACACACAACTCAGTGCAACAAGCCAACTCTCTAAACAAGATAAGCATGATAACTCAAGAGAGTTCCAAAATCAACCTAAATAAAATCTCTTAAAAAGATAAAGCATGAAAACTAAGAGCTAAGCATGACACCAGCTCTGAAAATATAAAGAACACACAAAAAAGATAAGCATGAACACCAATGTTGTGCTCTAGGGTGGAGTGGAGCGTGTTTCTCTCCCAAACAAAGAAGGCTAGGTTCCAAATTGTTATAACATGGAGAAGGACGAACTCATGATTGTTGATGGAGAAGGGAATGCACGGGGGCATCGCCAAGCTTAGACTATTGAGTCTCCTTGAATATTTCTTGGGGGTGCATGGGGGCATCCCCAAGCTTGAGCGTTTGCCACTCCTGCATCTTCTTTCATCATCTTCCATCGCATACTTGAAAACTCCCTTCATACGAAACTCACCATAAGCTGATTAGAGTGGTTAGTTCCCATAGTAAAATAATTTATTCTCTACTGGAAATAAAGATTTTCATGAAGATCTACTGTTTCTCAAGATTGCCAAAAGGTTTTTGCAAAGGAAAAGAAAGCTTAAGATTTGCAAAACAATGAAAACGCAAAACAGGGCAGAATTTGGGAAAAACAGAACAACATGTAGTAAATAATTGTTTCGGGCCACTTCTGCAACACAAATCAAAAAAGTCAGAATAGACACCAGAAAGACAATTATATAGAGCATACTGTCGAAACAATTCAGATCAAAAAGATGATCTGGTGATTTTTGGAAAAAAATTCGTCAAGCAGACACAATCTGTTTCTGGACAGCATGTCACAGCTTTTGAACTTACTTGCAATCAGAGGCTAAAAATTGGCACAAATCTTGAAAATAAAGATATAATGATGTTGCTATAGTAGTATCAAACATCAAGACCACTAAAACTGAAAGTAAAAAAAAATTGGTTTGCCTCCCAACAAGCGCTTTCTTTTATGCCTTTGAGCTAGGCATGATGCAAAAAGATCAAGTATTACCAACTCCAAAAGAATAACTTGCCCGAATAACGGACTCATAAGGTAACTTAATCTTCTTTCGAGGGAAGTGTTCGATTCCATTTTTAAGGGGAAATAGGAATCTAATGGTCCCTTCTTTCATGTCAATGCTAGCACGAACGGTGCGGAGAAAAGGACATCCCAAAATAATTGGACATGAGGGATCACACTCAATGACCATGATAAGAAAATCAACGGGAACATAATTATCATTGACAACAATAAGAACATCATCAATTATCCCTAAAGGTTTCTTTACGGAAGAATCAACAAGATGAACACCAAAAGAACATTGATCAAAAGGTTTTAAATCAAGCATATCATACATTCATTTGGGCATAACGGAGGAACTAGCTCCAACATCACATAAAGCAAAGCAAGAGAAATTATTCAATTTAATCTTGACCATAGGATCCCAACCATCTTCTAGTTTTCTAGGAATAGAAGTCTCTAGCTTGAGCTTCTCCTCCCTTGCTTTGATAAGAGCATTGGTAATATACTCGGTGAAGGAAATATTGAGTGTACTAGTGTGGTGGTCTTTAGCCATTCTTTGCAAAAAAAAAGTGATAACTTCAGAAAGACTACAATTATCAAGATCAAGATTACTACCATTAATTAAAGTGGTGGGGATTTCATCTAAGCTCATTCTTTTGGTAGTCTCTAAGTTCAAAGGAACTTCTTGTCCTAAAGTTGAGGTATTAGCATCACCATTAATAGGTCCATTGGGACTACGGATGTGATGGGTGCTAATAGTTTTGAGATCCTCAACAACTTGTATAGTAGCAAGGGTAGTGTGTGTAGGAAAGCTCTTAATCCTATCTTCCTCTTCTTTTTCTCTAGCCCATCTATCGTTAATTTTGTCTAGCATTCTTATGTTCGCATTAATTTGGACTTGGATAGTATTCATGGGTGTGGTTTTCCTTTCCTTAAGGGGGGAAGTTCTAATTTTAAGCATCTCTACATCATGAGCTATGTTGTCTACCTTCAAAGAGAGACTATCTATTTTTTCTAATTTCTCTTCTACACTCTTGTTGAAGCCTTTTTGAGAAGTGATAAAGTCTTTAAGCATGCTTTCTAATTCAGAAGTGGAGTTTTTGGTGCTAGGATAAGTGTTGTTGTTCCCATAGTTGTTGGATGGCAACAGTATAGGATTGCTACCAAAATTACTCCTATAAGCATTATTATTAAAGTTGTTCCTAGAGATAAAATTAACATCAACTTGCTCTCTTTCTTGGGAAACCAAAGAACTTAAAAGAACATCATGAGGATCAATAGGAGCTTGCTTAGTAAGTAAAGTCATGATCATGCCAACCTTATCATTAAGGGAGGAGATCTCCTCAACAGAGTTTACCTTCCTACCTATTGGACCTCTCTTGGTGTGCCATTGAGAATAATTTGTCATCATCTCGTCCAATAGTTTCGTGGCAGCACCAAGTGTAGTTGACATAAAGGTTCCTCCGGCGGCCGAGTCCAACAAATTCCGGGAGGTAAAGTTCAATCCTGCATAGAAAGTATGGATAACCATCCAAGTAGTCAAACCATGTGTAGGGAAATTCTTAACAAGAGATTTCATACATTTCCAAGCTTGGGAAACGTGTTCATTATCCAGTTGCCTAAAATTCATAATGTTACTTCTTAACTAGATAATCTTAGCAGGCAGGTAATACTTCCCAATAAAAGCATCTTTGCACTTATCCCAAGAATCTATGCTATTCCTAGGCAAAGATTGAAGCCACACTTTAGCTCCTCCTCTCAAGGAGAAAGGAAAAAGCTTAAGTTTACCAATATCACCATCTACTTATTTGTACTTTTGCATGTCACAAAGCTCAACAAAATTATTCAAGTGTAAAGCAGCATCATCTCCAGCACCGGAGAATTGATCTTTCATAACAAGGTTCAGTAAAGCAGGTTTAATCTGATAGGAGGTCGCCTCAGTGGCGGGAGCAGCAATAGGAGTGCAGATAAAGTCATTGTTGTTGTGACTAGTGAAGTCAGACAACTTAGTGTTCTTAGTGGAACCCATAGCAGCAACAACAAACAAGAACAAAGCGACTAATTTTTTTGGTGGTTTTAGGTACAAAACTCTAAAGAAAAAACTAGAAAGAAAACTAACAAGACTAAAAACAAAGGTAAAAGATAGCGTGCAACTCCCCTATCTTGAAGACTGGAGTCCCCAGCAACGACGCCAGAAATTTGCTTGATGACGAGTTGATGGATATACTTCTCGTCCCTCGTTGGTTACCACAAATGGAAGGTGGAGATGTAGTCAGCAACAGATTTCCCTTACATAGGACTGTAAGATTTATCGAACCAGGAGGACTCCGAGGATCAACAAGTAGGTGTCCGCTGCTCTAGCGCTAGCAGAAGACGTGGACCTGCACACACAACAAATAACTTTGCTCCCAACGAGTTCAGAGAGGTTGTCAATCTCTCCGGCCTTGTAGTTTGCAAAGGACCAAAACACAAGTGGAAATAGCGATAGTGATTGCAACGGAAAAGTAAATAAAAATAGTAAATGGTGGATGTGTAAACAATGGTGGTAATATGCACTAGAGTCCCATGATGTTCACTAGTGATGTCTCTCTCCCAAAAGACGATAAACAACTATGCTGGGGTAAACAAATTAAAGCTAGGCAATTGACAGAATTATAAATGCGCCGCAATGCTAATCATGCTACTAGAAAGTTAGAGGCTCAAATGTAATGGGCAATACGCCTAGACAAGTAGATGGTTTATCCATCAGCATCTACTCTCTAATCATCCACCTTGAGATATCTATCCAGAACATCTCGCTGGTATTAAGTTGCGAGCCCCACCCAAAGTGTAAACTCAAAGCAACGGACAACTTCATTAACGAACTTTGCGTCAGGTAAACAATCCTTGCAACCGTGGTCACAAGCACCGTTGTTTTCTCTCTGGTGGCAACAAAACACCCCCCTAGTCTCATGTTTCTGTCACTCATGCATAACGCTCCCTCTTGCAGTTACAATCTACTACTTGGCCAAAGCATAAAAGAGCAACGGAGAACATGCATGAATTACTCAAGAACATAATACAAAAGGAGAACCAAATATATAACTCGTCACGATCTTAACATAATCTCATAATCCATTGTATCCTAGCAAACCAAGCTTAGCAACAACAGGTAAATTAAATAGATGCCTTGATCATGTAGGGCAGCTCACAAGGGCTAAACATTGAAGCACTAGATTGGAGAGAAGACATTACATAAGTACTGGTCATGGACTCCTGGTCCAAGGCGGACTACTCACGGCAAGTCCGGGAAGCGGCCATGGTGGTGGATAAGCTCGCGGAGGTCAATCCTCCCTCCGGCAGGGTGCTGGGAAGAGGTCTTCTAGCGCTCCCGATCTGTGAAGTGCTGCGGCGGCAAAACGGTGGAGAAATTCACGATTCTGGATCTCCTCCAAGGGTTTTCTGTCGGAGAGGTAAATATAGACCACAAGAGGGAACCAGAGGTGGTGGGCCCCACCAAGGCGGCCAGGTGGCGCGACCAGGAGGTGGCCCGCACAGGGTGGCTGCCTGGGCGAGCCCGGGCTTCCCTCTCGCCCCACTTGATGCTTCGTGAAGCTTCCGTCATGCTGATTTTTATATATTTTTCTCGGGATTTTTGGGACTTTGTAAATTGGGGTAAAAGTCCCTGCAAAAAAGACATCAGCAGACAGAATCTGGCATTGGGTGCCCTGAGTTAGTAGGTTAGTACTAATATGTGTAAAAAGGTATAAAAGAGTAGCAAAACATATAACAATGTCACCCAAAAGAGCATGGAACAAACAGAAATTATAGATACGTTTGGGACGTATCAATGAGCGCAAGCAAGATATGTTGGCACTTACGATGGCGAAGAGAATAATGATGGGGGAAGGAAGACAAAAAAGGTGTGAAAGGCTCACATCAATTAGGACAACCATAGGCGAGAGGAAGCCAAATGATAGATATGATGTGAGGAGTAGGGATTGCCATGCAACGGATGCACGTATGAGCTAAGGTAAGCTCTGCAATGGAACTAGTGGGGGTGCATCCAACTTGCTTGCTCATGAAGACCTAGAGCTCATTGTAATATACAAGCCAAGTTCTATAGTGTAAGGGTCCCCACATATTTATGGATGAATGATAATCTCTATGGAGTACAAATATAACAATGGAGTATGAGTGTGGATCTTTCAAAAGAAATATTAGTCTTGCCCCCTTCTCTCTTATTATTTCTGTTTTTCTTTTTTTATTTTTTTATTTTTGTGGCCTCTTTGGCTCTTTCGATGTATCTCTCATTTGTCATCTTTGGGATCTTTTCATGTGTCCTCTTTTGGGATCTTTTAATTTGTCCTCTTTGGGATCTTTTCCTCACTTAATGGCAACACTCTATATTCTACAAGAATAAAAATAAGATGTTCACACTTTATAAGAAGTATTCAACATAAAGACAAATGAAAACTATCAAGATGTATGCAAATGTATGCCTCTCCTAGTGTAGGAGGATATGCAATGATAATAGCGCGTCATGTAGCAATAATAAGGGGAAGGCCCAACTAGCACGCGGCTCCTCGATAAAGCAAAAGCATGTATGACATGAAGATCAAGTCATGAGATGGTGGATGTTGCATGGCAATGTATCTCGGAAAGGCTATGGAAATGCCTTAATAGGTAGGTATGGTGGTTGTTGTGAGGAAAGAAATAATGAGGTTTATGATGACAGAGCGTATCATGCCAAGGGTTTGGATGCACCGACAAAGTTTGCGCCAACTCTCAAGATGAGAAAGGGAAATGCATGATACCAAAGAGGCTAGAAAAATACGGATGGTGGAAGTGCCAACAATCGAATACTCGCATTAGTCCGAAGAACTCATGCACTTATTATCGGTAACTCTCTATCTAGTCAGGAGATTCACAAAGCGACAAGTACCCCGAGGACGAGTTTTGGGGGTTTGGTTATCCTTGCGCATCCTCGACCCATGATAAAGTGAGGGTACTCTAGATATTTTAACCCCTCCAGAGGTTAGCGATCCATCTAGTAGCTAGAATTCTCAATTAATTTTTTAGTTTTTGAAAATACACACAGATTTTCCAAAATACGGCACCTATCACTAATAGGCTCAAGCTCTTGACACTAATAGTCCAAACATTACTCAAATCAATACCTCAAAACTATTGCAAGTTACTATTATACTTAAATAGCAACCTCAGTTACCTACTCATGCACGACACACAGTGCAACAAGCCAACTCTCTAAACAAGATAAGCATGATAACTCAAGATAGTTACAAAAGCAACCTAAATAAAAGCTCTTAAAAAGATGAAGCATGAAAACTAAGAGTGAATCGTGACAACAACTATGAAAATATAAAGGACACACAAAAATATAAGCATGAAAACCTTTGTTGTGTTCTATGGTTGAGTGGAGCGTGTTTCTCTCCCAAACAAAGAAGGCTAGGTTCCAACATGTTATGAACAACAAGCGAAACTAAAATGAACTAAAAAGTAAAGAGTGGGACGCTCCAAGCATAGCACATAACATATGAAGTGATAAATATATAGCATGGAGAAGGACGAACTAATGATTGTTGATGGAGAAGGGGTGCACGGGGGCATCCCCAAGCTTAGACGCTAGAGTCTCCTTGAATATTTCTTGGGGGTGCATGGGTGTGACATCCTCAGCTTTTGCTACAATCTTGAATGTAATTAAGCTAGAGTGATCCCACGCTAATGGTGCCACATCACCGTGATTTCTATCATTGTTCTCGCGTTAGTTTGAAACCGAGTCAAATTCGAAATTTAAAAACAAAATAAAACAAGAGAAGTTTTATAATTTTAAAATAAAAATGTGAGGGAGTTATAGAAATTCCCTAATGAATTATAAATGTGAATCGGGCATTTTTTTGAAATTATCTATAATCACTATATATTTAAAATATAAGCTATATGTAAAAAAAAGTAATAAAAAATAAAAAATAAAACAAAAGCCGTTGGCCCAACTCGGCCAAAATGGCCCAGCCGGCCACACCCACCAGCCCACCTATATTATGGGGGGTATAAAACCCTGTAGGCAACCCTAGCGCTCGGTCCAGCCTCTCCCCACTCTCCCTGCCACCCGCCGCCAGAGACAAGGGGAACGAACCCCTCGTCAGCCCGCACCCCTCGCCACCTACCCCGTCGCCCCACCAACCCACGAGGGAACCAGTAGTAAAAGACTCGTAGGCATTGGATCGGTGATGGATGATTATGCCGAATGTGATTCATCATGCAACCATTATAACACGGAGAGATAAGTAACTAGCTCCAGTTCGTCAATCTAATGTAGGCATGTATTCCGTATGTAGTCATACGTGCTTAGGGAAAAGAACTTGCATGCCATCTATTGTCCATCCCTCCCGTGGCAGTGGGGTCCTAATGGAAACTATGGGATATTAAGGTTCTCCTTTTAATAAAGAACCGTACCAACGCATTAACACTTGGTGAATACATGAACTCCTCATACTATGGTCATCTCCGGGAGTGGTTCCGGCTATTGTCACTCCGGGGTTGCCGGGTCATAACACATAGTAGGTGACTACAACTTGCAAGATAGGATCTAAAACACACGTATATTGGCGAGAACATAATAGGTTTAGATCTGAAATCATGGCACTCGGGCCCTAGTGACAAGCATTAAGCATGGCAAAGTAGTAGCAACATCAATCTCAGAACATAGTGGATACTAGGGATCAATCCCCGTCAAAACTAACTCGATTACATGATAGATGTCATCCAACCCATCACCGTCCAGCAAGCCTACGATCAGATTACTCACGAACGGTGAAAAGCATCATGGACTTGGCGATGAAGGAAGGTTGATGATGACGATGGCGACGATCTCCCCTCTCCGGAGCCCAGAACGGACTCCAGATCTGCCCTCCAGATGAAGAACAGGAGGTGGCGGCGCATCCGTATCGTAAAACGCGATGAACTCTTCTCCTTGATTTTTTTCCGGGCGAGACGGACTATATAGAGCTGAGATTGGAGGCGGTGGAGTTTTGTGGGCCCCACAAGCCTGCCAGGCGCGGCTAGGGGGGCCGCGCCTGGTGGGCTTGTAGGGCCCACAACATCACCCCTCCCGTTGATTCTTGCACCAGTATTTTTTTTATATTCCAGAAAAATTCTCCGTAAATTTTCAGGTCATTCCGAGAACTTTTATTTCTGCGCAAAAACAACACCATGGCAATTCTGCTGAAAACAGCGTTAGTCCGGGTTAGTTCCATTCAAATCATGCAAATTAGAGTCCAAAACAAGGGCAAAAGAGTTCGGAAAAGTAGATACGATGGAGACGTATCAACTCCCCCAAGCTTAAAGCCTTGCTTGTCCTCAAGAAATTCAGTTGACAAACTGAAAGAGACAAAAGAAAAACTTTGACGAACTCTGTTTGATCTTGTTGTTGCAACTATGTCTAACTCATAACTAGAGTTTCAGCAAGATCACAAGCAAACCACATAAGCAAATGAAATCTAGGTCTCACAGTAAACTCATATCAATGGCATAATCAACTAGCGAGCAAATAATAATAAGTCTCAAACGTCAACACTTCAATCAAAACAACCATGAAGCAGTACGAATAGATGGTAACTCGCTAGCTCTTTCTGAGACCGCAAAACATAAATGCAGAGCACCTTCAAAGACCAAGGGCTGACTAAACATTGTAATTCATGGCAAAGATGATCCAGTCGCAGTCATACTCAATACAGTTAAAAGCAAAGCATAAAAATGACAGAGGTGCTCTCTAATTGGTGCTTTTATAAGAGGAGGATGAATCAACAGGAACATAAATAGACAGCCCCTTCGCAGAGGTAAGCATTGATTTGCAAAGGTGCCAGAGCTCAAGCTTTGAAAACAGAGATAATAACTTTGGGTGGCATGCTTTCATTGTCAATGCAATGACCGAGAGTTCTCACCATCTTCCACGCTACACATGCTATAGGCGGTTCCTGAACAGAAAAGTAATGTTTTGACTCCCCCAGCACTGAACAATCACACTCCACGACTAGCCGAATCCTGGGGTGCCGTCCATACCAACATCAATCGAGGGGGGTTTTGTTTGCAATTATCTTTTCGATTTGAGCATGGAACTGGGAATTCCAATTACCGGCCCCTTTCTTGTGAATAATAGTGCATAAACACATATCTAGGATAACACGCCTAGCATGGAAGATACTGATAGCCCCCTGTCACCACATGAGCGGTTCGGGCATACAAAACAGATTATTTCTTGAAGGTTTAGAGATTGGCACATGCAAATTTACTTGGAACGGCGGGTAGATACCACACATAGGTAGGTATGGTGGACTCATATGGAACAACTTTGGGTTTCTGGAAGTCGATGCACAAGCAGTATTCCCACTTAGTACAAGTGAAGGCTAGCAAAAGACTGGGAAGCGACCAACTAGAGAGCGACAACAGTCACCAAAATGCATTGAGATTAACCAACATTGAGTGCAAGCATGAGTAGGACATAAATCACCATGAACATGAATATCATAGAGGCTATGTTGATTTTGTTTCAAGTACATGCGTGAACATGCGCCAAGTCAAGCCACTTGAAACATTCAAAGGAGGATACCATCCTATCATACTACATCACAGTCATCTCAAAATTCATGTTGGCAACCAAGACAAACCATTATAAGCTCCTAGCTAATTAAGCATGGCATCAGCAACTATGATCTCTAAGTTGTCATTGCAAACATGTTTTTCTCACAACAAAGCTGAATCAGGCACGATGAGCTAGTCATATTTACAAAAACAAAATAGATCGAGTTCATACCAGCTTTTCCAAGCTCAGTCACTACATCATATATCATCATTATTGCCTTTCACTTGCACGACCGAATGATGTGAACAATAATAAGAGTGCTCGTGCATTGGACTAAAGCTCGAATCTGCAGGCAAACACAAAGGAGAATACAATGTAATATGGCTCTTTAACAGTTAAACAGGTATGCATGCGAGAGCCACTAAACATTGTAACCATGGTCTTCTACCTTGACCCAAAGAAAAAGAAAACTATTTACACGGTAAAGCTCCCAACAAGCAAAAGAAGAAAAAGAAAGTCTTTTTGGGGTTTCTCAAACTAGACAGACACACGAAAATAAAACGAGAAAAAGAAAATAAACTAGCATGGATGCTAGAGTGGCAAAGTGTGAACACCGACGTACAAAGTGAAAGCATAATCAAGAATGTAAAGTCGGTGAGAAACACATACTCCCCCAAGCTTAGGATTTTGCCCTAAGTTGGTCTACTCCCAAGGATGGTCTGGGCGATACCCAAAATGATAATGAGGGTTGTACGGGAGCGCTGCAGCCACTGCCTGAATAGCTGCCTCACGGAGACGAGCAGCCTCCTTCGCGGATAGGTACTCCAAGAAAATTTGGTATGCGTGTGGCATAGATCCCACCAAAGAAATCCCCTTCATTAGCATTATTATTCAGCCTCCTTGCTATAATAGCTCCCATGTTGAAACTTTGATCACCCGTTACTGCGCTCTTAAGAATACTAAGGTCGGGTGCGTAGAGGTGACAATGCTCAATCTTGCCATTAATGCATCTGCCTATGAAGAGGGCAAAATAATGCAAGGCAGGAAAATGAATGCTCCCCATGGTAGCCTGTGTAATATCTCTAGTTTCTCCAACAGTTATACCAGAGAAAAAATCTCTAACTGAAGATTTAGGAGGATCATTGAGACTACCCCAAATAGGTATCTTGCAAATTCTATTGAAATCCTCTAAATCCATGGTATAAGATTTGTCATAGAGATCAAACAGTACAGATATATCACGACCAACTGAAAATTTGAATCTACGAACGAAAGAGGCAGTGAGAGCAACATACTGTTCACATTTATTGGAGATGAATTCTTCGAGTCCGACGTCGTGAACAAGTGTATCAAACCCGTCTTTGAAACCTGCCTGAATCATGAATTCATCAGAAGGCCATTCACATGGTTGTACATGTGCGTTCCTCGGTTGCTAAGGATCGAGTTCCCGAATCGCAAGACGGGGACCTCTCTTGCTTGAGGAACCACCATGATAGTTTCTCCTGAACATCTTCCTTTTCTGAAATTTTCAGTGACCCAAAGGAAAAGTGAAAAAGGCTAAACTAAACTCGTAGCAACTACTCCCTTAAGTGCCTAGAGGCCATATTACGCATCAAAATTACTTGGGACCAGCTAAAATTAGCATGCAAAGCTCAAGAACAGGGTCACCAAGGGAGCTAAAATACGCGAAGTATAAGGCATTAGAGAAAAAACTAATTGGACCAATGGAGGATTCACTTAGCAAGGAGTAATTTCCCCAAAACAGTTCAGAGAATGGTGCTTTGAGCAAGGAGATCGAAAATCCCAGCAAGAAGAGCAAGAACATGGGTTTGGGCTGCGAAACGATTTTTTCTGGAGGTAGGAGAAGCATATGGGAGCTAGAAGGAGTGGAGGGGGTGCACGTGGGCCCCACAAGCCTGGTAGGCGTGGCGAGGGGGGTGCCCGTGCTTCCAGGGCTTGTGGCCCACTAGTGCAGCCCCCAAACTAGCTCTTCGTCTCAATATTTTTCAAAAATTCCAGAAAAAATCATACTTGATTTTCAGGACGTTCGGAGAACTTTTATTTTCGGGGTACTTTTCCACGGGACGCTAAAATAGAAAACTGGAAAAACTAAACTAAATCTATCATTTTTCTTCTAAGCAACCGAAGGTGAAAGCTTCGAACAGAGGCTTGTGACTCCTCAATTCATCCATCTGATGGTCATCGAAAGAATTCCATCAATGAGGTTGATAAAGTCTCCTTGACAAACTTTTTTGAATCGCAAAAGAGAACGGAGAATTTTTGAATAGCCACTAAGTTACCTCAAAGGGGATGTCAATCTCCCCAACAAGCAAATCATACTTCATCTTAATAGGAGGAATAAGGCATTCAAAGCTCCCAATAAGAATCGATGAAGTTTTTTCGATAGCATTGATGCAATGTACTCGATATTGTTTCTTCAGAAAGTGCACCGTATGCTCATTACCGTTGACATGGAAAGTGACATTGCCTTTGTTGCAATCTATAACAGCCCCTGCGGTGTTCAAAAAGGGTCTTCCGAGGATGACCGCCATGGCATCGTCCTCGGGAATATCCAGAATAACAAACTCTGTTAAGATAGTGACGTTAGCAACCACAACAGGCACATCCTCGCAAATGCCGATAGGGAAAGCAGTTGATTTGTCGGCCATTTGCAGAGAGATTTTAGTGGGTGTCAACTTATCCAGTTCAAGCCTATGATAAAGAGAAAGAGGCATAACACTAACACCAGCTCCAAGGTCGCATAACGCAGTTCTAACGTAGTTGCCTTTAATGGAGCAAGGTATAGTGGGCACTCCAGGATCACCTAGTTTCTTAGGAGTTCCACCCTTGAAGGTATAATTAGCGAGCATGGTGGAAATCTCAACCTCAGGTATCCTCCTCTTATTAGTCAAAATATCTTTCATGTACTTAGGATACGGAGATATTTTGATCATATCTGTCAAACGCATTTGCAGAAAGACAGGTCTAATCATTTCAACAAAGCGCTTAAAATCCTCATCATCCTTTTTCTTGGATGGTTTGGGAGGAAAGGGCATGGGTTTCTGAACCCATGGTTCCCTTTCTTTACCATTCTTCCTAGTAGCAAAGTTATTCTTATCGTATCTCTTATTCTTAGGCTGTGGGTTATCAAGATCAACAGGTTCAATCTCCACATCCTTATCATTGCTAGGTTGAGCATCATCATGAACATCACTATTGATATTATCATTAGGTTCATGCTCATCACCAGATTGTGTTTCAGCATGAGAGACAGAGATATCGTTTGGACTCTCAGGTGTAGCAGCAACAGGGTTGCTAGCGTGTAGTTTCCTATCATCTTTCTTCTTCTTCCTAGGATGACTAGGTGCATCAGTGCTAACTCCTTGAGAATCTTGTTCAATTCTCTTCGAATGACCCTCAGGATACAAAGGTTCATGAGTCATTCTACCGCCTCTAGTGACGACTCTGACATAATTGTCATTCAACTCATTGAGCAAGTCATTCTGAGCCTTAAGTACTTGTTGTACCTGAGTAGTAACCATAGAGGCATGTTTACTCAAGAGCTTAAGATCATTAACATTTCTGTCCACACAAGCACTTAAATGACTAAGCATACGAGCATTCTGTTCCAATTGTCTGCGAACATAATCATTGAAACTTTGCTGTTTGGCAACAAAGTTATCAAATTCATCCAAGCATAAGCTAGTATGTTTATCAAAAGGAATATCACTCTCATCGAATCTACGCAGAGAATTTACTTCTACTACTTGTATCGGTTTATCAAGACCATGGATCTCTTCGATAGGTGGTAGATTTTTGACATCTTCAGATTTAATGCCTTTCTCTTTCATAGATTTTTTAGCTTCTTGCATATCTTCAGGACTGAGGAATAGAATACCTCTTTTCTTTGGAGTTGGCTTAGGAGGTGGTTTGGGAATAGTCCAAGGATTCTCATTGCACAAGATGTTATTCAATAGAATCTCAGCTTGTTCTACAGTTCGTTCCCTAAAAACACAACCAGCACAACTATCTAGGTGGTCTTTAGAAGCGTCGGTAAGTCCATTATAGAATATATCAAGTATTTCATTCTTCTCAAGAGGGTGATCAGGCAAAGCATTTAGTAGCTGGACAAGCCTCCCCCAAGCTTGTGGGAGACTCTCTTGTTCAGCTTGAGCAAAGTTGTATATTTCCTGCAAGGCAGCTTGTTTCTTATGGGCAGGGAAATATTTTTCAGAGAAGTAGTAGACCATATCCTGGGGGCTACACACACAACGAGGAGCAAGAGAAGTGAACCAGGTCTTAGCATCATCCTTTAGCGAGAAAGGGAATAGCTTGAGGATATAGTAGTGGCGGATCTTTTCCTCACTAGTGAAAAGGGTGGCTATATCGTGCGGTTTGGTAAGATGGGCTACAACCGTTTCAGACTCATAACCGTGAAAAGGATCAGATTCGACCAGAGTGATTAACTCAGGGTCGACAGAGAATTCATAATCCTTATCAGTCACAAAGATAGGCGAAGTGGCAAACTTCGGGTCGTATTTCATCCTAGCGTTCAGAGATTTTTCTTTCCACTTGCGCAGTAATTTCTCAACATCATAGCTATCCTTACACGCATGAAAATCCTCAGCTATCTCTCCCTCCATAACATAATGCTCAGGCATATCGGGCATATCAGGCAAAATAGCAGGTTCTACTTCAATAGTATTAGCAGTTTCAGAAGTATCATCACATCTAGCTGCAACTCTAGCAATTTTTGCATCAAGGAATGCACCAAGTGGCAAAGCAGTATCAAGCATAGCATCATCATAAGCATCATGGGCAGCAGAAGTAGCATCATCAAGCACAGGCGACATATCAAGATTTCTAGCAGGAGGTGGTGTCGCAAACTTACTCATAACTGAAGGTGAATCAAGCGCAGAGCTAGATGGCAGTTCCTTACCTGTCCTCGTAGTTGAGGGCAACACTTTAGTTCTTGGATCTTTCGGATTCCTCATAGTGACCAGCAGACGTAACTCCCAAGTGACTCAGAGAATATAGCTGTGCCTCCCCCGCAACGGCGCCAGAAGATGGTCTTGATAACCCACAAGTATAGGGGATCGCAACAGTTTTCGAGGGTAGAGTATTCAACCCAAATTTATTGATTCGACTCAAGGGGAAGCCAAAGAGTATTCTCAAGTATTAGCAGTTGAGTTGTCAATTCAACCACACCTGAAAGATTTAGTATCTGCAGCAAAGTATCAGTAGCAAAGTAGGGTGATAGCAGCAATAGCAACAGTAACCAGTAGCAGCAAAGTGACAGCAGTAGCGACAGAGTAACAGTAGCACCAGTGACATCAGTAGTGGCAAAGTAACATAGCGAGGACCAGTAGTAAAAGACTCGTAGGAATTGGATCGGTGATGAATGATTATGCCGGATGTGATTCATCACGCAACAGTTATAACACGGAGAGATAAGTAACTAGCTCCCGTTCGTCAATGTGATGTAGGCATGCATTCCGTGTGTCGTCATACATGCTTAGGGAAAAGAACTTGCATGCCATCTATTGTCCATCCCTCCCGTGGCAGCGGGGTCCTAATGGAAACTACGGGATATTAAAGTTCTCCTTTTAATAAAGAATCGGACCAACGCATTAACACTTGGTGAATACATGAACTCCTCATACTATGGTCATCTCCGGGAGTGGTTCCGACTATTGTCACTCCGGGGTTGCCGAGTCATAACACATAGTAGGTGACTACAACTTGCAAGATAGGATCTAAAGCACACATATATTGGCGAGCACATAATATGTTTAGATCTGAAATCATAGCACTCGGGGCCTAGAGACATTAATTAAGCATGGCAAAGTAGTAGCAACATCAATCTCAGAACATAGTGGATACTAGGGATCAACCCCGTCAAAACTAACTTGATTACATGATAGATCTTATCCAACCCATCACCTTCCAGCAAGCCTACGTTGAGATTACTCACGAACGGTGAAGAGCATCATGGAATTGGCGATGAAGGAAGGTTGATGATGAAGATGGAGACGATCTCCCCTCTCCGGAGCCCAGAACGGACTCCAGATCTGCCCTCCAGATGAAGAACAGGAGATGGCGATGAACTCTTCTCCTTGATTTTTTCTGGGCGAGATGGACTAAATAGAGCTGAGATTGGAGGCGGTGGAGTTTTGTGGGCCCCACATGCCTGCCAGGCGCGGCCAGGGGGGGCGCGCTTGGTGGGCTTGTGGGCTCACAGCTCCACCCCTCCGGTTGATTCTTGCACCAGTATTTTTTGTATATTCCAGAAAAATTCTCCGTAAATTTGCAGGTCATTCCGAGAACTTTTATTTCTGCGCAAAAACAACACCATGGCAATTCTGCTGAAAACAACGTTAGTCCGGGTTAGTTCCATTCAAAACATGCAAATTAGAGTCCAAAACAAGGGCAAAAGAGTTCGGAAAAGTAGATACGACGGAGACGTATCACCGACCCCCTCGCGCGATCCCCCACCTCGCCAGCGCCCCTCTCCACTCCCGCTCGGCCCCTCCACCCCGCGCCACCGGCGCCACCAGCCCGAGGCCACCACCACCCCGCGCCGTCCCGCATCACCCCTCCACCGCGCCTCCCTCCTCCATGATGCCACCTCGCCCTGGAGCCCCTTCGTGGCCGGCCCGACCATCGTCACCGCTCGCCTCCTGCACCCCTCCGAGAGAACTCCGGCTACACCGGGCCTTCCAGTCAACGCCTTCCAGTCAACGCCGGTGAGCCCTCCATTCGGGCTCCACCCACCACCCCTTCCTTCCTTTCCCCGCCCCGGTTCTGTACCGGCGAACACCGCCGCATTCCGGCGCCGTTGAGCTCTTGTCGGAGTAGGTGGAGGTTGCCTCCTCTCTCTCTCTGTTGAGAGATGTCTGTGAGCAGAGAGATGTGAGAGAGATAAAAAAATTAAAAGAAAACAATAATGTATGTATCATGGATGGATGTATTAGATGTATGTATGTATTATTATGTATGTAAAAAATACATATGTATATGTGTGTGTTGTGGTGTGTGTGTTTGACCATTGGGTCACTCCCATGTGGGGCCAACCCCCCCCCCCCCCCCCCACTCGCAGGACCGACCGGTCAGTTGACCACTCAACTGCTGATGTCAGCATGACATCATGTTGATGTCATAATAGTATTTAATAATTAATTAAATCTGTTTATAATTCCTAAATGATAAATAAAGCTTTAAAAATTAGTATTAAATAAACCGTAAGTCAGATCAAAATATTTTCAACATGAATGTTGATCAGCAGAACGAGATGAACCCGAATACACGGTCCATTCGTGTGTCACGTGTCCCTAGCATAGCAAACGTGGAACTTTTCCATCGTTTTTCATCTGTCCCGTATGTCGTGGTTTTGTCATGGCATATGTCCTCGTGAAAGGACTTAGAGATGGAGCCATCGCACCTTGGTGGCGACTCAAAGGGGGTGAGCGAAATCGAGACTCAGGTTTACCCAGGTTCGGCCCCTCGTGAGGAGGTAAAAGCCTACGTCCTGCTTTGTGTGGATTAATGGTGGTTTCGATTACAAGGAAGGCGTAACTTGCCTGACCTAGCTCTCGGTTCTTTCTAACTCGCCTGACCTTTCCCTAGGACTCACCTTTATATATAGGTCGAGGCCCTAGGGTTTACAAAGTCCTGCCATCCTACTCTTGGTAGCTTTCCTTATCTCTAAGTCGCCGTGTTCCCCACGATCAGGAGCTTCCTTGACGTTCCAGCATTCACACGATCTTTCTGAACCACCCTACAGCTCCTGGGCCATTGAACGCATAATTAAAGGTGAGTCGCCCCTTTGGTGACTCGGCCCATTAAGGGCGGGTTACCCACAGATAATATCCCCAACATTAGGCCCCAGATTGTCGTGAATTCATTCGTGACAATAAATCCCATAATCTTGGGGCGACTCTCCTCATTTCCAACCTTTGGTGAATGTTAAGTCGCCATCCGTTGTACTTATCCGAAGTCGCCATATATTATTAAATGGCGTCACCTCATCCGCTTGGTTCCAGGGCCCTCAACACTGTAACCGTCAACGGATCTTTTGCCCATAATTGCTTATACCGAAAATCTAGGCGCCATCATTGCGGTCTCTGACTTGTCGCCTCGATCTCCGCCTCGACAACCTCGTTTTCCGTTCCTGCCCTTTAAATAACAAGAGAAATGGGGGAAAGTGACCTCGATCTCATCTACTTCTTCGCTGCGCACCTGGGCTCCGAGCGCCAACACTCCGACGTCATCTCCAAGCACCAGCACCCCGACGTCGTCTCCGGCTCCAGGGGCTTTCTCCACCGACCGCGACTTTCCGGGCGCCAAGGAACACGAAGCTCCGAGCATTTGTCCCCCGCGATGATGTCCTGATTACAGGTACACATCTTCCCGCACTTAGGGTTAGTCCAAAAACGCCATGACCATAGCCTCTTGCGAACTAGCTTCTTAATGCAATGAACACCTTGAACTGCTTTAGATCCGTTCCCTGCTCTAGTGATTGGTTTTAGGTAGTAACAGGCTTCGGGTACTTGACCATGTCCTCCTGCTAGTTTAATCCACATACTGCTGACCAACACCGTAGTTGTGTTATGTGCATAGTTCATCACCATTACTCTAGGCAATATCTTTCTATTTTAATCCGTTCGTAGATCCACAGTTTACTACCCATCTGTAAAAGCATGTTTGTTCACCTATTGAGAGTATTTCTGAGGAAAACAACACTTCTGAGAGTCGCCATTTAGCTTCAGTCTTCATAGCGACTTAGTTTCATTACTATAGCCATGATGCATTCTCTTCCAGTCCGAAGGGCGATTTAGAACACCCTTGAAGATACACTCGTAGATCGCCCAAATAATGGGCTATGATGCATGTCAACCATTTGGCGGGTTAGCAAACCTTTTGTGAACTCCGTAGGCCCGTACCAGCGGGTTAGAATATACCCTAGTCTTTTATTGAGTCGCCTCGTACTCCATTTTTTGTAGTCATGGCCATTACGAGGTGAGATTGGTTGCTAACCAAAGTCGACGATGCCATGCTTGAGAAATTCGTTAAGGCGGGTCTCCTCAACAGTAAGGAAACCATTGGTTGGAGAACCGCCCCGGGAAAGTTGATCCCCAACCCCGCTCCAGGAGAAGTAGTGATCTTTACCGATTACCTTGAGCGTGGATTTAAGCCGCCTGGGTCAAAGTTTTTCCGGGACGTCTTGCATTTCCTCAACCTCCATCCTCAAGATCTAGGACCCAACTCCATCAGCAATTTATGCCAGTTCCAGGTCTTTTGTGAAGTGTATTTGCAGAGAGAACCCATGATCCCCTTGTTCTGGATCTTCTTCCATCTAAACCGCCAGACCGAGTTCCCCAACGGTCCCAACCACGAGCTTGGAGGAGTTAACATCCAGAAACGCCGCGAACGTGGATTCCCGACAATTCTTTTTCCCAGCCATCCCAAAGGCTGGGTCGAGTCATGGTTCTACCGCCGAGACACTTCTCCACCAGGCGAGAACCCTCTCCCGGGCTTCAGAGCAGACCGCCTGCCCATGGACTTCAAATTCCCTGCCAAGCTCACAGAAGAAGAAGAGTCGGAGTTTATCCCACTCTTCTCCGATTTGAAATTCCTAAACAACAACGGGCTCATCGGGATCGACCTGTTCTGCTCCTGGATAGATTGGAATATCCTTCCCTTGAGTCGCCGTGACGGGCTGATGTATGATTACGACGGCACAGTAGACCATCCACAACGCGCCAGTCGCCGCTAGCTCTCGGAGAGCAAAATTGTCGGAGTCATTAAGAAACTGACCAGCGAGTATATGGAAGAATGCGCCAAGATCGGTCTTAAAGCCTTCTGCCGTGCCAACCCGGTGCCACCAGTAACTATCTAAACCGCCGCTTGTCTTGTTTATACTTAACAACTTTTATGGCTTAAGATTTGCCTCCATCCATCAGAAAACTGATGTGTTTTGGCGGAGGGGCCCCAAAACTGTCGTCGCGAAGTCCACCAAGGTGCCAACCAAGAAGAAAAAGACGGTGAGAAAAAAGAAAACCGCCACAAAGGATTCATCTTTTGTTGGCGACTCTCATGCAGACGAGGCACATTCAGAGGTAAGGTTTTTCCCTTGTTCCTTATCTATGTGTTCCGCTTAAGTTTACACCATACATCCTTATGTGTAGGGCAACGATGATGAGAGAAAGAATGATGCAGCCGAGGTAATTTCCATTTCTCCGACTCACCTTCTTCTTCCCCTAGACCAGCCAGGCAGATCTGCAGAAAAGTGCCCATGTCTCACACTCATGCTTATACGGACCCTGATTTCCTTTTGACGAAAGCAAGATTTACCCCCTCACGCAAGACCCGTAGTCGCTCTGGCGACTTGATCACTGGACTGCCCGAGAAGGCAACCGGTCGAAAACGCACCAGTGAGGTACATTCTTGTTTTATTATATCTTTTGCCATGTGAAATATGACTCGCCACTTTGTGAATTTCAAGTCTTTGTTCTGTCAGACTTCTCCTCCCACATATGGCGACTCGGCCATATCTGCTCTCCTGCCGATGATTCGCGTGCAAGGGTAAGTGTTCTTTGTTAACCCAATTTTCCTAAACAATGACATGTGTTTTTAACCTTGGTGCTTTTGTCGCAGGGCACAAGAGAAGAGAAGAAACACCGACGACTCTCCTTCTGCTCGCCGAACATCTGATGCCTTAGGCACGAGCACCTCTGTTCCTAAGGCTGAAGAGGAGAAAACGGTGGCTTGTGACACTCCCGCGGGCGATATTCCCGATGCCCGGGATGACTCGCCCGTCATTTCGAAGGTGACTGTTGGTGAGAGTAACCCGCCAAGCCCTCTCAAGGCGACTAACGATCCAGACGTCATGGTTACTGGCGTTGGCTACTCCACTCCCCCAACTGCCGTGCTTTCCAAGCATACTTCGAAGGCGAGTCGCCTTTCCCCTGATGACGATGCAGAACCCCTCAAACTCCCCCAATATGAGAAGCTGGAATTCGACCAGCTTTGCTCCGGCTTCACAAGTCATCTAGAGAGGGATTTTGAACTAAACAAAAGCTTGCTCCGCATTATGAGGACCAAACACGAGGTATGTTGATGTATTCCTGTACCCATTAGCCTTCCAAGGACCGACTCATCTTTTTGGAAGTTGAGCCGGGTCTTGTAGTAGAAAAACTTCAACCTGTAGCCCCCAAGGGCCGGGTCATCTTTTGGAAGATGAGACGGGTCTTGTATTAGAAAAACTGCAACCTCTAGCCCCCAAGGGCCGGGTCATCTTTTGGAAGATGAGCCGGGTCTTGTATTAGAAAAACTTCAACCTGTAGCCCCCAAGGGCCGGGACATCTTTTGGAAGATGAGTCGGGTCTTGCATATGGTATGACTTTTGATTAAAAAAAATCATACATTAGCCCCCAAGTGTCAGGAGTATTGCTTGCAAAAATTCTGAGACTTGTCTCCCCAAATATAATGGGCAGGAGTCTATGGCACAAACTGAGTCGGTGGTAGCCGATTTAAAGAATAACCTGGCCGAACAACAGGATGCTCACTCCTTGTTGGTGACAAAATTCCACTTGGTGCAGGCTGATCTAGAAAAGATGAAGGCTGATCAGAATTTTTTTGAGAAGAAAGCCAAGGCCGATCAAGCCGCCATCCTGAAGCGTGCTGAGCAGGCAAAGGAGAAATTGGAAACCGTCCAACAGGAGCTGGCCGGCTTAAAAAAGCATGTGTCCATGATGACAGTCGCCATGTTTGGTATGCTTTATCTCTGAACTCGTATGACTAACCAATTTGGGATAAAAAATTATCAAATACTTATTTCCCCTTTGCAGGCGCACGAGTTGTCAACCTTCCGGACGACTGCCTGCTTAAGATAAGAGCCATATATACCTTTGTTGAGCAGCTGTACACCAGGGGCATGTTATCAATCAAGGCAGTGATGGGCAACACGGGACCAATAATGAAAATCAAGCAAATGTTTGGCTTCTTATCTACGCTGCCTCCTCAAATAGAGGAATTAAAGAGATCAGCCGCCCGAATGGGAGTGTTGAACACCTTGAGTGAGTGCTTAGCGTACGCCCCGGAGCTCAAAACCGAAGAAATAGTCGCCGGCTACCCCGAGCTGAAAGACGATGGGTCAGAATTCACCGAGATGGACTATCACCGAACCATCATAGAATCTCGCTATGCGGCGACTCAACTGGCTGCCAGTTTGGATCTAAAGAAGTACCAAGCCACCTATGACGAGAACTAAAAGAAGGTGACGCCTCCTGCATATGAAACTGCTAGCCTGGTTCCTAGTCGTCCCAAGAATCCTTTTGATCTTGACTTGGACCTGTCTCTCTTCCTTGATGAGGAAGCCGAGTTCATTGCCTTGTACAAGTGTAACTGGAAGCTGGGCGACTTACGAATTGAAGGCGGGGAGAGCTCAAAGCAAGGCGACTCGGCCGCAGCCTGACTCGCCCATGGATCCTTCCTTTACTGGGGGATGATACCCATTCTAGCCATGCGAGCCATGTAATAGTCTTGCTAGTGTGTGTGTAACACCAAACATGCCGTATTGTTTTTGGATAGAACCACTTGTAGTCCTTGAATCCTATGAATGACTCGCCTGCAACTTTTTACATAAACCAAGAAATGTCTCAAAATTTGTCCTCGTATGTTAGGAAAACAGGAGCCAATTCAGCAAGTGCATGTCCAGGAATAAACCAGCCCCTGGATCATGGCAAGAGATAAATTAGCCCCCGGGATATGGCGAGAGATAAATTAGCCCCCGGGATCATGGCATGTCCAGGAAATATGAGCCGGGGCGAGTTTATAATCAAAGCCGACTCAAAGTAAAAATTTTATCGACTCAATGAGTTTCGATAGGATAAGACGAGTTTGCAAAACTCTAGTGTTACCCTTAGGAAGCTTTTGCAAAAAAGCCTCGTTGTTTTAGACCGGCTGATCACGCGCGAGTCAAGATTCTGTGAAGGAGGTTCAATGAACCAATGGTTTCTCTATTTTCCATGTGTGACTCTGGCCGGTACCTTTTATGTTTTAACCAAGACGAGTTGAGGGTCCAAATAACGGATTGACTCGCCTCGAGTACATAGGTCCATGTGGCGACTTGTTCAACACATAGTCCAGTATAACCATTTGTAATGCGGTATTTTTTCACTAGCCAAGAGGGTATTCAGGCTGAACTCAATGAGGGGAAGCCCCCAAGTGACCTATGGTTTAGGAAGAAACCAGGCATAGGATTACAGAAGTGTATACGCTCTTACTGCAAAACGACTTGGGGACTAGTAGCCCCCAAGTAAGCCGGTTTACTTCTCAAAACCATATAAGGCACCTATCTTGGAACCGTGCGATTTGGCAACGTTGGTCCTTTTTGGCGGTTTATCAAAGCCCAGTTTTGAAGGAAGTGCAGCATGGCGACTTACGCTCTTTGACTTTGATAGCGTCCATGTTTGGGTGACTTATAGAACAATAAAGACTCATGCTTTCAAAAGATGAAACGGCAAAGGACCCCGAAATTCGTGGGTGTCGGCTTTATTGCTTTCATAATTCATGGATTACAATTTGCTAAAAACTGATGAAGGAAAGAGAGGGAGCTCATGGATCTAAGTGTAGTAAGGCCGCAGATGGGCTATGTTCCAGGGCGAGTTGTCTCAACCTCCGTAGTTGGCCGATCTAGGCGAAGATCCATCAAATAGTATGAGTCGTTCCGAAGATTCTTGCAGACGACAAACGGTCCCTCCCATGGAGGTGACAGCTTGTGCATACCTGTATGATCTTGAATCAAACGGAGCACTAAGTCACCTTCTTGGAAAGCTCGGCTCTTGACCCGGCGACTATGATAACGGCGCAAGTCCTATTGGTAAATCGCCGACCGTGACGCGGCCAAGTTACGTTCCTCCTGCAAGGCATCCAGTGAGTCTTGTCGCGCCAACTCGTTGTCCTGCTCCACGTAGGCGGCGACTCATGGGGAATCATGTTTGATGTCACTTGGTAACACCGCCTCTACCCCGTAGACCATAAAGAAAGGAGTAAAATCCGTGGAGCAGTTTGGAGTCGTCCTGATACTTCACAGTACTCATGGCAACTCCTCGACCCAACATCCTGGTGTGCGTTCCAAAGGTACCATGAGCCGAGGTTTAATCCCCCGAAATATTTCCTGATTCGCCCTCTCTGCCTGTCCATTGGACCGGGGATGTGCAACCGCGGAAACATCAAGTCGGATATGCTCTCGTGAACAGAACTCTTGCATTGCGCCTTTGGATAGGTTAGTACCATTGTCAGTAATGATACTATGAGGATATCCAAACCTGAAAATCAGCTTCTTCAAGAATTTGACGGCCGTATCAGCGTCACAACTGCTAGCAGGTTCTGCCTCCACCCATTTGCTAAATTTGTCAACCGCCACCAACAGATGGGTTTTTTTTGTTGGAAGGCATTTTGAAGGGACCGACCATATCAAGCCCCCAGACTACAAACGTCCAAGTGATTGGTATCATCCGCAATTCCTGAGCCGGTACATGCATCTGGCGTCCAAACTTTTGGCAGCCATCACATCGGCGAACGATCTCTTCTGCGTCTGCGTGAGCCGCAACCAATAAAACTCGTGTCTCAAGGCTTTAGAAACCAAGGATCGGGACCCAGCATGATGACCACAGTCGCCCGCATGAATTTCATTAAGGATCATATATCCTTCTTCGGAAGAAACACATCTTTGAAATACCCCTGAGGTGCTTCGTTTGTGTAACTCGCCATTGTGTATGACCATGGAGTTGCACCGACGGACGATTTGACGAGCTAGCAACTCGTCGGCAGGTAACTCTCCTCTGGTTAGATACGCCATGTAGGGAGTCACCCAGTCTGGAGTAGCGTGGAGAGCCGCCACGAGTTGAGATTCGGGGTCTGGTACCGCTAGATCTTCCTCCGAAGGCAGTTTTACCGAAGGGTTATGTAATATATCCAAAAAGACATTGGGAGGAACCGGCTTACGCTGAGAACCAAGGCAAGAAAGAGTGCCCGCTACTTCATTAAGCCGTTGGTCGATGTGATCCACTTGATAGCCATTGAAATGACCCGCCACATCTGACACAGCTCGTCTCTAAGCCACCATCAGTGGGTCTCGTGAATCCCAGGTGCCGGAAACCTGCTGCGCCACCAGATCTGAATAGCCCAGGCATCTCACTCATGTGAGGTTCATCTCCTTGGTGAGTCGCAAACCATGGAGCAAAGCTTCCTATTCTGCTGCATTATTAGTACATGGGAACATGAGCCGGAGGACATAACAAAACTTGTCACCGCGAGGCGAAGTTATCACCACACCAGCCCCCGAGCCTTCCAACTGTCTGGACCCGTCGAAATAGATGGTCCAATACGTAAGATCTGGTCTTTCCGCAGAGATTTGTAACTCGGTCCAATCATTGATGAAGTCTACGAGCGCTTCAGATTTGATAGCTGTCCGAGGCGTATACCGCACCTGATGGGGTCCAAGCTCGATGGCCCATTTAGCAATCCGTCCAGTAGCCTCTCGGTTCTGTATGATGTCGCCGAGGGGGGCGGAGCTGACGACTGTGATCGGGTGTTCCTGGAAGTAATGTTTGAACTTTCGACTCGCCATGAATACCCTAAAAACCAAATTTTGCCAATGTGGGTAGCGTTGCTTGGAGAGGGTGAGGACCTCGCTGATGAAATACACCGGTCTTTGGACGGGGTATTCCTTTCCTTCTTCCTTTCACTCGACAACTACTGCCACGCTGACTGCTTTGGAATTGACCGCAATGTACAGGAGCATAGGCTCCTTGTCTGCCGGAGCCGCCAGCACTGGCGGGTTAGCTAATTGCCGCTTCAAAGCTTCGAAGGCTTCGTTGGCCTCATCTGTCCATATGAAACGATCGGTTTTCTTGAGCAGCTCGTAGAGAGGGATGGCCTTCTCTCCAAGGTGATTTATGAAATGGCTCAAGGCCGCGATTCGACCCGCCATGCGCTGTACTTGGTTAACGTTGGTTGGTTTCCCAAGCGAAGTAATTGCTTCAATCTTCTCCGGGTTGGCCTCGATGCCACATTCTGACACCAAGAAACCCAATCACTTCCCCGCAGGGACACAAAAACACATTTTGTTGGGGATATTACATGTGGATGACCCGCCCTAGTTGGGCCGGGTCATCCATTGGGCGATTCACCCAAACATTTAGTTGGGCCTCGTTGTGGCCGAATCAAGGTTGTATGACGGTTGTGGCTCTTGGAAGGTATCCAAGCTTCGGAAGATGGCGACTTAGAAACCGCAGGGGTCACGAGTTGTAGGAAGGAAAGAATCCTTGTAAACCCTAGGGGATCGACCTGTATATAAAGGCGAGTCCCGGGGGACAGAGGGGAGGTTAGAAATCGTCGAGTGCTAGGTTTAGGCGAGTTACGCCTTCCTTGTAATCGAATCCATATCAATACACACCAAAGCAGGATGTAGGCTATTACCTCTTCAGAGGAGCCGAACCTGGGTAAATCGCCGCGTCTCTCCCGCCTAACCCCTTTGAGTCGCCACCAAGGTGTGATGGCTCCAGTACTAAGTCCTTTCACGAGGACATCTGCCGTGAAAAAACCACGACAGTTGGCGCCCACCGTGGGGCCTACGCACGGTGGAGTTGAGTTCTCAAAGGGAGCCCTACCAGGGTTTGGGAGTTACGCGACGGTGCTCATGACTCGGAGCCGCCGCGGGATAACCTACATCGACAACCAGCGACGGGGACCTGAAGCGAATTCGATCGAATCTGGCTACAGGGTCCCCTTCGGCAAGATCAACATCTTCATCGGCATGATCGGATCATCCGTTCCTGAGCCGGACATCTCCACCGACATCGTCGAGCCGGCCAGGTACGTCCGCCCAGTCATAACACAGAATTTAACTCGCCCGGTCTTTGTGGGGTTCACGCAGGGATCGGAGGAACCAGAACACTTGGCGACTCAGGAAGTTACCCCGGTCAACTCTGACGACGAGTCATCCATGGGCGATTCAGATTCCATCCGGTCTCTCCATGGGGACGGTCTCGGAGGCTTGTCGCTGGCCATGGATCCGGAAATCCTTGATCGAACCCGCCGCCAGATCGCCATCTACATGGCTGGGGCAACTCAACCCGCACAAGACCCTACCGGAGGCGATGGGATCGGCGGGACATCCAGAAGTGCATCCGCAATCCTCGTGGATTTAGCGGCGGAAATCACGAGACTAATGGCGACTCCCCTCACGCCACAGAACCAAGAGGAGATAAACACAGAGTTAGCAAAGCTCAGAGAGGCGGTGGCAAAGGCCCACCAGGATGCTGAGATGGAGTCCGCCAGGATCGAGACTCGACAAGCCCAAATCACGGCCGAAAGGATACGATTAAACACTGACAACTAGCGGCTCAAAAGACAGCAGCGCACGTCTGACGCCGTCCATCAGCGGAGACACCAGGGTCGCCCGCCCCATGACCTCAACCTGACCCTTCTATTCGACACTGCCCGAACCCCCGGGATGGGAGCCGCCCCGGCAGGAGGACCGGGCCTCCCACCTAACCCGCCGGTTCAGCCGATTGAGGGTCAAATTCCTCGTTTCCGGACCCATCAAGGCCACTTCTCCAACCCGGTGGATAACGTGCTTGCCACAACTCGCCACCTGGAGTCCCTTCCGATTCACGGCAACACACCAGCTGAGATTGAAGTGAGGAACGCCATCGAGATGTTGAAAACAGCGGTGGTTCAAAATGCCCAGTTCTCGCATAGCCTCGAGAGGTTGCACTCCACCCCTCAGGCAAGCTATACCAGGAGCAGGCCGGAGGACCAGCCTGCCGTAAACAGTGGGCCGCGACACTTCCCGCAGGACAACCCGCCCGAGCGGAACCCGCCGGGCCGAGATCTCCCGAATATCCAAGACGCCCCGGCCCCCCTCGTAGGGGGCGGAGGGCGAGTTGGTGTACCATGCTTATCTCCGACCCTTCGGAACGAAAGGATGCCCAAAGACTTTAAGGGACCAAGGAAAGTGCCTAATTATACACCAGACCTCGAACCAACGTCATGGATCGAGGGTTACGAGATTGCCATGGACATGCTCGACGTAAACGAGGCGGTTTGCGCCCGATACTTCACTATGATGCTCGAGGGCTCGACACACACCTGGTTGAAAATTTTTCCTCCCAATTCCATCCAGTCCTGGGCCGAGTTAAAAGAGCATTTCATCAAAAACTTCCGGGGAACCTGCAAACGTCCAATGACGATTGTCGATTTACAACACAGTGTTCAGCGCCCGGACGAATCGGCCCACCATTGGTCGCGGCGGGTGGCAGAAATTATTCATTCGTCAGATGGTATTACGGCGGCTCAAGCTGTGCTCATCCTCTAGCACAATTGTCATTACGAGCCCTTAGTACAGAAGTTGGGGCGACTCAAACGGAAGGTCCAAGACATGGGAGAACTAATGGACACCCTCACTAGGTATGCCGAGGCCGATGATACTAAGGATCCCGATGAGGATGGCAAGGCTAACTCGCCCAAAAAGAGCGAGTCGTCCAAAAACCATACCCGTTTCCAGGGACACAACCGTCACAATCAGGGGACCAATGGCAAGCGTAGACTGCAGGAGGAGCCCTCGGACTTGGTCGTCAACACCAATGCTAATGATGGCAAAAAGAAGAACCGAGGCTTAAGTGGGAAAAGGCCGCGTAACTATGAAGAGTTACTTAAGGGCCCTTGCCCGCACCACGCCACGGCTGATGGCCCGGCGAGTCATTCTTGGGAAAACTGTTTCGTGATGCGAGAATTTCGGGCGGAGGCAATCAAGAAGAGCCAAAACGAAGATCCAAACCGGCGCCAGGAACAACTCGCCGCGTTCAACCAAAGGCAGAACCCCTTCGGCGGCTTTCCCGAACAGGTGGCTCAGGGAGGCCTGCAACCAGGCGGCGGCCAGTACCCGGTGCACCACTAGCGGCGGTACAACCCGCCGGGAGTTTTCCAGCAGCCGCCCCCACAGGGAGCTCCACAGGACCAGGATGACAATGGGGGCTTCCGCAGCAATCCCAAACAGCTAAGTAATGGGCAGTACCACGTTTTCACCACTAATGCTTGCAGGCGTGATAAAAAGGTAAGTCACCGGGCATACAGTGTAACTGAGCCAGCGATTCCCAGATATCTCCACTGGTCCGAGCAGACCATAACATGGAGCAGGGAGGATCACCCGCCAAGAATAGATAACCCGGGCGACCTGGCATTAGTCGTGGCTCCCCAAGTGGGGGGTTACACCCTATGAAAGGTATTAATGGATGGTGGCAGCAACATCAATATCCTATACTTCGACACCTTCCAGAGGATGAATCTATTGGAGAAAGACTTGATGCCTTCCACCATGGTTTTCCACGGAATTGTCCCGGGCAAGTCGGCTGATCCCATAGGCCGGGTCAGGCTCTCAGTGGCATTTGGAACTGCGCAAAATTACAGGTCGGAGTCTCTAATCTTCGAGGTGGTCAAGCTGAAAAGCCCATACCATGCGCTGTTCGGGCGACCGGCTTACGCCCGCTTCATGGCCCGCCCGTGCTACGTCTACCTCAAGCTCAAAATGCCTGGTCCTAAAGGACCCATCACGGTTGATGGAGATAGAAGGATCGCAAAGGAATGTGAAGAAGGGAACGCGGCTTATGCGGAAGTCGCCTGTGCGGCGGAAGAGCTTAGGCACCATCGGGCCAATGTTGACCCGGCTGACATGTCACCACTCAAGAAGCCGACTACAGATTCTGAGTCGCCCCTCAAGTTCAAACCGACGGATGACACTAAGACAATCGATTTCGTGCCTGGCGATTCATCCAAGCAGTTCACCATTGGGACGGGTCTGGACCCCAAATAGGAAAGCGCGCTCATCGAATTCATCCGTGAGAATCGGGACATCTTCGCATGGAAACCTTCTGACATGCCTGGTGTACCGAGAGAATTCACTGAGCACCATCTTAACGTTGACCCAAAATGCAAACCTATCCAGCAGTACCTTCACAGATTCAACAAGGAACGACGCAAGGCGATTGGAGAAGAAGTCGCCCGCCTTTTAGCCGCCGGGTTCATCGTGGAAGTTTTTCACCCCAAATGGCTGGCTAACCCGGTGTTGGTACTCAAGAAGAATGGCACTTTCCGTATGTGCATTGACTACACAGACCTCAACAGGGCTTGTCCCAAAGATCCTTTCGCTCTTCCACGCATCGATCAAATCATTGACTCGGTGGCGGGATGCGAACGATTGTGTTTTCTGGACGCCTATTCAGGATATCACCAGATCAAGATGGCCGTGGAAGATCAGGAGAAGACGGCCTTCATAACCCCCTTCGGGGCCTTCCGGACTCAAAAGCACAGCGGCAACTTATCAACGTTGTATCCAGAATTGTCTTCGTAACCAAATTGGTCGCAACGTCCATGCCTATGTCGACGATATTGTGATCAAGACCCGCCATGGGGAGACACTACTTGAAGACCTTAAGGAGACTTTTGATAATTTACGGGTATATCAGATGAAGTTAAATCCTACCAAGTGCGTTTTTGGTGTACCTATAGGAAAATTGCTGGGTTTCTTGGTATCGGAGCGCGGCATCGAGGCTAACCCGGACAAGATCGAAGCGGTTACCTCTCTCGGAAAGCCGGCGAATGTTAATCAAGTTCAACGGCTGGTGGGTCGCATTGCGGCTTTAAGTCGTTTTGTGAGTCGCCTAGGGGAAAAGGCGATTCCTTTTTATCAATTATTAAGGAAGTCTGATCGATTCGTGTGGACAAATGAGACAGACCAGGCGCTTGAGGCCCTAAAATGCCAATTGGTTAACCCGCCGGTCCTGGCAGCCCCGACTGAAAAGGAGCCTATGCTTCTGTATATCGCGGCGAATTCCAAGGCAGTAAGTGTGGCTGTGGTCGTTGAAAGAAAGGAAGAAGGGACGGAATACCCAGTGCAACGCCCAGTATATTTTATCAGCGAGGTGTTAACTCTTTCCAAACAGCGATACCCGCATTGGCAAAAACAGGTCTATGGGGTGTTTATGGCAAGTCGAAAACTTAAGCATTACTTCCAGGAGCACCCGATCATAGTGGTGAGTTCTGCTCCCCTTGGTGATATTATCCAGAATCGGGAGGCAACAGGGCGGATCGCCAAATGGGCGATAGAGCTTGGGTCTCATCACATACAGTATACTCCCCGCACAGCTATCAAATCCCAGGCACTAGTTGATTTCGTTAACGACTGGACCGAGCTACAGGTTCCGGAAGACCGTCCTGACCTTACCTACTGGACTATTTACTTTGATGGATCTAGGCAGCTGGAAGGCTCGGGGGCTGGTGTGGTGTTAGTATCCCCTCAAGGAGATAAGTTCTGTTACGTTCTCCGACTCATGTTTCCCTGCACTAATAATGCGGCGGAATATGAAGCTTTGCTTCATGGCTTACGACTCGCGAAAGAGATGAACCTAACACGAGTCAGGTGTTTTGGCGATTCCGATTTGGTGGCGCAACAAGTTTCGGGTACCTGGGACTCTCGGGATCCCATGATGGCGGCTTACAGACGAGTTGTGTTTGACGTAGCGGGTTATTTTTATGGCTATTAGGTGGACCATATTGATCGGCGACTCAACGAGGCAGCTGACGCCCTCTCGCGACTTGGCTCACAGAGAAAACCGGTTCCCCCTAATGTTTTTCTGGATATCTTGCATAAGCCATCCGTGGTCTTACCCTCAGAGGAGGAATTGGCGATACCAGATCCCGAGTCTCAGCTCGTGGCAGCTCTCCATGTCATTCCGGATTGGGTTCTCCCTTATCTGGCTTATCTCACTCGCGGCAATTTACCCACTGATGAAGTTTTGGCTCGCGAGATCGTTCGGCGCAGCAAATCCATGGTCATCATTAATGGCGAGTTGTATAAACGGAGCGCTTCTGGGGTTTTTCAGCGATGTGTCTCCCCCAAAGAAGGATGCGCGATCCTAAATGACATTCATTCCGGAGACTGTGGACATCACGCCGGGTCACGTTCTTTGGTATCAAAGGCTTTTCGTCATGGTTTCTTTTGGCTGACGGCTCACGCAGATGCAGAAGACATAGTTCGTCGGTGCGAAGGGTGCCACCGTTATGGGAGGCAGGCTGACGTGCCGGCTCAAGAATTGAGAATGATTCCCATTACTTGGCCTTTTGCAGTTTGGGGGCTGGACATGGTTGGTCCCTTTAAAATGTCCTCCAACAAGAAGACCCACCTATTGGCGGCGGTTGATAAATTCACCAAGTGGGTTGAGGCGGAACCTGTTGGAGCTTGCGATGCGGAGACAGCGGTCAAATTTTTGAAGAAGCTGATTTTCCGGTTTGGGTATCTGCACAGCATTATTACTGATAATGGTACTAACTTGTCCCAAGGGGCGATGCAGGATTTTTGTCGTCGAGAACATATCCGACTTGATATTTCTGCGGTTGCTCACCCGCAATCTAACGGGCAAGCAAAACGGGCGAATCAGGAGGTCTTGCGAGGGATCAAGCCCCGACTCATGGTTCCCCTGGAAAGGACTCCATGGTGTTGGGTTGAAGAGTTACCTTCGATACTGTGGAGTATTCGGACTACCCCGAACCAGTCCACGGGATTCACCCCTCTCTTTCTGGTCTATGGAGCAGAGGCTGTTTTTCCTACGGACATAAGGCATGACTCCCTTAGAGTCGCCGCATATGTCGAACAATATAATGAGCTAGCGTGTCAAGATTCTTTGGATGCCTTGGAGGAGGCGCGTGACCTGGCTGCGGCCTGTTCGGCTATCTACCAGCAAGATCTGCGGCGTTATCATAGTCGCCGGGTTAAGAGTCGGACCTTTCAGGAAGGCGACTTAGTGCTTCGTCTAATACAAGATCGAGCGGGCATGCACAAGTTGTCACCCCCTTGGGAAGGGCCGTTCGTCATCAGCAAGAACCTCCGCAATGGCTCTTACTACTTGGTGGATCTTCGGCCTAATCGACCGACCACAGAGGCTGAGTCAACTCGCCCCTGGAATATTGCCCATTTGCGGCCTTACTACACTTAAGCTCTTAAGCTTTACACTTTGTATGTTTTTCAGTTTCATTATGAAGTAATAAAATATTCCCCGACTTGGGGGCTTCTCTATCAAAAAGGAAATTGTGTCATCCTGTTGCGACCATATGAGTCGACAGAATCTGCATTTAGGGTGGGTGCACGAGCTTTCTGACTCGCCTCCCCCTGTCGCGACCTTATGAGCCGACGAAACCTGCATTTAGGGTGGGTGCACGAGCTTTCTGACTCGCCTCCCCCTGTCGCGACCTTATGAGCCGACGAAACCTGCATTTAGGGTGGGTGCACGAGCTTTCTGACTCGCCTCCCCCTGTCGCGACCTTATGAGCCGGCGAAACCTGCATTTAGGGTGGGTGCACGAGCTTTCTGACTCGCTTCCCCCTGTCGCGACCTTATGAGCCGACGAAACCTGCATTTAGGGTGGGTGCACGAGCTTTCTGACTCGCCTCCCCCTGTCGCGACCTTATGAGCCGACGAAATTACTATTGCTATATTTCGTTGTGGCATATTCCTGAAGGTTTTAAGCCTTTTCTTTCTGATGCTTGTTGAAAATATCCATAGTTTGTTTGTTTTCACATATGATGTTTTCAAAGTTTAAGACAGGAGGGTGATAAGAATTGTTCCATCCTTGGCGAATTAAGTATTAAGGCGGGTCAAATATTTCAAATCGCCTTAAGGACGATATAAGGGTTCTCGCAGAAGGTATCATCAAAAACAGTACTGACTTGCGGAAAAATGACCTATTACATGGCTCGCAGGCCAAATTTAATAAAGTTTACTTCGCTAACGCCTCGGGATCATCCTGGCGTGAGCTCTGGCCAACTTCGATTTGCAAGTCGCCCAATACCCAATTGCATCTGGCCAAAGCAGCAAAGTCGTCTTCGTCGGTCAGAATTGATGCCAAGTCTGCTTCCAAGTCGAAAGGATTCTTGGGCCGCCGAGGAGTTAGGCTGGTCGTCACGAAGGTTGGCGGGCTGACTTTCTTATTTCTGCTATCGTAAGCCGCCTGGTATTTTGTTAAATCAAGGCTTGCGGCGAGTTGAGTTGCAGCCAGCCGAGAATCCTTGACGACTTTTTGGTAATCCTCTTCAACAAATTCTGATCCATCGTCCTTGAGCTGAGGGAAGCCAACAACTAGTTCTTCTAAGTTAATCTCTGGAGCATACGCTAAGCAGCGACTCAGGGCAGTCAGAACACCTTTCCGGGCGGCTGACCGAGTTAACTCGCCAATCTGGGGGGGGGGGAGTGTAGACAAGCATCCAAGTACCTTCTTGATGGAAGTAATAGGTTCTTTGGCACCCATCATAGCTTTGACGGTCAACACACTGCCTGTGTACCGTTGCTCTGTCAGCGTATAAATCGCCTTCAGCATCAACACACAGTCTTCTTGCAGGTTGGTGGCTCTTGGACCTGAATTATGATGATTAGCGACTTAACATCAGTATTATGAGTAAAAAAAAAGAAGAAAAAAAGGGGGATGAGGTTGAAGATTTAAGTAAGGCTTACCAAAGACGGCTTGCGTCATGTTGGAGATATGACGTTTTAAGCCGGGTAACTCCTGTTGAACAGTCGCTAGCTTAGCTTCAGCTTTCTCTGCTCTCTTCAAGGCGGCGTTTTGATCAGCTTGAGCCTTTTTTAACTCGGCCTTGAGTTTCACCAGTTCGGGCAGAGCCAATTGACACTTCTCTTCCGACTGAGTTCGGGCGTCTTGTTGATTAGCTAAATTCTTATTTAAGTCGCCCAGCGCTGATTCGGTCTGAGCAAGATTTTCCTATTTAAAAATTTAAGATAAGGGCAAGTCTCAGAATTACTGCAAAGCAATATCCCTGACACTTGGGGGCTAATGTATAATTTTTTCAGATAAAATTATACAAAAATCAAGACCGGGCTCATCTTTTTACTGATGACCCGGCCCTTGGGGGTTACTGGTCGCAAGATGTTTTTCTAAAAATTTTAAGACCCGGCTCATCGTTTTTATTGATGACCCAGCCCATGGGGGTTAATGGGAGTAATGGAGTATACCAAAGCTTACAAACTTACCTCATGTTTTTTGTTCAGCATCTGCAGCAGGATTTTCTCCACCTCATAGCTTGCCTCCAGGCGACTTGCGAAGCCAGAGTAGAGTTCCTTAAAATCCAAATTTGCATATTCGGACAATTTTTCTTAGTCCAGACTCGGGAATGCCATGGGAAGAGGATGCCACATGTTTGGATAAAACTGTCGCCGCCGGTTTAGAAAAGCCAGAGCCAGTAATAACCACGGCGTCTGGGTCTTCCGTTGTTGTCAATGGGCTCGGCGGCTTGGGGGCGTCCATTGCTTCTCTCGGCGACTCAGGGAGATCTACTTGAGTCGCGGGCTCAGCTTGATCCGGAGTTGGAGTTGTTTCCCTCATGGGGTCTGGAGCTGCGTCAGGAGTTGATCCGCTGGTTTTCCTCTTCTTGTCTTGTGCCCTACAAAAAGGAGAATAAGCACGTTAAGGAATTGGAAAGTTCATTATTCTTAAAGGTGACGACAAGATTATCAAAAGACTTACCCCAGAACTCGAATCATTGGCGGAAGTGTTGACATCACTGAGTCACCCGAGGTAGGAGGAGAATTCTGCAAAAGAGTTATATGTCAATCATACAGGCGGGTTACAAGCGTGACCCAAAGAGAAATGGAGAATGGCTATTCATAAAGAGTACCTCGCTTGGTTCTCTTTTGTTTGTTGCCGGTAGGCCGGATACCAGGTCGCCAGAGTGACTTCGCGTTTTCCGATTTGAGGCGTGCTGTGCTTTCTTCAGTAGGAAATTCGGGTCCAGATAAGCATTTGGATGAGAGAGGGGAACTTTCCCACAAATTCGCCTGGCTGGCTTAGGTGGAGAAGGAGATGAATCGGAGGAAACGGAAATTACCTCAACAGAGTCTTCCTGGCTTTCGTTATCTTCATTCTATTTCAGGGAAAGGGAAAGATGTAAATAAAAGGTTAAACAGTGACAGGTGGCGAGTGAAGAGAGGACGGATTTGTACCTCTGAAAGTGCATCGTCGACTTGAGATTCGTCGACTTCGGATGGCTCAGCCGCAGCAGATTTTCCTTTACCCTTGGCTTTCTTAGAAGGCGGCTTGACATTTTTCATGGCTTGCTTTTTGGGTCTCCTGGACCAGAACTTATCGCCTTTCTGAAATGGCATATATTACGAAACCACGATAGCAGTAAAGCATAAGGGATAAATACCGAGGGCGAGTCAGGTTTGGTTACCTTGGGCGCTGGGTTAATTTTGCAAAACGGCTTAAGGCCGATTTGGCCGCATTTTCCCGCAGGCTCGCCAGTCAATTTTTTGATGATGGTAACAATGTCCTTTTCCGTTAAAGTTGTGTGAAAGTAGCATTGAGGATGATCCAGGGTGCCGTCAAACTCACACATCAGACCATCTCGGCGGCTCAGAGGGAGAATATGCCATTCAACCCAGCAGCGGATTAGGTCGACCCCGGTAAGACCATTGTTCGTCAGGGATCTTAGCTCAGATAGTATGGGGATGAACTCCGACTCCTCTTCCTCGGTAAGCTTGTCTGGGAGCTTGAAGTTGACCGGAAGGCGTGTTGGCCTGTAACCCAGAAGCTTGTTCTCACCAGCAGGAGACGTCTCTTGACAATAAAACCAAGACTCGCCCCAGCCCTTGGGATGGCTAGGCATGGTGAGTGAAGGGAACGGACTATCCCTACGGCGCTGGACGTTGACGCCGCCGAGTTCCAAACTGGGGCCATTGTGGAATTCCGTCTGGCGATTCAGATGGAAAAAATACCAAAATAGGGGGACAGAAGGCTCGATCCGCAGATAAACTTCACAAAGAACTTGGAATTGGCTCAAATTGCTTATGGAATTGGGTCCCAGATCCTGGAGTCGGACGTTCATAAAGGTCAAAGCGTCCCTAAGAAATTTCGATCTGGACGGCTTAAAACCCCGTTCCAGGTGTTCGACAAAAACTACTATTTCCCCGTCTTTGGCGTTAGGGAGATCTTCTCCTAACCCGGTACGCCAGCCAATGGCATCTTGAGAATCCAAACAGCCCGCTTTCACATAATTGGCTAAAACAGCGTCATCAACCTTGGTAGGAAGCCAGTCACTCTTGAAGACGGCGCCCATGCTACAAGTAAGTGAAAGTATGATATTACATATCTTGGACACCTACTATATGGGATGGAATCGGTTCATTTAACCCGCCGAATACTTTGATTAAAGAAAGATTTAACCCGCCAGTTCAAAGGGCCGAGTTGGGTTATTAAGGCGACTTATGGAAGTATGGTTATTCCCAAAGGCTACGCTCTGAGAATGGTAAAGTCGTTTCGTCCTGAAGCGCTAGGTGGTGCAGACTACAAACAACTTTTCGCAAACAGTAAATAAGGAGTGGATCTACCACACAAATGTGAAAACCTACGGAATATAACTGGCACGAACAGTTTATTATCAAGTGATGCCCCTCGTTTGGTGGAGACATTTTGTCCAAAGATTCGCGAGTACAGCGGATAAGTAAAGGTATTCGGGGCACTGGCTATCCAATCTGCACTTGTGCTAATCGATTCGAAAAGGATAAGCGATTATGAGCAAAAAGCTTCAAAGGTACGACAATGGCGGAAGTTGAAGCGAGGAATGAATCTACTCCTAAAAAGTGAATGAGGGCCTAACCTGATACTGTCGGGTGAGAAGAACTGGTGATGACGGGGTTTGTTGAAGAAGCGCGAACGTCCCGTCGAGCGAAGAAGCTTCCGGCGGCAGCAAGGTTCGCGGTGAATGACAAGGTGACCGACGGTGGGGCGGTCGAAGAAGACGGTGGTAGAGGTGATGACTCCGGCATGAGGATGGGCGATGGCGGACGCCCACAGATAGCACCGGAACTCTTCGTATGAAGGTTGAAGGCGCGGACGGCAGCGTGTTCCTCGGGATGATGCGGTTTCCTCGCTGCGCCGGTGAGGGGGAAGGTGACAGGACTGGTAGGTGGGAAGTGACAGTTCTGTTTCCCCCCCGGGCCTATTTATCGAGGCAGGTGCTGGAATCGAGGCGCCATGAGCGGGAACCGTCGGGGGATAAAAGATTCACTATAAATGTGTGCCGAAAATTTCGGGATAATGATGCGCTAAAAGAGGAGTAAGAAAAGGCCGATTGGTAAGGATCTGGCGACTCAAGGAATTTTCAATATCCAGGAAGCAATGGCGGGTCTGCAATTTTTTGACAGATGAAGGAAAAAATAGGGAATGAATCGCCTTTAATGGAGAAAAAAAATATTGGCATGAAGCTAAAAGGTTCAAATCAATTTGGGGCCTAATGTTGGGGATATTACCTGTGGATGACCCGCCCTAGTTGGGCCGGGTCATCCATTGGGCGATTCACCCAAACATTTAGTTGGGCCTCGTTGTGGCCGAATCAAGGTTGTATGACGGTTGTGGCTCTTGGAAGGTCTCCAAGCTTCGGAAGATGGCGACTTAGAAACCGCAGGGGTCACGAGTTGTAGGAAGGAAAGAATCCTTGTAAACCCTAGGGGATCGACCTGTATATAAAGGCGAGTCCCGGGGGACAGAGGGGAGGTTAGAAATCATCGAGTGCTAGGTTTAGGCGAGTTACGCCTTCCTTGTAATCGAATCCATATCAATAGACACCAAAGCAGGACGTAGGCTATTACCTCTTCAAAGGGGCCGAATCTGGGTAAATCGCCGCGTCTCTCCCGCTTAACCCCTTTGAGTCGCCACCAAGGTGCGATGGCTCCAGTACTAAGTCCTTTCACGAGGACATTTGCCGTGAAAAAACCACGACACATTTGGTGGGGTTAAGCCTCATCTGGTAAACACGCAGGTTGTCGAAGGTCTCTTTGAGATCCTCCAAGAGCGACTCCTTGCGGTGAGATCTCACCACGATGTCGTCCACGTAAGCATGGACGTTACAGCATATCTGGCTGTGTAAGAAGTTTGGGCTGCAGCGCTGGTAAGTCGCCCCCGCGCTCTTGAGCCCAAACGGCATGGACACGTAATAGAAAGCTCCGAACGGGGTTATGAAGCATGTCTTCTCCTGATCTGCCACCGCCATCTTTATCTGGAGGTATCCTGAATAAGCGTCCAAGAAACACAGACGTTCACAACCCGCCGTCGAATCAATAATTTGATCAATGCGGGGAAGGGTGAACGGATCCTTCGGGCAGGCTCTATTAAGGTCCGTGTAATCAATGCACATGCAGAAAGTGTCGTTCTTCTTGAGTACCAGGACTGGGTTAGCCAGCCATTCTGGGTGAAAAACCTCGATGATGAACCTAGCGGCAAGGAGCCGGGCTACTTCTTCTCCAATCGCCTTACAGCGCTCTTCATTAAACCTGCGGAGGTACTGCCGCACTGGCTTAACCTTAGGGTTAGTATTGAGATGTTGCTCAACGAGTTCTCTCGGTACACCCGGCATGTCAGAAGGTTTCCATTCAAAGATGTCCCGATTCTCACGAATGAGTTCGATAAGCGCGCTTTCCTATTTGGGGTCGAGACCTGCCCCAATAGTGAACTGCTTGGTGGAGTCGCCCGGCGTAAAATCGATAACCTTGGTCTCGTCCGCTGGTTTGAACTTGAGGGCGGCTCAGAATCGATAGTTGGCCTTTTGAGCGGTGTCATGTCCGCCGGGTCGACATGGGATTGGTGAAACTTGAGCTCGTCGGCCGCTCAAGCTGACTCGGCATAAGCCACATCTCCTTCTTCACACTCTTGGGCTATTTTCCTTTCGTCGTGGACGGTGATGGGACCCTTGGGTCCAAGCATCTTGAGCTTGAGATAAACATAGCATGGGCGGGCCATGAACTTGGCGTAAGCTGGCCGTCCAAACAGCGCATGATAGGGGCTCTTGATCTTGACTACCTCGAACAAGAGGAACTCACTCCTATAGTTCGATTCCATGCCAAAAGCCACATTAAGCTTGACCCACCCAATCGGGTACGCCGACTTACGAGGGACAATACCGTGGAAGACCGTGGATGATGGCATCAGGTCCTTCTCTAGGAGGTTCATCCGCCGGAAACTGTCGAAATATAGGATGTTGATGCTGCTGCCCCCGTCCATGAGGACTTTGGAGAGGGTGTATCCTCCGACTTGGGGAGCCACGACCAGGGCTAAGTCGCCAGGGTTGTCGACTCGGGGTGGATGGTCTTCCCGGCTCCAAGTTATGGGTTGCTCTGACCAATGAAGGTACCGGGGGAGCGCTGGCTCAGGTACGAAAGTTCTATGCTTCACCTTGTGATCCCGTTTACAGGTGTTGGTGATGAACACGTGGTATTGCCCGCTATTCAGCTGTTTGGGGTTATTTTGGAACCCGCTCCGATCCTCCGGCCGCTGAGGGTCTCGTTGTGGGGGAGGGGGGGGGGTTGTTGGAATATTCCCGGTGGGTGGTACTACTGGTTATGAACCTGGTATTGACCGGCATTGTGCTGTGACCCGCCCTGTGGTCCTTGGTTGGGAAAACCTCCGAATGTGACCTGTCGTGACCCGGATCACCGGGTTGCTCCTGCCGCTGGCCCTGCTCGCTGCCTTGACTTCTTTTGAGCGCCTCGGCCCGAAACTCTTGCATAACGTAGCAATCCTCCCACGAGTGAGTCACCGGTCCATCAGCCGTGGCGTGCTGCGGGCACGGGCCTTTCATCATTTCATGGTAGTTACGTGGTTTCTTCCCACTAAAGCTCTGCTTCTTCTGACGCGGGTTTGCGTTGCTAGTATTAGTATTAGCAACGAATTCTGTAGGACCTTCCTGTTGCCGCTTCTTGCCATGCCTGCCATGGTGGTTATTGCCCCGACTTTGAAACTGGGGTTGGCCTTTTTGTAACTCCCCCTTGCGTGCGGCTCCAATTTTATCATCGCCCTCTCCAGGATCCATGGTGTCATCCGACTCAGCGTACCTAGTAAGGGCGTCCATTAGCTCGCCCATGTCTTGTACCTTTCGCTTAAGTCTCCCTAGTTTCAGCACTAGACGCTCGTAATGGCAATTTTTCTCCAGGATCAACACCGCTTGAGCCGCTGAAATGCCTTCCGATGAATGGATAACTTCCGCAACCCGCCCGGTCCAATGGTGGACCGACTCATCTGGCCGCTGGATGCAGTGTTGTAAGTCGACAATAGTCATTGGGCGCTTGCAGGTTCCTCTGAAGTTCTTGATGAAGCGCTCCTTCAGCTCCGCCCCAGTGTTGAAGGAGTTGGGCCGCATGTTTTTTAGCCAAGTGCGTGTCGTCCCTTCGAGTATCATAGTGAAGTACTTAGCGCAGACCGCCTCGCTTACATGAAGCATATCCACCGTGAGTTCATAGCTCTCGATCCATGACCCGGGCTCGAGATCCGGCGAGTAGTTGGGAACCTTCATGGGCCCTTTGTAGTCCTTGGGCATGCGCTCCTTGCGCAAAGCCGACGCGAGGCATGATACTCCAATGTGTTTGCCCCTGCCGTCCAGGGGCGCGAGCAGCGATGGTATGTAATGCCGGGTAGGCCTGACCCGCCACGGCCGTTGGCTCCATGTGCCGCGCGGCCTGCGCTGCATCCACAATGTCCTGGGCTCGTGTGTCGGGCCTCCCGAGCGGATCATGTTGGGGGAGCCGCCGCGGCCCGCTGGTCACTGCGGGGAAATCCTCGTGGCGACTTCTGGTGTGACTCGCCTGAGGCATGGAGTGGAGCCGATCAAGGCTATGGGAATACTGCGCATGCTGAACCACGGCCGTTTTCAACATCTCAATGGCGTTTCTAGCTTCTATCTCGGCCGGGGTATTTCCGTAAATCGGAAGGGACTCCAGGTGGCGGGTCGCTGCCAGCACATTGTCGATGGGGTTTGAGAAGTGACCCCGCGGCGTCTGGAATCGAGTCGCATGGGCGTCCATGGGCTAAGCCGGCGGCGGATTGGGCGGTGGAACCGTTCCTCCCCTCGGGGCGATTTGTAAAGGCCGATCAGGACCCGCCCCGGGTCTGCGCGGAGTGTCAAAAAGGCGATTTGGGTGTAAGTCGTACGGGACGCGCCCATTGTGTCTCCTTTGATGCACGGCGTCAGACGCACGCTGCTGTATCTCGAGCCGCCAGCCTTCGGTGTTCAGCCGCTCGGTCTCTACGGCGACCACAGCTCGCTGTGTCTCGATTCTGGCGGCTTCTGCTTCCATGTCGCGTTGTGCCTTGGCCATAGCCTCCCACGGTTTGGTTAGCTCGGCATTGACCGACTCCTGATTTTCAGACGTAATCGGGGTTGCCATAAGGCTGGCTATCTCCGCTGATAGTTCCGTCATGGTTTGCGCTGGGGGCTTGGATGTTCCCCCGGTCTCGTTGTTGCAAGTCGGATTCTGATGAGGCTGGGCTGACCCCGCCATGTAGATGGCGATTTGCCGGCGAGACCTCTCAAGGACTTCAGGATCCATTGCCAACGACAGCCCCCCGAGCTGTCCTTCCTCAAAAGGGTGGATCGACTCCGTCTCGCCCATGGATGACTCGCCATCGGAATTGACAGGGGTGATCTCCTGGCCCGCCTTTTCGTCTTGGGCGTCGCCTCCCTGCGTAAAACCGACGAAAACCTGGAGAGTCTTGTTCTGCCATGTAACGGGGAGGACGTACCTAGTTGGCTCGACGATGTCGGTGGAGGTGTCCGGCTCAGGAACAGGCGTCCCAATCATGCAGATGAAGATGTTGATCTTGCCGAAGGGGACTCGGTAGCCAGATTCGACGGAATCGGCCTCCGATTCCCATAGAGAGTTGTCGATGTAGTACTTCCCGTGGCGCATCTTAGTCATGATGCCGACCACAAAGCTTTCTAACCCTGATAGGGCTCCCTTCGAGAACTCAACTCCACCGTGCGCTGGCCCCACGGTGGGCGCCAACTGTCGTGGTTTTGTCACGGCAGATGTCCTCGTGAAAGGACTTAGAGATGGAGCCATCGCACCTTGGTGGTGACTCAAAGGGGGTGAGCAAAAGAGATACTCAGATTTACCCAGGTTCGGCCCCTCATGAGGAGGTAAAAGCCTACGTCCTGCTTTGTGTGGATTAATGGTGGTTTCGATTACAAGGAAGGCGTAACTCGCCTGACCTAGCTCTCGGTTCTCTCTAACTCGTCTGACCTTTCCCTGGGACTCGCCTTTATATACAGGTCGAGGCCCTAGGGTTTACAAAGTCCTGCCATCCTACTCTTGGTAGCTTTCCTTATCTCTAAGTCGCCGTGTTCCCCACGATCAGGAGCTTCCTTGACGTTCCATCATTCGCACGATCTTTCTGAACCGCCCTACAACTCCTAGGCCATTGAACGCATAATTAAAGGTGAGTCGCCCCTTTGGTGACTCGGCCCATTAAGGGCGGGTTACCCACTGATAATATCCTCAACACCATAGTAGCCAGAGACCCGGGAAATAGCATATGATATTTTCCCGACCCGTCTATGACGGATGTTATTGCGTTAGCTCATGCCTAGCCTGCATATTGCCATGTCATACTTAGTGTTGCACATGTTGCTGTTATTTATTGTTTCTCCCCCCTCTTCTTACTGGTAGGCCCGAGACTGACGCTGCTGCCGGGTACACCTACCCTCCCAACGACCAACCCTTTGCCACAGAGCAACAAGGCAAGGAAACCCCCTTGATCATCCCTATATCACCTATGTCTTTGTTCCTCCTGCTTGCATTAGAATTTTGCTGTTGTTTTAGTTAGCTCCTATTTCTGATGCATAGCCTAATTTTGATGAACTGCTACTTTCAGTACCAGTACTTTTAATATGTTTAGTATAGGTCGAGCAGTCTTCTCCTCTGTCCCCGTAGTCCAGTTGCCCCACTTAACTATCAAGTCTCGATCCCTCATCGACGAGCTAGACCCCACACAACACTTACACCCCCTTAGTTGTGCGACGCTACAGATACTATCGGGTACTGAGGGTGACACCTCGCAAAGTAATCCTGGTGATATCTCTGTAGTACAGCTAGTCGGTCGTGGTTATCAAGGGTGATTCCTCTTTCACCATTCCCGACGACGCCTTTGTCGTGGAAGCCCTCAAGTGTGGGACCCTCGAGGGTGATTCCTCTAGTTCCACCTTGATGGATACATCGTTCGGAATCCAACGAGGGTGATACCTCGGACTCCCCCTGATGCTCCGACCACACAATTACTTGACCATGTTACTGGGATCTTAGATGAATAGATGTTAGGCGGGTGGATTCCCGCGTGTTTGTGTCGATGACTTAATTAAAATGATAATGGATTTGGGTACTTGATCTGGGTTGGTCGGAAGGCCTTATTACGCACTAACCGTCTGCATGGGAAGAATTATGGGTACTCGACTTCGCGATATCAGCCGAAGCTCTTCCGACGTCAGCGATGCATCACTCTTGTATTAAGGGGTGCTAGGACTGACATCGGCCACCCTCGCATCATGCAGGAGCGCGGAGGGTAAGTGGGCCCACGACCCCTTTGTGCTTAGGAGTTAGACCGACGGGCTGAACTCTCTGCTGAGATTAGGTGGGGTTGTGACGTGTCGATATTTCGAGGTCGGGCATGACCCAGAAAAGTGTGTACGACCAAAGTGTTATCAAGCGCGTTGGGGAATATGTTGTGCACCCCTGCAGGGAAGAAATTAACTACTCGGATAGCCGTGTCCATGGTTGCAGGACGACTTGGAGTTGTGCCCTGATCTTATACAACTACAACTATTACTTAACTGGAATTAGTTGCCCCGGGATTGCTTCCTCGCAGGGAGTCGAGCGAGGATCTTTGGGCCTGACCTCATATTAATATTGCTGCAACAATATGACTATTAATTGTGTTACCTTGCTCGACTCTCGTCTATTGCTGCAAGACCCCTGAAGATGCTAGTCTTCGATAGGACTAGGCCTTCTCTCTATTCTCGCATTGCTGCAGTCAGTCCACATATACCCCCCCCTTCTTTGATACTGATGCATACTTAGCTTAGTTCTGATGTAGGACTAACGAGTACTTTGGATGAGTACTCACCGTTGCTTTGCTCCACCTTTGCCCCCTTGACCCATTGCTGCGACCAGATGATGGAGCCCAGGAGATGGAGGATCCCGCCGCCGACGACTGCTACCCCGACGGTGCCTACTACTATGTGCAGGCCGCTGATGACCAGGAGTAGTTAGGAGGTTCCGAGGCAGGAGGCCTCGCCTCGTTCCATCGTTGAACCTTTTGTTCTAGCCTTCTCTAAGGCACCCCATGTTTTATGTCTGTACTCAGATATTGTTGCTTCCGCTGACCCATGTGTTTATCGAGCTTCCGTATTCTAGCCCTCGAGGCCCCTGGCTTGTAATATGAAGCTTGTATTGTTTTATTTGTGTCTAGAGTTGTGTTGTGATATCTTCCCATGAGTCCTTGAGTTTGATCATACGCATTTGCGTGTATGATTAGCATATGATTAAATCGAGGGCGTCACAAGTTGGTATCAGAGCCGACTGCTGGTAGGTAGCTCCCTTTCCACCTCCTTGGTTGAAGTTGAGTCTAGTGTTTGAAAAACTTTACTAACATTGATGCTGTGGATTTCGGGCCCACATCTCAATCGGGTGGTATTAGTATCTTTTACTCCTTTCTTATACTCCAGGGTCTACTCTCTCTTCACTTTCGGGTTAAAGATTTTACTAACTCTAACATTAGGTTCTCGTAATCACATCGACCCGGATCGCTGGACTATCTACTCCATTCTTCTCAATATATATTACACACACTGTCATTTGGCATCCGTCAATCTTCTTTTCAGATGCGTCCCGCAAGGCAACACGTGCACCTGACACAGGCCATTGAGATGACTGGGTTCCCGGCCATTTTGGCTGACCTCCTGCCCATGCTAGGATATCGCTGGTACCCCGAGTACATTGTGTGTGAGGACTTCCGCGAGTGCAACCACTACCAGTACCAGGATGAGGTTCGCATCTTCGACCAGATGGGCGACTCCATCCTCGAGCGTCACGTCTTCTGCGGTATTGGGTTGTCGATTGAGATGGCCGTCCATGATGCGGCCTACATCGCTATCACCCGTCTCCGTGGAGCATACCCTCACCTGCAGGAGAGTGCTTTCACATACATCCCGCATGTTCCTCCTGGGGATGAGACTGGGTCTGATCTCACTGCCTACACTGCTAGCGTCCGAGAGCGCAACGACTGGTCATACGCTCTTGTCTGCGCCCCCTACGTGACGTGTCGCTACGATGCACGGGTTCTGGTGCAGTACACTGAGGCCCTAGATCGTGCCTTTCGACCTCTGACTGTGGAGCTGCACGCTATGCGTGCTCGTCTTTACGACGCGTTGACACAGTTGCAGCCAACACATCACATGAGGGTTCCCCCTATGCACATCCGCGAGAAGAGCAGGACAGAGCTACCATCAGGTCTTGAGTGGACTCATGTTGGGGATAGTATCCCTGGACTTGGACCTCTGCTCCTCGAGTGGATGCGGTACCCTCACCAGAGTCACCATGGAACGCAGGGTCGTCTTCCTACCTTCTATCACCGCCAACTACCAGGATTTGTTCGTCCTCTCTGACGTTGATGTAGCCTTATCGCCATGTCTCATTGTGGTACTCTTCCACCGTGTTCCTGCGTGCCGCCTAGTGAGTCTAGGGTATCGTCTAATGCGTCCAGGTTATCACCAAATTTTGAATTTGTAATTGATGGTCCGTAATCGAACTTATGTATGGGTATGTATGTCGAACTCAACTACTATGAAGTATCTATCACATTTCCTTTCGTCATGCTTGATTACTTCATGAATGCGTACGATGCCCTTGGAATTACTTTAAGCTAAACTACCCCTGTTAAATATTTAGCAGGATGGTTAGACCAGCTAGCCGCCCACGTGGCCCCGCCAACGATGCACCACCCCCACCTACTAAGTATATGGCGGGGATGATCCAACAGTTTGAACTGAACCGCCAGTTTATGCAAGGGCTCATGGATCAGTTCCAAAGACCGAACATGAACCGACAACAAGGCGTGACACTGCAAGACTTCTGCCACCTCAACTCTGCGATCTATCATAGCTCAACTCAACCTCTTGATGCTGATGACTAGCTATGTGACATTGCTTATGAGCTGGAGTCTACCAATGTGCCCCTGGCGAGCTATGTCAACTTTGTCGACTACTTCCTGAAGGGTCCTGCTGTTCAATGGTGGGACAGCCACAGGCGCTCTCAGCCCGTTGGAAGTGTCATCACTTGGACGGAGTTCATGGCTGCTTTCCGTGCTCGCTACATTCCTCAGGGAATCATGGACCGGAAGAAGCCTGACTTCCGCAACCTTGTCCAGGGCAACAAGACCGTGGATGCTTATCAGCGGGAATTTATGGACTTATCTCGCTATGCTGAAGAAGACATTGCAACTGATGCACATAGACAGGAGAAATTCCGTGAAGGCCTTCAGCCTGATATCAAGATGACACTCCTTGTTCAGGACTATGTTGATTTCGCCACCGTGGTGAACAAGGCTATTCTGGGTGAGACTAGTCTGCAGGAATACAAGGATAGTAGCAAGCGCAACCGTGACATCGGTTCATCTTCGGGCTCATTTGCACAGAAGCGGAAGATCTGGATACCCAACAACATGTACCATGCACGTGCTCCTACTTCGAGGTCGTCCTATGCTGCACCTCGCCTGCCTCCTCCACCACCTAGGCAGCCGAGGCTTCCAGCTCCACCGCCTCGAATTCCCCCTTCCCGTCCTGAGGACGGGCTGTGCTTCAAGTGTGGCCGTGCAGTTCATCGTGCTAGAGACTGCATGCAGCATCTGAATCAGGTGGCACTTCCCTCAACTCGCAGTGGCAACAACCAGAACTGCAACTACAATGCTAAGCCTGCTTATGTTTGTGGTCAAGCCAACAACATTGATATGGGTGAAGCTCAAGACCAGCCTGCAACCGTGATGGGTACACTCCTCGTTAACTAAGTACCTGCTTCTGTATTGTTTAATACAGGAGCATCACATTCCTTCATGTCAGAAAATTTTGCATTCATGCATGGCATTAAGTACGAAGAGATGAACGTCCCAATAGTGCTAAATACCCCCTCGGGTCAATGTCGACCCTCCATGGTCTGCCCCAATGTCCCCATTGAAATTGAAGGATTGGAATTCCTTGTCGCTCCCATGTTATTGAGTTCTTCCAACATTGATCTCCTACTTGGGATGGACTGGTTGAAAGCTCATACGACATCGATCGTTGTGCTACCAAGACCGTCCACCTCCTACACCGTTCAGATGAATTAATAAGCTACCATGATCATCTCGTCCGAGATGCCGAGTGATACGTCTCCATCGTATCTACTTTTCCAAACTCTTTTGCCCTTGTTTTGGACTCTAATTTGCATGATTTGAATTGAACTAACCTGGACTGACGCTGTTTTCGGCATAATTGCCTTGGTGTTGTTTTTGTGCAGAAATGAAAGTTCTCGGAACGTCCCGAAAATTTACGAAGAATATTTCTGGAAAATATGAAAAATACCTGCGCAAAGATCCACCGGAGGGGATGGGCCAGTGGGCTACAAGCCCTGTAGCCGCCACCCCCTGGTGGAGGCTAGCAAGCTTGTGGGGCCCACGTGGCCCTGCCGCCCCCAAACTCAGCTCTATAAATTCACTTTTGTCCCAGAAAAAATCAAGAGAGAAAATTCCGTCGCGTTTGCTATACGGAGGCGCCGCCACATCCTGTTCTTCATGTGGAGGGCAGATCTGGAGTCCGTTTTGGGCTCCAGAGTGGGGAAATCGTCGCCATCGTCATCATCAACCTTCTTCCCTATCCAATTCCATGAAGCTCTTCATCGTTCGTGAGTAATCTATTCGTAAGCTCGCTGGGCGGTGATGAGTAGGATGAGATCTATCATGTAATCGAGTTAGTTTTGACAGGGATTGATCCCTAGTATCCACTATGTTCTGAGATTGATGTTGCTACTACTTTGCCATGCTTAATGCTTGTCACTAGGGCCCGGGTGCCATGATTTCAGATCTGAAATTATTATGTTTTCACCAATATATGTGTGTTTTAGATCAAATCTTGCAATTTGTAGTTCCCTACTATGTGTTATGACCCGGCAACCCCGGAGTGACAATAACCGGAACCACTCCCGGCGATGACCATAGTTTGAGGAGTTCATGTGTTCACCAAGTGCTAATGCGTTGGTCTGGTTCTTTATTAAAAGGAGAACCTTAATATCCCGTAGTTTCCTTCTGGATCCCGCTGCCACGGGAGGGATGGACAATAGATGTCATGCAAGTTCTTTTCCCTAAGCATGTATGACGACACAGGGAATGCATGCCTACATCACATTGACGAACGGGAGCTAGCCACATATCTCTCCGTGTTATAACTGTTGCATGATGAATATCATCCAAACAAATCACCGATCCATTGCCTATGAGTTTGTCCCACTGCTGCTGTTACTACTGTTACTGCTGCTGTTACTTGTCTTGCTCTGCTGCTGTTACTACTGTTGCTGCTGCTGTTACTTGTTTTGCTCTGCTGTTACTACTGTTGCGGCTACTGTTACTTGCTTGCTCTGCTGCTGTTACTACTGTTGCTACTTGCTACTGCTGTCACTACTGCTGTTCCTTGCCACTGCTGCTACTCGTTACACTGCTGCTACCTGCTAAAATACTGGTTCGCACGTCGTTGATGGGGAAGAATATTTCCCGTCTACCGGCAACTTCTGGCGCCATTGATACAATCGTTAGGAATAGTCTGCCGTCAACACATCGTTTCTGACACCGTTGTTATCATACTACTTTGCTGTTGATACTTTGCTTGCAGATACTAATCTTTCACGTGTGGTTGAATCTGACACATTCAGCTGCTAATACTTGAGAGTATCCTCTCACTTCCTACTGGCGAATCAACAAATTTGGGTCGAATACTCTACCCTTGAAAACTGCCTCGATCCCACGTGCTAGTGGGTCATTGCAAGACAATTTATAATTGTTGAGCAATCGAGAATAGCATTTGTCTAGCCATTGCCAAAGATCTGCTAAACACTGAGGCACGGCTATATGCCTTGAGTGCATTAAATGTGTCGCCTCTTGAAGGGATTGAAAACATTCCAATGGTCCGAGAATTCCAAGATGTCTTTTCAGAAGAACTTCCAGGGATTCCCCGTGCTCGAGCTGTCGAGTTTGTCATTGACTTGGTACCCGGTACCACTCCTATCGCCAAGCGTCCTTATAAAATGCCACCACATGAACTTCTTGAACTTAATCAAGAAATTGACAATTCGCTTCATCTAGGTTTCATTCGTCTGAGTTCCTCTGCTTGGGGAGCACCTTCTATCTTTGTTAAGAAGAAGGATGGGACAAAACGATTGGTTCAAGACGATCGTCCTATCAACCAGGCCACTATTCAAAACAAATATCCTCTCCCTCGGATAAATGATCTGTATGATCAACTTGTTGGTTCCACCGTCTTCTCTAAGCTCGACTTGAGGTTGGGATACCACCAGATCCGTGTTCGCAAGGAGAATATTCCAAAGACCGCCTTTGTTACTCGTTATGGATCATACGAGTACACCGTCATGTCCTTCGGCTAAACCAATGCACCAGCAACCTTCTCTCGATTGATGAATTATATATTCATGGACTACCTCAACAAATTCGTCGTGGTATATCTGGATGATATTCTGGTATTTTCGAAGAATAAAGAAGAGCATGCTGAACATCTTCGTCTTGTACTAGATAAGCTACGGGAGCATAAACTCTATGCGAAGTATTCCAAATGTGAATTCTGGTTGGATGAAGTGACATACCTTGGTCATGTGATTTCCAAGGATGGTATTGTAGTCAACCCTGAACGAATTCAAGTTATTCTTGACTGGACTCCCCCCAAGAATGTCAAGCAAGTCAGAAGTTTTCTCGGACTCGCCAGCTATTGTCATCGATTCGTCAAGAATTTCTCCAAGATTGCGAAGCCCTTCACCAATCTGCTTCACAAAGGTGTTAAGTATGAGTGGACTGATAAATGTCAGGAAAGTTTCTAGGCGCTCAAGGACAAACTGACATCCGCTCCGGTACTTGCACCTCCGGATACGAAAAGGGATTTCGTCATATATTGTGACGCTTCTCGTCAAGGAATAGGCTGTATCCTGATTCAGGATCGCAAGGTGATTACTTATGCCTCACGTCAGCTGCGTGCTCATGAAGAGAACTACCCAATTCATGATCTCGAATTGCCGCAGTTATTCATGCACTGAAAGAATGGCGACAATACCTTGTCGGTAATCGCTCTGAAATCGACACCGACCATCAAAGTCTTAAGTACTTGTTCACTCAACCGGAGCTGAATCTACGTCAACAAAGATGGATGGAGCATATAACAGATTTTGACTGTAGTACATCATATACCCCTGGCAAGGCTAACGTAATGGCTGATGCCTTGAGTCGCAAGTCATACTGCAACCACCTCTAGGTTCATAAGGTTCACGATCGTGTGCAAGAGGAATTCCGTAAGCTGAACCTCCATATTGTTCCTCAGGGTTACCTTGTTCCCCCTCATGGAGAGTATCGAAAGATGAACCTTCGTGTTGTTAATCAGGGTTCCCTCAGTAACCTGGTTGTTGAACCAGATCTTATGGGCACCATCAAGAATCTGCAAGGCTTTGACGATGATGTCAACATGATTAAAAGCTATATTGCAAAGGGTAAACCCTCCTTTTTCTCTGTTGCTGAAGATGGCTCCTTGTACTTAAAGGGTCGCCTATTCGTCCCAAATAAGAAGGAAAATCTCAAAATGACCGGTAGGGTGATGGAAGAAGCTCACGACACTCCATTGTCTATTCACCCGGGTAGTACCAAGATGTACCAAGACATCCGTCAAAGATTCTTGTGGCCCAACATGAAACAAGACATTGCATGCTATGTGGTAGAATGTGATATTTGCCGTGGGATCAAAGCAGAACATCAAAAGCCTGCTGGAACTCTACAACCCATCTCTATTCCTGAGTGGAAGTGGGACCATGTTGAGATGGACTTTCTCACTGGTTCTCCCAAATCTCAGGAAGGTAATGATGCTATTCTTGTCGTCATTGACCGACTGTCCAAAGTTGCACATTTCCTGGCCCTCAAAGAAACAATTAATGGTAGTCAGCTGGAAGATCTTTATATGTCAAGGATTGTTTCACTTCAGGGTATTCCGTTGATAATCAGCTCCGATTGTGGCAGCTTGTTCACTTCGAAATTCTGGGATAGTTTTCAGAAAGCTATGGGGACTCATCTGTCCTTCAACACTGCATTTCATCCTCAATCCCAGGGACAAGTTGAACGAGTCAACCAAATTCTTGAGGACATGCTTCAAGCTTGTGTCATTTCTTTCGATAAGAAATGGGAGGAATCTCTCCCGTATGCCGAGTTCTTCTACAACAATAGCTATCAAGCTAGTGTGAAGATGGCCCCTTTCGAAGTATTGTATGGACGAAGGTGTCGAACTCCATTGAATTGATTAGAAACTGGGGAACAATCACTCTTCGGTCCGGATATTATTCAACATGCCGAAGATCAAGTCCGCATTATTCATGAGAATCTGAAGGCTGCTCAGTATCGTCAGAAGAGTCAGTATGACCTTCATCATCAAGATAAGATCTATCAACCTGGTGAAAAGGCTTATCTTCGCGTCACACCAATGAGAGGTGCACACCGTTTTGGGATCAAGGGCAAGTTAGCTCATCGCTATATTGGTCCTTTCATTGTTCTCGAAAGGCGTGGAAAAGTGGCTTATCGATTGGAACTGCCGGCGAACCTTTCTCAGGTTCACGATGTCTTCCATGTGTATCAGCTCCGTCGTTGTTTCAAGGATCCTATTCGAGCAGTGGATCATGATATGCTTGAGCCGCAACTAGATCTCTCTTATAAAGAGTGTCCGGTCCGCATTCTCGACCAGGCTGATCGTCAGACTCGTCGCAAAGTCACCAAGTTCCTTAAAGTGAAGTGGTCAAATCATTCTAAAGATGAAGCCACTTGGGAACGCGAGGATCACCTTCACGATGAATACCCCGAGATCTTTCCTTCTACCTCTTAATTCTCGGGATGAGAATTCTTGTTAGTAGGAAAGAGTTGTGACATCCTCAGCTTTTGCAACAGTGTTGAATGTAATTAAGCTACAGTGATCCCACGCTAATGGTTCCACGTCACCGTGATTTCTATCATTGTTCTCGCGTTAGTTCGAAACCGAGTCAAATTCAAAATTCAAAAATAAAGTAAAACGAGAAAAGTTTTATAATGTTAAAATAAAAATGTTAGGGAGTTATAAAAATTCCCTAATGAATTATAAATGTGAATCGGGCATTTTTTTAAATTATTTATAATCCCTATTTATTTAAAATAGAAGTTATATGTGAAAAAATAAATAAAAGAAAGTAATAAAGAAACAAAAAACAAAACAAAAGCCCCTGGCCCAACTGGGCCAAAATGGTCCATCCGGCCACACCCACTAGCCCACCTATACTATGGGGGTATAAAACCCCCTACGCAACCCTAGCGCTCGGTCCAGCCTCTCCCCACTCTCCCTGCTCCCGCCGCCAGAGACGAGGGGATCAAACCCCTCGTCAGCCCGCACCCGTCGCCACCTACCCCGTCGCCTCACCAACCAACGACGGAACCACGGGTTCCCTGTGCCTCGCCCGACTCCATCCTCTTGTCGCTCCCAGATCCACCTCGCCTCGCTCCCCTGACCCTTCCTGTCGCCCTAGCGTCTCACCGTCGCTCCTACTCCTCCGGTCGACGCCTCCCGCTCGGCACCACCGCGCCGACCCCCTGGCGTGAGCCACCACCTCGCCAGCGCCCCTCTCCAGTCCCTCTCGGCCCTTCCACCTCACGTCACCGGCGCCACCAACCAAAGGCCGCCGCCACCCTGCGCCGTGCTGCATCACCCCTCCACCGCGCCTCCCTCCTCCAAGATGCCACCTCGCCCCGGAGCCCCTTCGCCGGCCGGCTCGACCATCGTCACCGCCCTCCTCCGCCGACCACCGCCGACCGGTTCGCCGCTTCCTCCACCCCTACCAGAGAAATCCGGCTACACCGGGCCTTCCCGTCAACGCCGGTGAACCCTCCATTCATGCTCCTCCCACCACCCTTCCTTCCTTTCCCCGCCCGGTTCCGTTCCGGCGAACACCGCCGCGTTCCGGCGCCGTTGAGCTCTTGTCGGAGGGTGTGGAGGTTGCCTCCTCTCTCTATGTGTTGACAGATGTTTGTGAGCATAGAGATGTGAGAGAGATAAAAAAATAAAAGAAAATGATAATGTATGTATCATGGATGGATGTATTAGATGTATCTTTGTATTATTATGTATGTATGCATGTATGTAAAAAAATACATATGTATATGTGTGTGTTGTGCTGTGTGTGTTTGACCGTTGGGTCACTGCCATGTGGGGCCAACTCCCCTCCCACTAACAAGGAGGCCCCACACGAACCGCTATTAAAAATATAAATAATAATAAAAATATATAAAAATAAACATATGTTTTTATTAATAAAATAAATAAATAGATAATTAGATATATTACTTAATTAATTAAGTAAAAAGATAAATTAGATAATCTGTTAATTAGGATAATTAAATTATCCTATTAGAATATGACACGTGGGTCCCCCACTAAATTAATTTGATTAATTAATATTTAACCTTAGTTAATAAATTGTGTTAATGACACGTAGGACCCACTGATATGTTGACCAGTCAACTGCTGATGTCAGCACTAGATCATGCTGATGTCATCATAGTATTTAATAATTAAATAAATCTGTTTTTAATTCCTAAATAATAAGTAAAACTTTAAAAATAAATATTAAATAAACCGTAAGTCAAATCAAAATATTTTCAACATGAAAGTTGAGGAGTAGAACGAGACGAACCCGAATACGCGATCCATTCGTCTGTCATGCGTCCCTAGCATAGCAAACGTGGAACTTTTCCATCATTTTTCATCTGTCCGGTAGTAGCCAGAGACCCAGGAAATATCATGCGATATTTTCCCGACCCGTCTATGACGGATGTTATTGCGTTAGCTCATGCCTAGCGTGCATATTACCATGTCATACTTAGTGTTTCACCTGTTAATGCTATTTATTGTTCCCCCCTCTTCTTAGAGGTAGACCCTGAGACTGACGTTGTTGTCGGATACATCTACCCTCCCGACGGCCACCTCTTTGTCGTAGAGAAACAAGGCAAGCAAACCCCCTTGATCATCCCTATATCGCCAATGTCTTTCTTCCTCCTGTTTGCATTAGAATTTTGCTACTGTTGTAGTTAGCTCCTTTTTATGATGCATAGCCTAATTTTGATGAACTCCTACTTTCAGTACCTGTACTTTCAATCTGTTTAGTATAGGTGGAGCAGTCTTCCTCTCTGCCCCCGTAGTCCAGTTGCGCCGCTTAATTATCATATCTCGATACCTGATCGACGAGCCAGACCCGACACAACACTTACACCCCCTTAGTTGTGTGATGCAACAAAGATACTATCGGGTACCGAGGGTGACACCTCGCGAAGTACTCCTGATGATATCTCTGTAGTACAACTAGTCGGTCGTGGTTATCGAGGGTGATTCCTCTTTCACCATTCCCGACGATGCCTCTGTCGTGCAACCCCTCAAGTGTGGGACCCTCGAGGATGATTCCTCTGTTTCCACCTTGATGGTACATCATTCGGAATCCAACAAGGGTGATACCTCGGACTCCCCCTGATGTTCCAACCACACATTTACTTGACCATGTTACTGGGATCTTTGATGAATAGATGTTAGGCGGGTGCATTCTCGTGTGTTTGTGTCGATGACTTAATTAAACTGATAATGGATTTGGGTATTTGATCTAGGTTGGTCGGAAGGCCTTCTTACGCACCAACCGTCTCCATGGGAAGAATTATGGGTACTCGACGTTGCGGTATCAGCCGTAGCTCTTGAGTCGTCACCGATGTAGCGGCGCGCGCCCGACACTACTAGAAAAAAGGTTGTTAGTGGCGCACCTATTTTGCCTATTAATGGCACACTATAGGTGCGCCGCTATTATCACGCCATTAGTAATTGTTAGTAACAAAAATTTTTTTAAAAAAAAATCACATTTTTTTTTCATTTTTTTCTTAATCTCGGGTCACTACGGGTTTGTTGTTCCAACCACACATTTACTTCACCATGTTACTGGGATCTTTGATGAATAGATGTTAGGCGGGTGGATTCCCGTGTGTTTGTGTCGATGACTTAATTAAACTGATAATGGATTTGGGTATTTGATCTAGGTTGGTCGGAAGGCCTTCTTACGCACCAACCGTCTCCATGGGAAGAATTATGGGTACTCGACGTTGCGGTATCAGCCGTAGCTCTTGAGTCGTCACCGATGTAGCGGCGCGCGCCCGACACTACTAGAAAAAAGGTTGTTAGTGGCGCACCTATTTTGCCTATTAATGGCACACTATAGGTGCGCCGCTATTATCACGCCATTAGTAATTGTTAGTAACAAATTTTTTTTTTAAAAAAAATCACATTTTTTTTCATTTTTTTCTTAATCTCGGGTCACTACGGGTTTGTTGTTCCAACCACACATTTACTTCACCATGTTACTGGGATCTTTGATGAATAGATGTTAGGCGGGTGGATTCCCGTGTGTTTGTGTCGATGACTTAATTAAACTGATAATGGATTTGGGTATTTGATCTAGGTTGGTCGGAAGGCCTTCTTACGCACCAACCGTCTCCATGGGAAGAATTATGGGTACTCGACGTTGCGGTATCAGCCGTAGCTCTTGAGTCGTCACCGATGTAGCGGCGCGCGCCCGACACTACTAGAAAAAAGGTTGTTAGTGGCGCACCTATTTTGCCTATTAATGGCACACTATAGGTGCGCCGCTATTATCACGCCATTAGTAATTGTTAGTAACAAATTTTTTTAAAAAAAAAATCACATTTTTTTTTCATTTTTTTCTTAATCTCGGGTCACTACGGGTTAATCTCGGGTCAATATGCTTAATCTCAAGTCAAATCGCACTCCGTGGTCAAACTTCCCAAAAGGTCACCCATCCTCACACTACTCCAACCCCAGCACGCTTAACGTGTCAAACTTCCCAAAAGGTCACCCATCCTCACACTCCTCCAGCCCCAGCACGCTTAACTTCTCAGTTCTATCCAACCCTAGCACTAGCTCACTTAATAGACACTTGGTTGATATATCTATCATATCAATCCTATTAAACCTTGTTGATGTCTAGGACTTTGTTCATGTTATGAGTGTGATGAAATTTTGAAAAAATAATTCAAACTTCCCGGTCATATTACGTATCATATTTTGAACATTTTTTCCAAAAAAAATCGAAACCAATTTTTTTCTGTTACTAGTGGCGCACCTAGCAAATGGTGCGTCATTACTAATTTTGATTTTTTTTCCATTTTCCCCCTCTTGATCTTAAAAGCCCCGTATCTTTTATTCTGTTAGATTTTTGGGGATTCTAAAATCTTCAACGGGGTTCCCCAAGTTGAATTCGGATGTAACTTTTCGAGTAGATGATTTTTCATATAAAAAACTTTTTAATCCGAGTTCGTATGCAAAAGTTATACCCATTTTACTAAATTCCACACAGATTTTGTAAATAAAGTCGATATTCATATTTGTAAATTTTGCCAACAACTAGACCACATATCACATGGGAAACTTATTTTATTTTATTTTTCTGACATTGCCATCATTTTATTTTATTTTTTTAAAACTGAAAAGGCGATCAAGGGGGGTGCATATAGTAATGGCGCACCTATACAAAGTGCGCCATTACTATAGGTGCGCCATTACTATGTTTACATAGTAATGGCGCACCTTTACAAAGTGCGCCATTACTAAGTTTGACCAAGGTTTCACCCACTCATACACATAGAAATGGCGCACTTTCTAGAGGTGCGCCATTACTATGACAACTTAGTAATGGCGCACCTATACAAAGTGCGTCATTACTATGTGTATGACTGGGTCAAACCTTGGTCAAACTTAGTAATGGCGCACTTTTCACCTCGTGCGCCATTACTGTTTTGGTTACTAATGGCGCACCTACACATGGTGCGCCATTATTATTTAGTAATGGCGCACCACATGTATAGTGCGTCATTAGTGTCCATATTGGCTATATCTGTTTTTCTAGTAGTGCGAGTGGTCCCGAGATGCATCGCTCTTATATTAAGGGGTTCTAGGATTGACATCGGCCGCCCTCGCATCGTGCAGGAGCGCGGAGGGCAAGTGGGCCCACGACCTCTTTGTGCTTAGGAGTTAGACCGACGGGCTGACCTCTCTGCTGAGCTTAGGTGGGGCTATGACGTGTCGATATTCTGAGGCCGGGCATGAACGAGAAAAGTGTTTCCGACCAGAGTGTTATCGAGCGCATCGGGGAATATGTTGTGCACCCCTGCAGGGAAGAAATTAACTATTCGGATAGCCGTGTCCACGGTTACAGGATGACTTGGAGTTGTGCCCTGATCTTATACAACTACAATTGTTACTTAACTCGAATTAGGTGCCCCGGGATTGCTTCCTCGCAGGGAGTCGAGGAAGGATCTCTGGGCGTGACCTCATATTAATATTGCTGCAACAATATGACTATTAATTATGTTACCTTGCTCTACTCTCATCTATTGCTGCAAGACCCCGGAAGATGCTAATCTTTGATAGGACTAAGCATTCTCTCTCTATTCTCGCATTGCTGTAGTTAGTGCACATATAACCCCCCCTTCTTTGATACTGATGCATACTTAGCTTAGTTCTGATGTAAGACTTGCGAGTATTTTGGATGAGTACTCACCGTTGCTTTGCTCCCCCTTTGCCTCCTTGATCCGTTGTTCCGACCAGATGATGGAGCCCAGGAGATGGAGGATCCCGCCAACGATGACTGCTACCCCGACGGTGCCTACTACTATGTGAAGGCCGCTGAAGACCAGGAGTAGTTAGGAGGTTCCCAGGCAGGACGCCTCGCCTCGTTCAATCATTGTATATTTTGTGCTAGCGTTCTCTAAGGCACTCCGTGTTTTATGTCTGTACTCAGATATTGTTGCTTCCGCTGACTCGTGTGTTTATCGAGCTTCCGTATTCTAGCCCTCGAGGCCCCTGGCTTGTAATATGAAGCTTGTATTGTTTTATTTGTGTCTAGAGTTGTGTTGTGATATGTTCCCGTGAGCCCTTGAGTTTGATGGTACGCATTTGCGTGTATGATTAGTGTACGATCAAATCAAGGGCGTCACTGTGGGGGCATCCCCAAGCTTGAGCGCTTGACACTCTTGGATCTTCTTTCATCATCTTCCATCGCAGACTTGAAAACTCCCATCATACGAAACTCATCATAAGCTGATTAGAGTGGTTAGTGCCCATAGTAAAATATGTTTTATCTAAGAGAAATAAATATTTTCATGAATATCTACTGTTTCTCAAGATTGCCAAAAGGTTTTTGCAAAGGAAAAGCAAGCTTAAGATTTGCAAAACAATGAACACGCGAAACATGGCAGAATCTAGGAAAAACATAACAACAGGTAGTAAATAAGTTTGTCGGGGTACTTCTTCAACTCAAATAAAAAAACTCAGAACAGATGCGAGAAATATAATTATATAGAGCATACTGTCAAAAAAATTCAGATCAAAAAGATGACCTAGTGATTTTTGGCGAATGTTATCCATCAAGCAGACAGAATCTGTTTCTGGATAGCATGTCACAACTTTTGAACTTTCTTGCAATCGGACTCTAAAACTTGGCACAAAGCTTGAAAATAAAGATACAATGATGTTGTTACAGTAGTAACATGCATCAAGGCCACTAAAACTGAAATTAAAAACAAATTGGGTTGCCTCCCAACAAGTGCTTTCTTTTATGCCTTTGAGCTAGGCGTGATGCAAAAAGATCAAGTTGTATCGAGTGACCCATCACAAAGATCATCAAAAAGCTCTTCAATAGTACAACTAATCTTAAGAGGACTCTCAAAGAGAGGCCCAGTCGCAACACTTCTAGGAACAAAAGCAAAGGTAGTAATACCAATTGGAAATTCATTTCTAATTCTATTTAGGAGAGGTATCTCTTCCAAGGTCTTCACAGTTTCAACACCATTAGCAATAGGTATACTCGTTTTGGGTTGAGGAACCATGGGTACGTGAACGAACTTAGGTTCCTTACGTGCGGGGGTTTCTACCTCTTTAGTATTGATGGAGGATATAGTAGTTCCTAAAGTTTCAATAATATCCTTGATCTTATCAATCCTAGAAGGATCCACGTCATGGGATTTAAGGGTCGGCAAAGTTTAGTAAAATTTTTGCATGGAGCTATCAAGTCTATTTAAGTTCGCTTGAATCCTACGATCTACTTCATTTATTTTACTCATGCTTGGCATCTTTAGCTCTATATTCTCAAGTTTACTAATAATGTGAGCTAAAGTGATATCATCCTTTATGTCAACAATAGGTGGGATTCTAACAAGATTTTCCATAACGTTAAGAGCCTCCCAAACGAGAGCTTCCAAGAAATTCCCACCTATTGTTGTGTCTAGAACAAACATATTCCAAGAAGTAATACCAACATAAAAATTCCTAAGCAAAATAGTGGTGGATAGCTTCTTGGTGGCTCTACCTTGAGAATCTTTAATTCTATACCAAACATCTTTCAAACTTTCTCCAACCCTTTGTTTGAAGGTAAGAATCTCAACTTTGGGTGCAATACCAAGGGCAAAGGACTTAGACATACTGACTAAACAAAGCAAAGTAACTACTCCCTTTTTTGTAGCTTTTGATATAAGACTCTAAAGAAAAAACTAGAAAGCAAACTAACAAGACTAAAAAGCAAAGGTAAAATATAGAGGCAATTGACAGAATTATAAACGCACCACAATTCTAATCACGCTACTAGAAAGTTAGAGGCTCAAAAGTAATGGGCAGTACGCCAAGACAAGTACCGTTTATTCATCCGCATCTACTCTCTAATCATCCACCTTGAGATATCTATCCAGAACATCTCGCTCGTATTAAGTTGCGAGCCCCACCCAAAGTGTAAACTCAAAGTAACGGACAACTGCATTAACGAACTATGCGTTAGGTAAACAATCCTTGCAACCGTGGTTACAAGCACCGTTGTTTTCTCCCTGGTGGCAACAACACATCCCCTAGTCTCATGTTTCTGTCACTCAAGCTAGACAGCAGGGGGCATGAACCCACAATCATGCATGATGCTCCCTCTTGGAGTCCCAGTCTACTACTGGACCAAAGCAATAAAAATCAACGAAGAACATGCATGAATTGCTCAAGAACATAATATAAAAGGAGAACCAAATATAGAACTCATCACAATCTGAACATAATTTCATAATCCATCGGATCCCAGCAAACTCAGCATAGCAACAGTAGGTAAATTACATAGATGCCTTGATCATGTCGGGCAACTCACAAGGGCTAAGCATTGAAGCACAAGATTGGAGAGAAGACATCACATAGCTACTTGTCCTGGACTCATGGTCCAAGGATGACTGCTCACGACACGTCCGGGAAGCGTCCATGGTGGTGGAGAAGCTCCCGGAGGTCAATCCTCCCCCCGACAGGGTGCCGGGAAGAGGTCTTCTGGCGCTCCCGATCTCGGAAGCACTACGGCGGCGAAACGGTGGAGAAATTCATGATTCTGGATCTATCCTTAGGGTTTTCCATCCGAGGGGTAAATATAGGGCAAAGGAGGGCGCCAGGGGGTGGACCCTCCACCCAGGCGGCCTGGTGGCGCAGCGAGGAGGGGGCCGTGCAGGGTGGCCTCCTGGGCAGGGTCTGGCTCCCCTCCGGCCCACCTTTGGTGCTGCGTGAAGCTTCCGTCATGCTGATTTTTATATAATTTTCTCGCTCTTTTTGGGGCTCTGAAAATTGGGGTAAAGCCCCTGCAATTAAAAGACATTAGTAGACCAAAACTGACACTGGTTGCACTGAGTTAGTAGGTTAGTCCAAATATGTGTAAAATGGTATGAAAGTGTAGCAAAAGATATAACAATGTCACCCAAAAGAGCATGGAACAAACATAAATTATAGATACGTTTGGGACGTATCAAGTTCTACTCCAGCACCTTCGTCTTCGGGGCTATTTGCACCTCCCTCGCCCCTTTGCTAGGGCGATGGAGGTCGCCAAGCCCCTGTCTTGTGGTTGCGGGCGTACGGTTGCTCCCACGGAGCCATGCAGGTGCACGTGGAGTACCCAAAACGCTGCTCCATGTTGCTCGGGCAGGGATGGAAAGCCTTCGCCCTCGCCCACTGTCTCAAGGATGGGCATATCCTCTGCTTTAAGCTAGCAGAGGATAATATGCTACCCGTCAAGTCTTATGGGCGCTCAGCTGTGCGTCTCGGCTGCTGCAAAGAGAGCTCGAGCGGTGCCGAATGTCCCTCCTCGAGCGATAGCTATGAGGAGGACAACGACGGCAGTGGCGCTCTTGGCAGGTCAGGATCTCGAGGGGGGTCGAGCCGGAGTACGACTTTCTGAGCTTCGACTGACTGTGGGCCCTGTCACCGAGGCCCGCTCACGCCTCTCCCCCGCCCGGCGGGGTTATCTTGCTGGAGCTGGCGTCGGTGCCTCGTGTTTGAGAGGGAGGCACCTCTGCAAGCTCTAACTTCTCGAGCCCCCTGCTTGGGCCACTTCACCAGAGCGGGTGCTGGCCCCGCGACCCCAGGAGGAGGCGCGCTCGCTGGTTCCGGATCCTTCGCCCCTTCCTGTGCTCGACCCTCTGGTATCAAGCCAGAAAGGGGCGGGCGGTGCTTGTTGGGGCTGGTCCCGTTCTCGTCGGCACAGTGTTGGCCCTGTGGGAGCTGGCCGAGACCGCGACGCGAGCTCCGCCTTATTGTCTTCTTGAACTTCTGTCCAGCGAGCATGTCCCTCGCCAAAAGACAACACCATGTGTTAGAGTAGCAAAAATAATTCATGTAATATGTTTGAGTTTGTTTCAAATAGATGAATGAAATGTTTATTCCCTTGCGTCTGATTCTTCCCCTTGTATGATATGCCTTTTGCATTTTCCGGAAGCTTGCCTGCGTGACTGGTCCTGCCGCTAGTGCTGTGAGGAACGATTCCACAGTAGTTCGCTTGAGGGGTAGTTCTGGCAAGACTCCTTGCCGCACTCAGTGCAACCGTTAGATCGTCGAGCGTGGCTCGAGGCAAAATAAGGTGATGTGTAGCCGCTTAGTCGGTTGAACAGGTTCAAAACAGTGTGAAGGTGCTCTATGGCCTTTCAGGTCGTTGAACTAGTTCGAAACAGAACTAAGGCGCACTGATCCTGACAAGGTTCCATCTACGCGTAGGTTTCTTAAACAAGGTTTGGGATCTTCCAGAAAGGAAACAACCTATCTACTCTGAAATCTCATCTAAAATATTTATTACTTATCTATCGTGCCGCGACACTTCTCCCTGTGGCGCTTGAGTCCTTTGTCGGGCCCTCAAGTCCCTGGCAAGCACGAGGCTATACCTTCCCGGCAACTTCCCCTCTGGCAAGGTACTTGCCGATAGCTCTTGACTATCGTACAGAAGGGGGGGGGTCACCGGAGCATAACTCCTTTTCCTGTTTTGCTAGGTTGTGCTGATGGAGCCCCCGAGCGCACCTTTGGCGACGACGTGGTGCTTCCGGGGGGAGCATTTCGGCCGGAGTGTGCACCTGGGTTCCGGGGCCCATAGGCGCATTCTCGACGGCTATGCACCTCTCCGTGGACGTGCGTCGGCCGGAGTATGCGTCGGAGGCCTCACCGGAGCCCCCGGGCACACCCTCGACAACAACGCACTGTCCCGGAGCGACGCGTCAGCTTGATGCCTTCGAGCTCGAGGTCTCCGTATCCCTAGCCTGCGTGCGTGCAATAGGGCGCTCGCGCAGGCGTTAGAAGGCCGAGCGACCATCTCTGCACCCTGCTCCGAGGGACCGCAGTGGGATGCTCAACCTCCCAAGATCTGACATGGAACTTGCTTGAATCTGTGAAGAAACTCTCAACAACCGCTCCCCCTACCTGGCGCACCAAAGATGTCGGGAAAAACCGACACCTATGGGAATCTCGAGGACTCCCTTGAATGTTCTGCGGGGAGAGAGATACGGCGTCGAGAGCGGAGCTAGCGATGAACACCGGCAAGGTCCTTTAGCTAGGTTCGGGCCGCTTGGCGCGTAAAACTCTACTCCTTCTTAGTTTGTATTATGTACTTACTGTAGGTTGATATGCTACAGTAACTTAGTAGGTGATTAGGGAGTCTGCGATCCCAAAAAGTCCAACCCTTAAGAATGAGCCTTGGGCCTCCTTTTATAGGCAAAGGGGTCACCAACAGTGTGCTCACGGGGTGGATAGTGAACATTATTCACTACTCTACTTCTTCGGTGGTGTCAGGCACAGTAAATGCCTTTGTCTGGCCCCTGACCTGCCGCAAGGTGGTCGCGACACATATCCAGGTGAATCGACACCTGCGTCTTGTGCTGGCACACGATGGATGGGCTGGAGCGTTCGGATTATGGTAGTAACGGTGGTGGACACGTGGCGCGCGAAAGTGGCTTGCTGGCCCGTAGTCCCTGTCGGGTGACTTGGTCACTTTCCCGGCAAGGAGGGCTTGCCTTGGGCTTTGGAAACTTTCTCGGCAAGGAGGGCTTGCGGGGGCTTCGCCAGTCTATGCGAGCCTTCCCGACAAGGGATGCTTATCGGGGTCTTGCTAACCTTCGGGAGTTTTCCCGGCACAGTGGGCTTGCCGGGGCCTTGGAAATCTTCCCTGTAAGGATGTGACGCCCCGGTAAATTAAGCTACAGTAAACTTATGCTAATGGTGACACGTCACCGGGATTACTATTGGTAATCTCGCATAGCTTCAAACGATTCAAATTCAAGTTTGAAATAAAATCAAAACAATAAAAGTATTCGGATCTTAAGATAAAAAAATTGTTTGGGAAGTTATTAAAAATTTCCTAATATGTTATAAAAGTGAATCAAGCATTGTAAAGTTATTACAATCCTTACATATTTAAAACAGGAGCTATATGTAAAAAAATAAAATTAAAACAAAGTAATAAAAAAAGGAAAAGCCCCTAGCCCAACTAGGCCAAATTGGCCCAGCCGGCCAAGCCCCCCAATTCGGTCCACCACCTAGGGGTATAAGACCCCGAGGGGGCCAAACCCTAGCGCCCCGGCCAACCTTCCTGCCGCACCGCCACCCCCGTGGCGACCGAAGCCGAGGGTCGCTCCCACCTATCCCACGATCTCCCACTCCTCTCGCTCGTCCCCTCTCCACCCTCACGAACGCCCCCCTGTCGTTGCTCTCTCCTCTCGATGCACCAACCCCCCGTCACTCCACCTCGGATCCCTCCCTGCGCTCACGCCCCGTGAGTGCCAACCCCGCTCCCCAAGGCCTCATGGTACCTTCCCTGAGCGGCGCGCCCTGTCTGCCCCCTCGCTCTACCTTCCCCACCAACTCCCCATCGCCCCTGGCCAGATCGCCCCACCCCTCCAGCGGCTCTCCACTCGCCGGCTCACCCCCACCTCACTCAGCGCCGAGACCCACCTCGACCTCCCCCCATCCCAGCACCGGTCGCCTACCTAGCCGAGCCTCCTTTCCCTCCAGAATCTCCCTCACCACCGCGCCTCTCCCCAGACCACAGCGCCCATGGCGCCCCCATCTCCAGCGTCGCACCTGCCTCCCGCACCAGCGACCCCTCCCCTACCGCGGCGATTCCCACCACCTCACGGCGGCCCCGTCCTCGGGGTCCCTCCCCACCGGAGCACCCAACGGCGGCCCTCCGCCGCACCGCCCCATCACCCAAGCTCCACCGTCGGACTACACCGGTGCCACGTCTACCTCGTCGGAACGCCATCTCCTCCGCCCCTTCCCGTGCACTCCGGCTACACCGGGCCTTCCCGTCAACGCCGGTGAGCCCTTTTTTGGGCTCCTCCTGCCGTCTTCTTCCATTCACCGTCACGGTTCCGTTCCGGCAATAACCGCTTCGTTTCGGCGTCGTTGTGCTCGTGTAGGTGTAGTTGAACTTGTCTCCTTTCTCTCTGTTGAGAGAGGAGAGGGAGATAGCACAGAGATGTGCACAGAGATGTGTTAGAGAGAAAATAAAATAAAAGATGTATGTATGTATGTATTAGATGCCCGTATTTATGTATGTATGTATGTATGTATTGGATATGTATTCATGTATGTAGAGAAAAGAAAATAACAACTACAAAAATATATATATGTTTTTATTAATAAAATACATAAATAAATAATTAGGTATATTAATTATTTAATTACTTAATTAGTTAAATAGATAATTAAGCTAATCTATTAATTAGGATAAATAATTATCCTATTAGAATATGACACATGGGTCCGCCACTAAATTAATATGATTAATTAATATTAAAACTAATTAAAAACTTGTCTATGACACACGGGACCCACTCGTCAGTTGACGAGTCAACTACGGATGTCAGCATGACATCATGCTGATGTCATAATTGCATTTAATCAAATTAGTTACATCTGTTTTTAATTCTTAAATATTTAATAAACTTTAAAAATTAATATAAAATAATCCGTAAGTCAGATCAAAATATTTTCAACATGAAAGTTGAACAGCAGAACGAGACGAACCCGGATACACGGTCCATTCGTCTGTCACGCGTACCTAGCATAGCAAACACGGAACTTTTTCATCGTTTTTAGTCTGACCGGTAGTAGCCAAAGACCCGGGAAATATCATCTCATATTCTTCCGACCCGACTATGACGGATGTTGCTGCGTTAGCTCATGCCTAGTCTGCATATTGCCATGTCATGCTTAGTGTTACACATGTTGCTATTATTTATTGTTTCTTCCCATTCTTCTTACCGGTAGACCCCGAGACTGACGTTGCTGCCGGGTATATCTATGACCGTGCCGACCAATCTTTTGCCGAAGAGCAGCAAGGCAAGGAAACCCCCCTTAATCATCCCTATATCTCCTATGTATTTCTTCCTCCTTCTTGCATTAGTATTTTTCTACTATTGTAGTTAGCACCTATATCTAATTTATAGCCTATTTTTGATGAACTGCTACTTTCAGTACTGTGCTTTAAATCTGCTTAGTATAGGTGGAGCAGTCTTCCCCTCTGACCCCGTAGTCCAATTGCCCCACTTTGCTTTCAAATCTCAATCTCTGATCGACGAGCCACACCCGACACAGCACATACACCCCCTTAGTTGTTCGACGCTACAGAGATACTATCAGATATCGAGGGTGACACCTCGCTAAGTACTCCTGATGATATCTCTGTAGTATAGCTAGTCGGTCGTGGTTATCGAGGGTGATTCCTCTTTCACCATTCCCGGCGATGCCTCTGTCGTGCAACCCCTCAAGAGTGGAAGCCCCGAGGGTGATTCCTCTAAGTCCACCTTGACGGATACATCGTTCGGAATCCAACGAGGGTGATACCTCGAATTCCCCCCGATGTTACAACAACACAGTTACTCGACCATGTTACTAGGATCACTGGTGATTAGTTGTTAGATGCGTGGATTCCCACAAGATTATGTCGATGGCCTAACTAAAATAATAATGGATTTGCGTATTTGATCTGGGTTGGTCGAAAGGCCTTATTACGCACTAACCGTCTGCGTGGGAAGAATTATGGGTACTCGACGTCGTGGTATCAGCCGAAGCTCTTCAGACGTCAGCGATGAAGTGGCGCGCGCCCGAGTGGTCCCGAGATGCGTCGCTCTTGTATTATGGGGTTCTAGGACTGACATCGATCGCCCTCGCATCGTGTAGGAGCGCGGAGGGCAACTGGGCTCATGAACCCTCTCTGCTTAGGATTTAGACTGGTGGGTTGGCTTCTCTGCTGAGCTTAGGTGGGGCTGTGACGTGTCGATATTCCGAGGCCGGGCAGGACCCAGAAAAGTGTGTCCGGCTAGAGTGTTAGCGAGCTTGTCGGGGAATATGTTGTGCACCCCTGCAGGGAAGAACTTATCTATTCGAATAGCCGTGTCCACGATTACAGGACGAGTTGGAGTTGTGCCCTGATCTTATACAACTACAACTGTTACTTAACTCAATTTTAGTTGCCCCGGGATTTCTTCCTCGCAGGGAGTCGAGGGAGGATCTCAGGGCGTGACCTCATATTAATATTGCTGCAACAATATGACTAATTAATTGTGTTACACCTGTTCTACTCTCGTCTATTGCTGCAAGACCTTGAAGATGCTAGTCTTTGATAGTACTAGGCCTTCTCTCTCTATTCTCGCATTGCTGCAGTCAGTCCACATATAACCACCACCCTTCTTTGATACTGATGCATACTTAGCATAGTTCTGATGTAAGTCTTGCGTACTTTGGATGAGTATTCACCGTTGCTTTGCTCCCCCTTTGTCCCTTTGATCCGTTGCTGCGACCAGATGATGGAGCCCAGGAGATGGAGTTTCCTGCCGATGTCTGCCCCCCGATGTTGTTTTCTTCATGGGGGCCGCTGAAGAATAGGTGTAGTTAGGAGGTTCCCAGGCAGGAGGCCTCGCGTCGTTCGATCTTGTTTCTTTTGTGCTAGACTTCTCTAAGGAACCTAATGTTTTATGTATGTACTCAGATATTGTTGCTTCCGCTGACTTGTATGTTTATCGAGCTTCTGTATTCTAGCCATCGAGACCCCTGGCTTGTAATATGAAGCTTGCATTGTTTTATTTGTGTCTAGAGTTGTGTTGTGATATCTTCCCGCGAGTCCTTGAGTTTGATCGTACGCATTTGCGTGTATGATTAGCGTACGATTAAATCGAGGGCGTCACAAGTTGGTATCAGAGCCGACTGCCTGTAGGTAGCCCCCTTTCCAACTCCTTGGCCGAAGTTGAGTCTAGTGTTTGAAAAGCTTTACTAACAAAGATGTTGTGGCTTACGGGCCCACATCTCAATTGGGTGGTATTAGTATCTTTTACTCCTTTCCTATACTCTGGGTTCTACTCTCTCTTCTCTTTCGGGATAAAGATTTTGCTAACATTAGGTTCTCGTAAATATTTCCTCCCGGAGAGCCCCGTAATTCCAGACGATGGCTTGATTCCTCAGAAGACTCCGAAGATACTCTCCGATGTTTCTCGAGAACTTGCGCCCATCGCTCTTGCGATTTCCCTTCCTCCGTCAGCCACTACGAATGACTACATACGAATGTCGTTCATACCTTTCTTTTCCAGTTGCCATTGTTTTACGAGATGCAACGAATTATCTTATCGAGGATTCGTCCATCATCAGTTGTCATGGGTTTCGAAAGTTCCTCGAATTACTATTCGACCTTTCGGAATCCTCAGTAGCCTATTGCTTTTGACCTTTCTCACCTGCTTGTGTTATGGTTAATTCCATATGTCTAGCAGCATTCATTAAAATCCTTTGTGATTTTCCTGTGATCCTATTGATTCTACCTCTGTGTGAATGCACACAATTATGTGTTGATACTCATAAATTGTTTTCTGGCTCAGACGTCCTTCCAACAGAGCTGGTTCTCGACAAATCAACTTTGGTTGGTTGTCCATCTAAGTCCATTCAACTTACTTGTATTTGATCGGGGCATCTAATTATGGTGCACCAACCTGGAAATCCTAATTCCTTTGGTAATTAAGCATCAATATTTTCAAATGTTCTATAGCCCGATGCAATGCATCCTATCTCCCTCTGATTGAGTACCGATACCAACATCAGATCCTTTGTGGACTGCCACACCCATTGCTGGGTTATTATCTGATGACATCCTTCATATTCAAAAATTCTTGTGATATTGTTCCCCTGATACATAATGCCATTGGTAAATTGTGTATTCTCCCTCTAATAAGTTGTAACCTACGCTTTTGTCAGCCATGCCCTTCAAGCATGTGTTAATTACTCTTGGATTGTATGGTATATGTTCCTAAGATGCCCCGACGGGTTGAACCTATGCCTTCCTAAATCAGTATGACTCGTAATGCTTTCACGAGTCTTGCTCTTCTATTGTATTTACTAATGTTCTTTCAAAGCTACAACCTGATCAAAGGCGAGGAGTAAATTTCAGGTGATGCATTGATGAAGTGGGAGTCGACCTTGAATTTTGTGTTCATGCCCACGGAAACAACGTTGATCCTATCATAGAAACTTCTCGTGTCAATGATCATTCATTCTGTTGTTTAAATCTGGCATCTGCAATCTTGTCCTTTGCAATCGTGGTTCCGACCATGTTGTCCTACATTGATTTCATTCTCACACGAGTTAAAGTACTTGTCTTCTTCAGATAAATACATCGGTCCTAGCCTTAATGTTGATCTACCGCCGAGTATTATTCCTTGTAGCTCGGGGATATCATGAAGCTATATAACTTCTTGTGAGCTCCTCATCAACTTTGATATTTTCATTAATTCCAATTTCCTCGTGTTTGAGTTGTTGGACAGGCGAGTACATCGATAACTGAATCGAGTATGCATTGCGATTCAACAATTCTTAGTAATCTTCCTTGTTTACGAGTTTGTACTCGATCATGTCATTCCAAGCTGTTAAGCTACATCCTCATCGTCATATTGGAGCTCGACCATGCTATCTATACCGTTCATCCCTGGAACACGATTCCAAATGTGCGTTAAGCTTGCATCGATCTTTCCACATCATGATTGGTTGTCCTGAAAGGCAATCTCAATTCTAAGCTAGGAGCCTTATCTGTGATTCTGACAACCTCTTGCTTCATCATTCCCTTGCTTGATCCCGTCGCTGAACGATTACATCTTCGTGAAGCTTCTCGACAAATGTGTCGTGATCATCATCAGCATTCCGAGCTCTTACAGGGTATCAATCGAACGCATGTTGAGAAATACCATTCCTTCCCCTCGATGAATTGTATTATCATCGACATCCTTGTTGCCTTCCCTCCAGCACAAACGTGTTCGTGTTTTGTGTTGTCCTTTGAGTTCCTTGCTATTTAGCTTATGTTATCTTCTACCTTGGAGTATTACCATCTTTATGTCAAGGATGTCATGAGAATTGAACACGTCTTAAGAATTCTTGATATAGTAATACTTCTTCCCATCACCATTCATTTCTTGGTCCCGTGTTGTTTCAAACCGGAATACCAACAAGTGAACTCTGATGTGTGATCCCAATACTTCTGGCAACCCTATTGCCTTGAGGTTAACAACTGATTGTTTCATTCTTAGTGTGTTGGGTGTTGACTCATCATCTTTGACATTGGTTGTGCTACTCCCCCCGTATTTCCGAGTGCACCCTTCGACCAATGTTTAATTGTTGTTGTTCCCTCAAGCATACGATGTTATACCATTTGACTTGACAAATGCTAGCTCCTTGATATTATAAATTTTGGAAATTCATCCCTGTCAAAATCTTGACGGATTGTTGCTGAGCCCATCAGCCACACCCTCAACTTCTCCATGTTCCGCGATGAAACTCTTGAAAGGATTATACTTGTACCTAGCTCATGAAGAATGTGTTTGATAGCAGAAATGTTTTCCCAAAGTTCACGTGCACTCTTTCCGCCGTGAATATGTCAAAGTTTTGTTTCGCTTCCTCTCGGGAAATACCAAATCTTTTACGCATGTGTGAAGTGTTATATGTTTTGAAGATTTGTTACCTTCACTTCATATAATTTCCCTTAGCACGCCAAGCCACTGACTGATTTGATCAAGGGAAAAGAAGTTTCTTCATAAGAGCTAATCGAGGCTTACATAAGGGCCTTGATATCCTCGGTGATGGTTCTCAAATCGCAATTCACTTGCATTTCGTTGTAAGAATTCCACGTGGGCACGAATGTCTTGGCATGGTGTTCTTGTATCTTACAATCCAACTCGTGATCTAAGGATTGCTGGTATAGCTCATCTGATGAGAATCTTGCATCTTCATCTTTCTTCTCAGGCATCTTGAGTCTAAGGTATCCTAACACCAATCAAATCTGACTCTCGGGAATATATGTTAGTTTGAACATTTTCCAATAATTATAACTTTGGTCTTATGTAATCTGGTACGGTGATGTCTTGTTTGGCACACCGGGCCGAAGGACAAATTGTTATAAATTCTTCCATATGTAAGATTCGCTATCTTCCATGTGGAAACTATATGACTTATTTCATAAGTTGTTCCTCATGGATCCTCTTTTTGTACCCAGTGGTCCGACCTTTATCGGATAACCATGTCGGTACTATCTGGAAGCACGGATGTGGTACTTCAGTTGTCAACAGGAACATTGGAAGCGCAATGCTAAATTGTTCCTGATCAATTATCCAAACCATATGGTATGGGTAAACATCATGATTCTTCTTGCCCTTTTATCAAGATGGTTAGTTTCTTGATGACCTACCATGTATATCATACTCTATTTTCCTCGGGAATGGTATACTCTAATACTGGTGTGTGTGAACACATTCTCATTCCCATTGGTCCGTTTGACCTTTCTTGTGGCATAACTTATCTAAGCAGTGTTAATTCCCTGCTTAGGTAAAAATCTCGGTATACAACTCTGTTAGTAAAACCATGTTACTATTGTGGATAACATTCCGGTAACCACCGGTGGACGAGAGCCTTGCCTATTGGTTCGCCTCATTTCAACGAGTAGGAAAATGGTACTATTCGTCCCCCTCCCTTGGTACCGATGTTGTTGCCAACATATCTGACAGGTTATCCTCTGACATGTCTTGCTACCAATACCGTACAAGATGTCACCCCTCTGTCTATTCTTGGCCCACATGGTGGACCCATAACCCAAAGTTCCACAGGATTGAAACCTGACTCTCCTGTACACCCTTGACTTCTAGGTATCCTTTACACTTGGCTTCGTATGAAATTCTTGAGCCACCGTTCAATGGACATATCACTCTTCGGTCTGTATGTTATCCAACATGTTGAAGATCAAGTCCGCATTGTTCATGAGAATCTGAAAGCTACTCAATCTCGTCAGAAGAGTCAGTATGACCGTCATCATCAAGATATGGTCTATCAACGTGGCAAAAAGGTTTATCTTCGTGTCACACTTATGAGAAGTGCACGCCGTTTTGGGATCAAGGGCAAGCTAGCTCCTCGCTATAGTGGTCCTTTCACTGTTCTCTACAGGCGTGGAAAAGTGGCTTGCCAATTGGAACTGTCGGCGAACTTGTCTCAAGTTCACGATGTCTTCCATGTGTCTCAGCTCCGCCGTTGCTTCAAAGATCCTATTCGGGCAGTGGATCATAATGTGCTTGAGCTGCAACAAGACCTCTCTTATAAAGAGCATCCGGTCCATATTCTCGACCAAGCTGAACGTAAGACTCATCGCAAAGTCACCAAGTTCCTAAAAGTGCAGTGGTCAAATCATTCTAAAGATGAAGACACTTGGTAACTCGAGGATCATCTTCGTGATGAATACCCCGAGCTCTTTCCTTCTACTTCTAAATTCTCGGGATGAGAATTCTTGTTAGTAGGGGAAAGTTCTGACGCCCCGGTAAATTAAGCTACAGTAAACCTATGCTAATGGTGACACGTCACCGGGATTACTATTGGTAATCTCGCATAGCTTCAAACGATTCAAATTCAAGTTTGAAATAAAATCAAAACAATAAAAGTTTTCGGATCTTCAGATAAAAATTTGCCGGGGAAGTTATTAAAAATTTCCTAATAAGATATAAAAGTGAATCTGGCATTTTAAAGTTATTACAATCCCTATATAATTAAAACAGGAGCTATAGATAAAAAAAATAAAATTAAAATAAACTAATAATAAAAGGAAAAGCCCCTGGCCCAACTCGGCCAAATTGGCCCAGCCGGCCAGGCCCCCCAATTCGGTCCACCACCTCGGGGTATAAGACCCGAGGGGGCCAAACCCTAGCGCCCCGGCCAACCTTCCTGTCGCGCCGCCACCCTCCTCGCGACCGAACCCCAGGGTCGCTCCGAGCTACCCCCACGATCTCCCACTCCTCTCGCTCGTCCCCTCTCCACCCTCTCCACCCTCACGAGTGCCCCCTGTCGCTCCTCTCTCCTCTCGACGCACCCCCCCCCCCCGGTCGCTCCACCTCGGCTCCCTCCCCGCGCTCACGCCCCCCGAGCGCCAACCCCGCTCCCAGGGCCTCGTCGCCCCTTCCCTGAGTCTGTGTCCCCCCTCGCACCACCTTCCCCACCAACCCCCCATCGCCCCTGGCCAGATCGCCCCACCCCTCCAGCGGCCCTCCACTCGCTGGCTCACCCCCACCTCACTCAGCGCCGAGACCCACCTCGACCTCCCCCCGTTCCAGCATCGGTCTCCTCCCTGGCCGAGCCTCCCCTCCCTCCTGGATCTCCCTCACCACCGCGCCTCTCCCTAGACCCCATCGCCCACGGCGCCCCCATCTCCAGCGCCGCCCCTGCCTCCTGCCCTAGCGACCCCTCCCCTACCGCAGCGATCCCACCACCCCACAACGGCCCCGTCCCCGGGGACCCTCCCCACCGGAGCTCCCCATGGCGGCACTCTGCCGCGCCGCCCCGTAAACGGAGCTCCACCATCGGACTACACCGGTGCCACCTCTACCTCGTCGGAACTCCACCTCCTCTGCCCCTTCCCGTGCACTCCGGCTACACCGGGCCTTCCCGTCAACGTCGGTGAGCCCTTTTTCGGGCTCCTCCCGTCGTCTTCTTCCTTTCACCGTCACGGTTCCGTTCCGGCAATCACCGCTTCATTCCGGCATCGTTGTGCTCGTGTATGTGTAGTTGAACTTGTCTCCTTTCTCTTTGTTGAGAGAGGTGAGGGAGATAGGAGAGAGATGTGCACAAAGTGTGTTAATCAGAAAAAAAAACAAAAGATGTGTGTATGTATGTATTAGATGCATGTATGTATTGAATATGTATGCATGTATGTAGAGAAAAGAAAATAAAAAATAAAAATATATATGTTTTTATTAATAAAATAAATAAATAAATAAATAGGTATATTAATTAATTAATTAAATAAATAAATAGATAATTAAGCTAATCTGTTAATTAGGATAAATAATTATCCTATTAGAATATGACACGTGGGTGTGCCACTAAATTAATCTGATTAATTAATATTAAAACTAATTAAAAACTTGTGTCTATGACACAAGGGACCCACTAGTTAGTTGACTAGTCAACTGCGGATGTCAGCATGACATCATGCTGATGTCATAATTGTATTTAATCAAATTAATTAAATCTGTTTTTAATTCCTAAATATTGAATAAATTTTTATAAATTAATATAAAAAAATCTGTAAGTCAGATCAAAATATTTTCAACATGAAAGTTGATCAGTAGAACGAGACGAACCGGGGTACACGGCCCATTCGTGTGTCACGCGTCCCTAGCATAACAAACATGGAAATTTTCATCATTTTCAATCTGACCGGTAGTAGCGAGAGGCCCGGAAAATATCATTTGATATTCTTCTGACCCGTCTATGATGGATGTTGCGGCGTTAGCTCATGCCTAGTCTTCATATTGCCATGTCATGCTTAGTGTTGCACATGTTGCTATTATTTATTGTTTCTTCCCCCTCTTCTAACCGGTAGACCCCGAGACTGACGCTTCTGCCGAGTACATCTACGACCCTACCGACCAGCCATTTGCCGCAGAGCAGCAAGGCAAGCAAACCCCCCCTTAATCATCCCTATATCACCTATGTCTTTCTTCCTCCTGCTTGCATTAGTATTTTGCTACTGCTGTAGTTAGCTCCTATATCTGATGCATAGCCTATTTTTGATGAACTACTACTTTCAATATTGTGCTTTAAATCTGCTTAGTATAGGTGGACCAGTCTTCCCCTCTGACCCCGTAGTCCAGTTGCCCCACTTTGCTTTCAAAGCTCGATCCCTGATCGACGAGCCAGACCCGACACAGCACATACACCCCCTTAGTTGTACGATGCTACAGAATACTATCGGGTACCGAGGGTGACACCTCGCTAAGTACTCCTGATGATATCTCTATAGTATAGCTAGTCGGTCATGGTTATCGAGGGTGATTCCTCTTTCACCATTCCCGACAATGCCTCTGTCGTGCAACCCCTCAAGTGTGGAACCCCCGAGGGTGATTACTCTAAGTCCACCTTGACGGATACATCGTTCGGAATCCAATGAGGGTGATACCTCGGATTCCCCACGATGTTACAACCACACAGTTACTCGACCATGTTACTGGGATCATTGGTGATTAGTTGGTAGACGGGTGGATTCCCGCGAGATTGTGTCGATGGCCTAATTAAAATGAGAATGGATTTGGGTATTTCATCTGGGTTGGTAGGAAGGCCTTATTACGCACTAACCGTCTGCGTGGGAAGAATTATGGGTACTCGACGTCGCGGTATCAGCCGAAGCTCTTCAGACGTTAGCGATGTACCGGCGCATGCCCGAGTGGTCCCGAGATGCATCGCTCTTGTATTAAGGGGTGCTAGGACTGACATCGGCCGCCCTCGCATCGTGCCAGAGCGTGGAGGGCAAGTGGGCCCACGAACCCTCTGTGCTTAGGAGTTAGACCGGCGGGCTGGCCTCTCTGCTGAGCTTAGGTGGGGCTGCGATGTGTAGATATTCCGAGGCTGGGCAGGACCCAGAAAAGCGTGTTCGGCCAGAGTGTTATCGAGCACGTCGGGGAATATGTTGTGCACCCCTGCAGGGAAGAACTTATCTTTTCGAATAGCCGTCTCCACGATTACAGGACGACTTGGAGTTGTGCCCTGATCTTATACAACTACAACTGTTACTTAACTGGATTTCTGTTGCCCCGGGATTGCTTCCTCGCAAGGAGTCGAGGGAGGATCTCAGGGCATGACCTCATATTAATATTGCTGCAACAATATGACTAATTAATTGTGTTACACCTGTTCTACTCTCGTCTATTGCTGCAAGACCCTTGAAGATGCTAGTCTTCGATAGGACTAGGCCTTTTCTCTCTATTCTCGCATTGCTGAAGTCAGTCCACATATAACCACCCCCTTCTTTGGTACTGATGCATACTTAGCATAGTTCTGATGTAAGTCCTGCGAGTACTTTGGATGAGTACTCATCGTTGCTTTGCTCCCCCTTTGTCCCTTTCATCCGTTGCTGCGACCAAATGATGGAGCCCAGGAGATGGAGTTTCCTGCCGACGTCTGCCCCCCGATGGTGTTTTCTTCGTGGAGGCCACTCAAGAATAGGTGTAGTTAGGAGGTTCCCAGGCAGGAGGCCTCACCTCGTTCGATCGTGTTTCTTTTGTGCTAGCCTTCTCTAAGTCACCTCATGTTTTATGTCTGTACTCAGATATTGTTGCTTCCGTTGACTCGTGTGTTTATCGAGCTTCTGTATTCTAGCCCTCGAGGCCCCTGGCTTGTAATATGAAGCTTGTATTGTTTTATTTGTGTCTAGAGTTGTATTGTGATATCTTCCCGTGAGTCCTTGAGTTTGATTGTACGCATTTGCGTTTATGATTAGCGTTCGATTAAATCGAGGGCGTCACAAAGGAGGGCTTGTCGGGGCCTTGCATCTGGAGCCCTTACGCTCCACGCCCCACGCAGAGAGGAAAGGGCGTGACCTTGGTGGGTCTTGGATTGCCTTTCAGCCGTTCTTCCCGGTGCACTGCTGTCAGGGGCATTGCTGATGCCCGTGCACAAGTCTGTGGCACAAGGGACCCTAGTCTCTAGTGCACCGACAATGGGTGATCCTATCGAACTTCCAGAACAGAATCCAATCACATTTAAAAAGTTTATTGAAATGCATCAATAAATTCGGCATCGACCAACTCACAATTGGTTGAAATAAGATCTGATTAAACAATAATGGACGGTTAAAGTGGACAACAATGTTGAAATGTAAAATTTGCACTTTTTAAATTTAAACTAGTATCGCACCCGGCTATTTAAATGTTTGAACTCTATTTATGCGGCCTTAAAAAGAATAAGAGGTCAAATGTACGCGGATAATATTGGATGGCAGCCACTTATATCCATGTGTGCGGACTGGTTTCCTGTATCTGCAAATACATGCAGAGAAATTCATGGATTGTCGTTGGAGACACCTTAAGAGACTCACATCTCGTATCCATATATCTGATACATGACACGCACGCTAGCCAAAGTAGACTACCTTATCTGATGCGTAACTAGTCCTTAAAATTAACTAAATCTAATGAAAAAAATATAAGCTTGAAAATTAATAAAAAGAAAGTGTAATAATTTTTTAAATTAAAGCTAAAAATATCATTTCAAACAAAAATATGAGGTATAACCAACATTATTATATCATGTGGCGGCGTTGCTTGTATAGATTAATGTAAAAATAATTACAATTTATATGTTAATATATGATTCGCGTATGTGACAGATTTTACATGATTTAATGGAAGAGAAGACTTAATGCACCGCATAATGAAATGTTGAGGTGGACACTTTACATGTTGATAGAATTATGAGCAACATTTTAATAATGTAAGATGTCAAATTTCTAATTAATTTTGCACAAATTAGCAATAATCCACCCCTTGTATAGTAATAAAATCTGTACGTGTAAATCAGTGATCTTGCAGTGCAGCAGTTCCATGTTCGCGGGTTAACGGAATAAAAGCGACATATATACTCGTGGGCGGACATTTTAGTGTGAGGCATGCCAAACTTTCTATTGACACATGGATGGCCAGAGTTCCAATCCTTTATCTTTAGTTTAATTAGTACTTGCTTTAACTATGGTATGTCTAAACAAAAGTATGTACGTCATGCTAGCTATATAAATAATTAGGAGGCAGCGTGTGGCCCTTGTCTGGTCAAGAATTGCTGCGCTAGTTTAATGATTGCTCTTAAATTTTTCTGCCGTTGGCTAGTGGCTAATTGTATCTTACTCTTGTGTATCACCCAACAATGAGGTAATATCACCAGAAATTGTAGAACTTCTCCTCAATATTCAATTTGGTGCTAAAACTTTAAAAATACATATTTAGGACCATTTAACTTGCGTTTTTATGTAAATACGGTGCTTTCGTTCGTATGTAGCCATATGGCCTGGTCACATGGGGTGCCAGCCTGACGGAGGCTAACCTGTCTATTGCTAGGAATGCACAAGGCGTTGGGTGACCCTAGCAGGCTGGATTTTTTTAAGAGACCCCTCTTGCAGTTTATTTGATTACGTTCAAAAGGCCTCAGTATAATGGAAAAAGATGGTGCATTGGAACCAACGACCTGTTAACAAAACGCTCAAATGCAGATGAAAAAATACTGAAACGTATTTCCATGCCACCATGGCCGGTTGATGTTACACATGTACAACTGAAATTTAGTATTTAATTATATACAAAAGCCAGAAGTTGGTAGTCGCATGGATAATTTTGCAGAAAAAAAAGGCTCCACCTGAAGGGCGGAAGCGCAGGAGCTAACTACTACATCGAGTACTACTCCCTCCGTTCCTAACTATAATTAGTTTTAGAGATTTCATTAGAGGACTACATACGGATGTACATAGACATAATTTGGAACGTAGATTCACTTATTTTGCTTCGTATGTAGTCCACTAATACAATCTTTAAAAAGACCTATATTTAGGAACGGAGGGAGTACATGTTAGTGCATACAAAGGGAAACACAACATTTTTTGTTTGTGTGTGAGTTGTTAGTGTGTCTCGACGAGACGACGAAGGCCAACATGAAGATGGATGCGCACTAGTTAAGTTGAGTTTCTACATGAGAGGCTATGTGTTTAGTCTGCATGTAGCATGCTAAGATGTGACGCCGTGGACAGGTAATCCAAACGATGTGTTGGTTCCAAGTCGATGAGTCGAGTGTTTGGATTAGGGGGTGAATGTTAGAGTAATCCAAACCGTATGTGTTAGTTTGGTTAGTGTTCATGATCAGCGTTGCCGTGAGCTTAGTTTAGGTAAGTTTGAGTCGGTTTCCTAGTTCTCTACGTGTATTAGGGCTGAAGTAGGAAAGGTTATTAAGTCGGTTTGGTTTCCATTTATTAGTCCGAGTCTCACACTGGTGATGGTTACGTACTAGTTTCGAAGTAGTACAAGTCCGGCTAGGTTTGTGTTGCTTGGATCGATTTAGGTGTCCGTTGGGTATGTGTATATATACACAGCGTATTGTGTGAGTTTTGTAACCGGAAACAACCAGAAAAACGAGAAAAGCAATAAAGAGATTATTATGAGGCACGACACGTGCCTCTAGCCATCTTCGTATTGTTGCGTTTACGTGCGTGTGTTCTGGTCCCGGTGTTTGCGTGAGCACCGGCGAGATATCGAGTGCTACAGCTAGTTCGTATACGTTGAGCCGAGTTGCACGTACACGACTAGTCGAGCTGCAGGGTGGTCGTGTGTTCGATCCTGAGGGCGAAAAGCCAACAATTGGTATCTAGAGCAAGGTGTGGAGGCTTCGCCGTCAAGTTGCGTCGCGGTGGAGTTGTCGTCGCCGTCAAGTTGTGTCACGGACGACGAAAAATCGAAGAAGAGAATCATGTCGACTTCGAAGGTGAGTGGTGGTGGTGTGACCATCCAGTACCCCATGCTTGACGGTGACAATTATGGGATGTGGGCCGCGAAGATGGAAATCTTCATGCGTGCGCGTGGAATTTGGGCAGTTGTGGAAGGTGACGGCACGGTTGAAGAGACAAAGGACCAAGAGGTTTTCGCCGCCATAATCCAAGGTGTGTCTGATGCTGTTTTCATGTCCATATGGGAGAAAGAGACGGCAAAGGAAGCTTGGCAAGCGCTCAAGGAGATGCACGCTGGAGATGATCGTGTCAAGAAGGCACGTGTTCAAGCTCTAAGGAGGGAGTTCGAGAGGATGAGCATGAAGGCGTCAGAAGGTGTTGGTGAATTTGCGTTAAAACTAACCTCTCTGGTTAATGAGATGCGAGCTCTTGGATCAAAGATGGAGGACATCACGGTTGTGGAGAAATTACTACGAGCCGTTCCGGACAAGTTTTTACCGATCGTTGGCACCATAAAGCAGTGGGGCGATGTGACGAAGATGTCAGTGATGGAGGTGATCGGGCGGCTAAAGACCTATGAATTGACGTTGAAAGGACGGGAACGCGACCAAGAAGAGGAGCAGTTGATGTTCTCACGTAATAAGAAGGAAGATAAGCAGAAGTATCGGAAGTTTGACAAATCTAAAGTTCGGTGCTACAATTGTCAGGACTATGGATACTATTCTCGAGAGTGTCCTCATCCGCGAAAGGAGGCAAAGAAGGAGCACGAGATGCTGCAACTAGCTAAAGTGGGCGTGGATGACGACCCAGGGTTGCTTTGATGAAGAAGCTGCGACGGAAAAGAAACAAAAAAAGAGAGTCGTGTCTTTAGTTTTTGTTTGTGTCTGAGTTGTTAGTGTGTCTCGGCGAGAAGACGAAGGCTAACGTGAAGATGGATGCGCACCAGTTAAGTTGAGTTCCTACATGAGAGGCTATGTGTTTAGTGTGCATGTAGCACGCTAAGATGTGACAGCGTGGACTGGTAATCCAAACGATGTGTTGGTTCCAAGTCGATGAGTCGAGTGTTTGGATTAGGGGTGAATGTTAGAGTAATCCAAACCGTATGTGTTAGTTTGGTTAGTGTTCGTGATCAGCGTTGCCGTGAGCTTAGTTTAGATAAGTTTGAGTCGGCTTCCTAGTTCTCTACGTGTATTAGGGTTGAAGTAGGAAAGGTTATTAAGTCGGTTTGGTTTCCATGTATTAGTCCGAGCCTGACACTGGTCATGGTTACGTACTAGTTTCGAAGTAGTACAAGTCCGGCTAGGTTTGTGTTGCCTGGATCGGTTTAGGTGTCCGCTGGGTACGTGTATATATACACAGCGTATTGTGTGAGTTTTATAATCTGAAACAACCAGAAAAACGAGAAAAGCAATAAAGAGATTATTACGAGGCACGACACGTGCCTTTGGCCATCTTTGTATTGCTACATTTACGTGCGTGTGTTCTGGTCCCGGTGTTTGCGTGAGCACCGGTGAGATATCGAGTGCTTCAGCTAGTTCGTATACGTTGAGCCGAGTTGCACGTACACGACTAGTCAAGCTGCAGGGTGGTCGTGTGTTCGATCCTGAGGGCGAAAAGCCAACAAGTAGCCGTAGGTGACGTACGGAGCGGTCGGATCGTACGAGGGTTCTGTCTCGGGTGCGAAGTTGCCGGATGTTCGGAGCTTGTAGAACGTGTGAGGCTAGGTCACCCGGATGGAACCGAATTTCCGAGGATTTGGGCCCAGCCCTGGCGCTTTCGGACGTTCGGAGGGCTCGGTTGTCTCGACGTTGTAACATGCAGCTTGGTGGCACTCTAGGGGGCAATTGTCCGGAGGGGCTCGGACGTCTGGACGCTGGGACATGTCGGACGTTCGGACTGGCTCGATCATTCAAAAATTGTAGCATTTAGCATGGTGTCCTCGTGGCTCTTTCAGTCATTCCATGAATTCCTTCCGAGTACCTGAGTATGCAAAGAGTTTCTGCTTTAGGTAGTGACCATGTCTCGAGTAGATGAAATGACGGATGACTCCTTGGTGCATTGGATCAAGGAAAGTTGTCACCTCGGTTTGAATGGCACGTGCACGAGCTCTTGTCACGGGACCCCTTGGAGCTTGAAGTGTTGGTGATGGATCCATGGGGATGACCATGTGATGCTCCGTATCACCTCACCTCCCTTATGAAAGTTCCATCCTTGGATCGAGTTCTTCATCACCATGGAAAGGAGACATGTCCTTAACGTTGAATGTGTCGCTCACGTTGTACTGGTCACACAAAATGGCTATCTTCTTGGCATTTTTGTTGTAGCGTGCCAACGCCTTGAAAGGTCCATCCGCTCGAGAAAGTAACTTGGTCTTGCGTTCGGCGTGAAAGCGCTCCTTATGGAGGTGTATCCACACAAGATCACTCGTTTTGAACACCATGGGGGTGTTTGTTCATATTGTGCTTGGCGGTGACTCCTTCAACTTGACGTTCGATCATGCGCCTTGTATCTGCATGCATCTTCTCACTACTAGGGGAAACCCTAGCTAGTAGTAGCGCTGGAAATATGCGTAGCAGTAGCACTGGGCCAAGCGCTGCTGCTATCGCGCTACAACTAAACCCTAGTAGTAGCGCCAGTATGGGCAGCGCTAGTGGTAAGTAGTATTAGTAGTAGCGCATCCCTGCCCAGCGCTACTAGTAAGTATAGTAGTAGTGCGTTCCCATTGTAAGCGCTGCCGCTAAGCAGCTGTGACAGCCCGATGCCGACGTTCCAGAAGATTCCCCTTCTATTCTGTATTCGGTGTGTGGTTATTTTTATTTGTCGCGTCATCATCGCATCATGCGGATCATCAGCATTGCATCGACACCCCGTTGCTGCCAGTTTTCAAAAGTTGCATCCGTTGTTAGTTGCCGTTCTCGTCGTTGTTCGTTCTGAGCCCGACCACACACGCACGCGCCCGCGGCATCGTTTAATTGTTGTTTTCAAAACTGTGTTTAAAACTTTCTCCGGTTGGGTTGGAATTTGATCTGCAGTCTTATTTTTGTATAGCTAGGCCGCCTATCAAGTTTCGATGCAATCGGAGTCCGTGTGGTACCCGAACGGTCGACCGTAGCGGCACCGTATTCGGACTTTCAATGAATGTCTTTCGGTGTTTTAAGAAAAATCGTTGCCGTGCTGCGTGTTTTCCCTCTCATCTCCGGATAACTACTCTACACGGCCACTTAACCGTTCCTGCGTTCGGAATTATTCGAATCCGACCGCACGGTTGAAATCGGGGCGGAATTTCACTAAGCCTAGCCCCCCTTTGTCTATAAATAGGACCCCTAGGTTATTTTTCACACCCCCTCCCTCTCTGTGCCTCGAAATCCGCACCACCTACCCCCAAAACCCTAATCCCACCACTCTCTCTCCTCCCACCAGCCCCAGCCGCCGCGGGCCCGCCAAGCCCGGATCGGTCCCGGGCAGGCCCATCCACCATCGCCGGTGGCTCCTCCAGCCGCCCGTGCGCCGCGCCTCCTGCCTAGCGCCGCCGCCTGCGCCCCACGCCGCCGGCCAGCCCCATCAGAACCCCGCAGCAGCCCTGCCCTCGCCGGAGCCTGCAGTGCCGGCCACCTCCGCCGCGAGGCCCTCCAGCACCGCACTGTGGCCTCCCCTGCAGGTGAGCCGACCGCCACCCGCTCCAGGTCTCGCCTCCCGCTAGCCCCGCCGCCCTGCGTTGCCCTCACCTCGTGAAAGGACGGATCCGGTGGATCCCGGCTGGATCCCGCCACCCCTCGCCTCCCTCGCCTCGCTGGAGGTCGCCGGCCCCGCCGTCTCTCGCCGCCGCCAGTAGCTCCTGGTCGGGAGGATGAGGGCACGAGGAAACAATGACCGCCCCTGCACCTCGGCCTCGCCCCGCGTGGGCCTGCTCCTCCGATTGGGCTGCCTCGCGGCCCAAGCCACGAGCCCCGAGCCGGCCTGCTCCTTCCAGTCCAAGCCGACCCAAGAGGCCCCCGAAGCTAAGCCTATTCCCCACCCCAACGAGTTTTAGATGTAATGCGCCCCCTGTTCGGCCCGTTAGAGTATGTAGGTTTTTTTTCTGAATTATTTAAATTCCATAAAAATAAAAGATATTCATTTGCCAGTAACTTTTTGACCGTAAGTAGGATCGCGATGAATTAGATATGGTTTTTTGTGTAGAATCTCGCGTAGAATTCGAAATTGCAACTTGCATAATTGTTTGACGTAGTTTAGCATGTAGAATGCCTAGAAACATGTGCTGTCTATTATGTTTTGGTCCCGTGTTATTTTCTCTTGCGTGTCCGGATTGCTCGAATGTCGTAGATAAAATGTTCATGTTTTAGGAACCCCTTTGCCATGTATTTTAGAGTAGTCATTGGTATTTTTGCGTGTAGGGATTTACCGCTAGTTTATTTTCCGTGTTTAGGACATAATCCCGCATATACGTGTGGTGTTGATTTTATTTTGCAACCCCACATGTAATATATGTTTTCGGGGTAGAAAAATCCATATGATTTAACTATGTATTTAGTTTTAGCTTTAGATCAAGTTAGTTCGCGTGATATTTTGCCATGTTGCCCTCTTGCATAGTTTGTGGGATTTATTCCGTGCTTGATATGATTAAGTTGTCAACTAGAGATTTGCCCTTTGATGTTTAGTCTAGCCCCTAGTATTTTTGGTTGCAATAGAAATCCATGTTTAGGTGTGGTTTGGTTGTTCTTTACTTGCTTGGAAATAGTGTTGTTTCAGAGATGCTGAAATATTTCTAAGTCTGAAATCTGTTATATTTTGTTGCTGTCTTTGCATGAGTTTGTCTTGTGATATGTAGCTCTTTTGAGGTTGGTGCGAATTTTCAAGCCATCTGGAGTCCTATAGCTTATGGTTTTGCTGCTTTCAATATGCCTTCAGATCGAAAACTGCAGTTTCATAAACTGTTATTTTCACTAAGTGTGAAACTGTGTGTGAGAAGCCATTTTGTGACTTCTTTTCCTAGTGATACATGCTTCCATGCTACTTGTTGTTAGTTGTATGTTGTAGTTCTTCTTGCCCTCTATTGTGTCATGTCTTGGTTGAGCATATTGGACTTGCGTAGCTCATAGTTGTGGGGTGTAGACAATGATATGTGGCTGTTTTGGACAGATTGTAGTGATTTCTTGTTTAGCTCGTAGTTTTGGATCCGTTGCTCCGTTTTGGCCGTGTCCTATATGAAACTTGCTTAGAATCTCGTGTAGTTTCATATTTTCTTGCTGGTTGTGTGTTTTGAAATGCTTGTGACCGTCGTTGCACACATGTTGCATTCATGCCATCATATCTTGCGGTGTCCGTATCTTTTGATCCGTAGCTCCGTTGGAGATGTTCTCTATGTGTAAATTGCTTGTAACGACGCGTAGAATCACGTGAACCCTTTTGTTTTGCTGTTTAACAACTAGTTAAATGCCTTAGTTCAGATCTGGACAGAATTGTAAATTAACATGTGAGCTCGTTTCGGAGATGCTATATGTCATTTCCGACCTCATTTAAAATGCCTAGATATGTAGTTTAATTACGCTTCACCTCTTGCCATGTTTAACCACATTTAATATTGCCGTGTATCTAATCAGGATAGAACTAAACAATTAAACGTGGAGTTTCATCAATATGCAACTCGTTGCATATTGAACTCCACTTAATGTGTAGTGTTTGATTGTGTGAATTGTCATGCCATGTCTCTCTTTTATTCCGCTGCTCATGCATCATATGTGTTGTGCATCGTGTGGTAAATTTCGTGTGTTGATTCTTGTTCCCGGTTTCCTTCGTCTTGATAGAGTTCCGCACGCGTGTCGGATTGTGAGGACCCGTTCGACTACATCGGTTCGTCTGCTTCATGGAGTCATTCTTCTTCCAAGCGGGATCTTAGGCAAGATGACCATTTCCCCAGATACCATTACTATCATTGCCATGCTAGTTTTACCGTTTCTATCGATTATGTCACGTTGCCTACCACATGTTAAATATCAGCCTCTCAACAATGCCATGAAAGCCTTCAACCTGTTCAACCTAGCAAACCACTGATTGGCGATGTTACCGCTTGCTTAACCCTGTGTTAGCGTTGCTAGTTGTAGGTGCTTTGCCTCCATGTGATAACATGGGTTCCTTGTTATATCACCCTATTATATGCTATTTAATTTAATGCACCTATATAATTGGTAAAAGGTGGAAGGCTCGACCTTTCTAGCTCGGTGTTTTGTTCCACCTTTGCCCCCTTAGTTTCGGCTACCGGTGTTATGTTCCATAATTGAGCGCTCCTAACGCGATCGGGGTTGTTATGGGGACCCCCTTGAAAATTCGTTTTAGATTAAAGCTGGTGTGGCAAGGCCCAACATTGGTACTGTTGGGGAACGTCGCATGGGAAACAAAAAATTTCCTACGCGCACGAAGACCTATGATGGTGATGTCCATCTACGAGAGGGGATGTTCGATCTACGTACCCTTGTAGACCGCACAGCAGAAGCGTTAGTGAACGCGGTTGATGTAGTGGAACGTCCTCACGTCCCTCGATCCGCCCCGCGAACCGTCCCGCGATCAGTCCCATGATCTAGTGCCGAACGGACGGCACCTCCGCGTTCAGCACACGTACAGCTCGACGATGATCTCGGCCTTCTTGATCCAGCAAGAGAGACGGAGAGGTAGATGAGTTCTCCGGGAGTGTGACGGCGCTCCGGAGGTTGGTGGTGATCTTATCTCAGCAGGGCTCCGCCCGAGCTCCGCAGAAACGCGATCTAGAGGTGAAACCGTGGAGATATGTGGTCGGGCTGCCGTGGCAAACTTGTGTCAAATCAGCCCTAAAACCTCTGTATATATAGGGGGAAGAGGGGGAGCCTTGCCTTGGGGTCCAAGGACCCCTTAGGGCTTCGGCCGAGCCAAGGGGGGCAGCCCTCCCCTTCCAAACCGAGTCCAACTAGGTTTGGAAGGAGGAGTCCTTCCCCCTTTTCCCACCTCCTTTTTTTCTTTTCTCTTTGATTTTTCTTCTTATGACGCATAGGGCTCTTTTGGGCCGTCCCACCAGCCCACTAAGGGCTGGTGCACCACCCCCAATGCCTATGGGCTTCCCCGGGGTGGGTTGCCCCTCCCGGTGAACTCCCGGAACCCATTCGTCATTCCCGGTAACTCCGAAAACCTTCCGGTAATCAAATGAGGTCATCCTATATATCAATCTTCGTTTCCGGACCATTTCGGAAACCCTCGTGACGTCCGTGATCTCATCCGGGACTCCGAACAACATTCGGTAACCAACCATATAACTCAAATACGCATAAAACAACGTCGAACCTTAAGTGTGTAGACCCTGCGGGTTCGAGAACTATGTAGACATGACCCGAGAGACTCCTCGGTCAATATCAAATAGCGGGACCTGGATGACCATATTGGATCCTACATATTCTACGAAGATCTTATCGTTTGAACCTCAGTGCCAAGGATTCATATAATCCCGTATGTCATTCCCTTTGTCCTTCGGTATGTTACTTGCCCGAGATTAGATCGTCAGTATCCGTATACCTATTTCAATCTCGTTTACTGACAAGTCTCTTTACTCGTTCCATAATACAAGATCCCGCAACTTACACTAAGTCACATTGCTTGCAAGGCTTGTGTGTGATGTTGTATTACTGAGTGGGCCCCGAGATACCTCTCCGTCACACGGAGTGACAAATCCCAGTCTCGATCCATACTAACTCAACGAACACCTTCGGAGATACCTGTAGAGCATCTTTATAGTCACCCAGTTACGTTGCGACGTTTGATACACACAAAGTATTCCTCCGGTGTTAGTGAGTTATATGATCTCATGGTCATAGGAACAAATACTTGACACGCAGAAAAAGTAGCAACAAAATGACACGATCAACATGCTACGTCTATTAGTTTGGGTCTAGTCCATCACATGATTCTCCTAATGATGTGATCCCGTTATCAAGTAACAACACTTGCCTATGGCCAGGAAACCTTGGCCATCTTTGATCAACGAGCTAGTCAACTAGAGGCTTACTAGGGACAGTGTTTTGTCTATGTATCCACACAAGTATTGTGTTTCCAATCAATACAATTATAGCATGGATAATAAACGATTATCATGAACAAAGAAATATAATAATAACTAATTTATTATTGCCTCTAGGGCATATTTCCAACAGTCTCCCACTTGCACTAGAGTCAATAATCTAGTTCACATCACCATGTGATTCCAACGAATCCAACACCCATATAGTTATGGGGTCTGATCACGTCTTGCTCGTGAGAGAGGTTTTAGTCAACGGTTCTGAAACTTTCAGATCCGTGCGTTCTTTACAAATCTTTATGTCATCTTATAGATGCTGCTACTACGTGCTATTCGGAAATACTCCAAATATCTACTCTACTATACGAATCCGTTTCACTACTCATAGTTATTCAGATTAGTTTCAAAGCTTGCATCGACATAACCCTTTACGACGAACTTTTCAACCACCTTCATAATCGAAAAAAATTCCTTAGTCCATTAGTTACTAAGGATAAATTTTGACCGCTGCTAGTGATTCAATCATGGATCACTCTCTGTACCTCTCAACAGACTTGCTGCAAGGCACATATCAGGTGCGGTACTCAGCATGCCATACTTTAGAGTCTATGGCTAAGGCATAGAAGACGACCTTCGTCTATTATCTTTATTCTGCCGTGGTCGGGTTTTGAGTCTTACTCAAATTCACACCTTACAACGCAACCAAGAACTCCTTCTTTGCTGATCTATTTTGAACTCCTCCCAAACTTGTCAAGGCATGCATCTTGTTGAAACTTCCATTAAGTGCTTTCGATCTATCTCCATAGATCTTTGATGCTCAACATTCAAGTAGCTCAATCCAGGTATTCCTTTGAAAACTCCTTTCAAACAACCTTGCATGCTTTACAGAAATTCTACATTACTTCTGATCCACAATATGTCAACCACATATACTTATTAGAAATTCTATAGTGTTCCCACTCACTTCTTTGGAAATACAAGTTTCTCGTAAACCTTGTACAAACCCAAAATCCTTGATCATCTCATGAAAGTGTATATTCCAACTCCGAGATGCTTGCACCAGTCCATTTAAGGATCGCTGGAGCTTGCATACTTGCTAGTATCTTTAGGATCGACAAAACCTCATGGTTGTATCTCATACAATGTTTGCTCAAGGAAACCGTCGAGGAAACAATGTTTTGACATCCTACATGCAATATTTCATAAATAATGCAGCAACTACTAACATAATTCTAACAGACTTTTAGCATCGCTACGAGTGAGAAAGTCTAATCATAGTCAACTGTTTGATCTTGTCGGAAACATCTTTGCAACAAGTCGAGCCTTTCTTAATAGTGACTTATCACTATCATCGTCTGTCTTCCTTTTAAAGATCCATCTTTACTCAATAGTCCTATGACCATCAAGTAGTTCTTCCAAAGTCTACACTTTGTTTTCATACATGGATCCTCTCTCGGATTTCATGGCTTCCAGCCATTTGTCAGAATCTAGGCCCACCATTGCTTTCTCCATAACTCGTAGGTTCGCTGTTGCACAACAACATGACCTCCAAGACAGGGTTACCGTACCACTCTATAGTAGTACGTGACCTTGTCAACCTACGAGGCTTGTAGTAACTTGATCCGATGCTCGATGATCACCATCATCATCTTTCACTTCAATTGGTGCAGGCGCCATAGGAACAACTTCCTGCGCCCTGCTACACACTGGTCGAAGTGATGGTTCAATAACCTCATCAAGTTCTACCACCCTCCCACTCAATTCTTTCGAGAGAAACCTTTCCTCGAGAAAGGATCCGTTTCTAGAAACAAACACTTTGCTTTCGGATCTGAGATAGGAGATGTACCCAACTGTTTTGGATATCCTATGAAGATGCATTTATCCCCTTTGGGTTCGATCTTATCAGACTGAAACTTTTTCACATAAGTGTCGAAACCCCAAACTTTCAAGAAACGACAGTTTAGATTTCTCTAAACCTCAGTCTATACTATGTCATTTCAACGGAAATACGTGGTGTCCTATTTAAAGTGAATGCGGTTGTCTCTAATGCTTAACCCATAAACGATAGTGGTAATTCGATAAGACACACCATAGCATGCAACATACCAAATAGTGTGTGGCTATGACGTTCAGACACATCATCACACTATGATGTTCTAGGTGGCATGAATCGCGAAACAATTTCCACATTGTCTTAACTGCGTACCAAAACTCATAACTCAGATATTCATTTCTATGATCATATCGTAGACAGTTTATCCTCTTGTTACGACGAACTTCACTCCGAAACAGAATTGAACTTTTCAATATTTCAGACTTGTGATTCATTAAGCAAATACTCTAGTATCTACTCAAATCGTCATTGAAGTAAGAACATGATGATATCCACTGCGTGCCTTAGCACCCATTGGACTGCATACATCAAAATGTATCACTTCCAACAAGTTACTATCTTATTTCATCTCAATGAAAACAAGGCCTTGCTCATGTGGTATGATTTGCATGTCACTAGTGATTCAAAATCAAGTGAGTATAAGATCCATCAGGATGGAGCCTCTTCATGCAATTTATACCAACATGACTCAAGCGGCAGTGCCACAAGTGGTACTATCATCATTACCTCGTATCTTTTGGCACCAATATGATGAACATGTGTAAAACTACGATTGAGATTCAATAAACCATTGAAGGTGATTATTCAAGAAAATAGAGTCACCATTATTCTCTTTAAATGAATAATCGTATTGCAATAAACACGATCCAATCATGTTCATGCTTAACGCAAGCACCAAATAACAATTATTTAGGTTTAACACCAATCCCGATGGTAGAGGGAGCATGCGACGTTTGATCATATCAACCTTGGAAACACTTCCAACACCTATCGTCACCTCGCCTTTAGCTAGTCTCCGTTTATGCCGTAGCTTTCATTTCGTGTTACTAATCACTTAGCAGCCGAACCGGTATCCAATACCCTCATGCTACTAGGAGTACTAGTAAAGTACACATCAACATCATGTATATCAAATATACTTCTTTCGACTTTTGCCAGCCTTCTTATCTACCAAGTATCTAGAGTTTCTCCGCCTCAGTGACTGTTCCCCTCATTACAGAAGCACTTAGTCTCGGGTTTGGGTTTAATCTGGGTCTCTTCATTAGTGCAGCAACTGTTTTGCCGTGTCACGAAGTATCCCTTCTAGCCCTTGCCTTTCTTGAAACTTAGTGGTTTTACAAACCATCAACTATTGATGCTCCTTCTTGATTTCCACTTTCGCAGTGTCAAACATCGCGAATCGCTCAAGGATCATTGTATCTATCCTTGATATGTTATAGTTCATCATGAAGCTCTCGCAGCTTGGTGGCAGTGACTTCGGAGAACCATCACTATCTCATCTGGAAGATTAACTCCCACTTGATTCAAGTGATTGTCGTACTCAGACAATCTGAGCACACGCTCAAAGATTGAGCTTTTCTCCTTTACTTTGTGGACAAACAATCTTGTCGGAGGTCTCGTACCTCTCAACAAGGGCACGAGCATGAAATCAAAATTTCATCTCTTTAGAACATCACTTATGTTCCGTGACGTTTCAAAACATCTTCGGTGTCTTGCTTCTAAGCCATTATGTATTTTGCACTGAACTATCATGTAGTCATCAGAAACGTGTATGTCGGATGTTCACAGCATCCACAGATGACGCTCGAGGTGCAGCACACCGAGTGGTGCATTAAGGACATAAGCCTTCTGCGCAGCAACGAGGACAATCCTCTTGAAAGTTTGCTACTATCAAGTTTCAACTAAATTTTCTCTAGGAACATATAAAAATAGTAGAGCTATAGCGCAAGCTACATTGTAATTCGCAAAGACCATTAGACTATTATCATGAAAATTAGTTCAATTAATCATATTACTTAAGAACTCCCACTCAAAAAGTACATCTCTCTAGTCATTTGAGTGGTACATGATCCAAATCCACTATCTCAAGTCCGATCATCACGTGAGTCGAGAATAGTTTCAGTGGTAAGCATGTCTATGCTAATCATATCAACTATACGATTCATGCTCGACCTTTCGGTCTCATGTGTTCCGAGGCCATGTCTGCACATGCTAGGCTCGTCAAGCTTAACCCGAGTGTTCTGCGTGTGCAACTGTTTTGCACCCGTTGTATGTGAACGTTGAGTCTATCACACCCGATCATCACATGGTGTCTCGAAACGAAGAACTGTCGCAACGGTGCACAGTCGGGGAGAACACAATTTCGTCTTGAAATTTTAGTGAGAGATCACCTCATAATGCTACCGTCGTTCTAAGCAAGATAAGGTGCAAAAAGGATTAACATCACATGCAATGCATAAGTGACATGATATGGCCATCATCATGTGCTTCTTGATCTCCATCACCAAAGCACCGGCACGATCTTCTTGTCACCGGCGTCACACCATGATCTCCATCAACGTGTCGCCATGGGGGTTGTCGTGCTACTCATGCTATTACTACTAAAGCTACGTCCTAGCAATATAGTAAACGCATCTGCAAGCACAAAGTTAGTTTAAAGACAACCCTATGGCTCCTGCCGGTTGCCGTACCATCGACGTGCAAGTCGATATTAACTATTACAACATGATCATCTCATACATCCAATATATCACATCACATCGTTGGCCATATCACATCACAAGCATACCCTGCAAAAACAAGTTAGACGTCCTCTAATTTTGTTGTTGCATGTTTTACGTGGTGACCATGGGTATCTAGTAGGATTGCATCTTACTTACGTAAACACCACAACGGAGATATATGAATTGCTATTTAACCTCATCCAAGGACCTCCTCGGTCAATTCCGATTCAACTAAAGTTGGAGAAACCGACACCCGCCAGTCATCTTTGAGCAACGGAGTTACTCGTAACGATGAAACCAGTCTCTCGTAAGCGTACGAGTAATGTCGCTCCGAGCCGCTTCAATCCAACAATACCGCGGAATCAAGAAAAGACTAAGGAGGGCAGCAAAACTCACATCACCGCCCACAAAAACTTTTGTGTTCTACTCGAGAAGACATCTACGCATGAACCTAGCTCATGATGCCACTGTTGGGGAACGTCGCATGGGAAACAAAAATTTTCCTACGCGCACGAAGACCTATCATGATGATGTCCATCTACGAGAGGGGATGTTCGATCTACGTACCCTTGTAGACCGCACAGCAGAAGCGTTAGTGAACGCGGTTGATGTAGTGGAACGTGCTCACGTCCCTCGATCCGCCCCGCGAACCGTCCCGCGATCAGTCCCACGATCTAGTGCCGAACGGACGGCACCTCCGCATTCAGCACACGTACAGCTCGACGATGATCTTGGCCTTCTTAACCCAGCAAGAGAGACGGAGAGGTAGATGAGTTCTCCGGCAGCGTGACGGCGATCCGGAGGTTGGTGGTGATCTTATCTCAGTAGGGCTCCGCCCGAGCTCCGTAGAAACGCGATCTAGAGGTGAAACCATGGAGATATGTGGTCGGGCTGCCGTGGCAAAGTTGTGTCAAATCAGCCCTAAAACCTCCGTATATATAGGGGGAAGAGGGGGAGCCTTGCCTTGGGGTCCAAGGACCCCTAAGGGCTTCGGCCGAGCCAAGGGGGGAAGCCCTCCCATTCCAAACCGAGTCGAACTAGGTTTGGAAGGAGGAGTCCTTCCCCCTTTTCCCACCTCCTCTTTTTTTTCTTTTCTCTTTGATTTTTCTTCTTATGGCGCATAGGGCTCTTTTGGGCTGTCCCACTAAGGGCTGGTGCGCCACCCCCAATACCTATGGGCTTCCCCGGGGTGGGTTACCCCCCCGGTGAATCCCGGAACCCATTCGTCATTCCCGGTAACTCCGAAAACCTTCCGGTAATCAAATGAGGTCATCCTATATATCAATCTTCGTTCCCGGACCATTCTGAAACCCTCGTTACGTCTGTGATGTCATCCGGGACTCTGAACAACACTCGGTAACCAACCATATAACTCAAATACGCATAAAACAACGTCGAACCTTAAGTGTGCAGACCCTGTGGGTTCGAGAACTATGTAGACATGACCCGAGAGACTCCTCGGTCAATATCAAATAGCGGGACCTGGATGCCCATATTGGATCCTACATATTCTACGAAGATCTTATCGTTTGAACCTCAGTGCCAAGGATTCATATAATCCCGTATGTCATTCCCTTTGTCCTTCGGTATGTTACTTGCCCGAGATTCGATCGTCAGTATCCGTATACCTATTTCAATCTCGTTTACCGGCAAGTCTCTTTACTCGTTCCGTAATACAAGATCCCGCAACTTACACTAAGTCACATTGCTTGCAAGGCTTGTGTGTGATGTTGTATATTACCGAGTGGGCCCCGAGATACCTCTCCGTCACACGGAGTGACAAATCCCAGTCTCGATCCATACTAACTCAACGAACACCTTCAGAGATACATGTAGAGCATCTTTATAGTCACCCAGTTACGTTGCGACGTTTGATACACACAAAGTATTCCTCCGCTGCTAGTGAGTTATATGATCTCATGGTCATAGGAACAAATACTTGACACGCAGAAAACAGTAGCAACAAAATGACATGATCAACATGCTACGTCTATTAGTTTGGGTCTAGTCCATCACATGATTCTCCTAATGATGTGATCCCGTTATCGAGTAACAACACTTGCCTATGGCCAGGAAACCTTGGCCATCTTTGATCAACGAGCTAGTCAACTAGAGGCTTACTAGGGACAGTGTTTTGTCTATGTATCCACACAAGTATTGTCTTTCCAATTAATACAATTATAGCATGGATAATAAACGATTATCATGAACAAAGAAATATAATAATAACTAATTTATTATTGCCTCTAGGGCATATTTCCAATAGGTACTACATTTGCCAACATAATAATTTTGTTAATACTGAAAGTATAGGGCGTCATGAACCCGAGGAGTAATTTTACATAATACAGGGAGGGCTAGTGCTGATGGTGCTGGTCCAAAACAGAGCAGCTTACTAACGCTACCCGGGGCAACTCGGCGTCTGGCGTGGTAACCATCGCTCATTCGTCGTGTCCTGAGAACGAGATACGCGGCTCCTATTGGGATCGTCGACACGCCAGGTGGCCTTGCTGGATTAGTTTTACCTTTGACGAGATATCTTGTGCATCAGGATTCCGGTGATGCTTTGGGTAATCTCAGAGTTGAGGTTTTCCATTAAGGAGTCCGACGAGATTGCAAGCTTCGTGATCGAGGATTTCTATGCGGCTTGTCGTAATTTGTGATGGACTAGTTGGAGCACTCCTGCAGTGTTAAATATTTCGGAAAGCCGTGCCCGCGGTTATGTGGCAACGTGGAAACTTTTTTTAACACTGGTTCTAGATAACTTGAAGTTAACTTAACTAATATATGCCAACTGTGTGTGTAACCGTTATTGTCTCTTTCGCGAGTTCCTTCTCCGACCGAGGAAACGGTGGGGTTATGTTCGACGTAAGTAGGTCTTCAGGATCATTCATTTGATCATCAGTAGTCACCACCGCTATGCGTAGATCTTCCCCCTCTTATTTCTTGTACTCGTAAGTTAGCCACCAAATATTTGCTTAGTCGCTTGCTACAGCCCCACCACTTAACCTTACCTCACCCATTAAGCTTTGCTAGTCTTGATACCTTTGGAAATGAGATTGCTGAGTCCCCTTTGGCTCACAGATTACTACAACACCAGTTGCAGGTACATGTAGAGGTTATTTGACGCGAGCGCGTTGATTGTTCATTTGGAGTTGCTTCTTGTTCTTCTTCTTCTTCATCTATCTAGGATGGCTTCCAGTTCGGCAGCTTGGGATAGCAAGGATGGACGTCGTTCTTCTTTTCTCGTTTGTTTACGTCCTTAGTCGGACCCATCTCTTCTTCATGATGATTATGTATTGTACCGATGTGACTCTTATGTAGCTTGTGGCGACTGTAAGCCAATTTTATATATCTCTTCTTTTCAGTACATTTTCTTGTAACGATATCCATTCTTGCGAAACAACGAGATGCGCTTCTATCCTTGACGAGGCCCTCGTGCCAAATTCAGGATAGGATCGCATCTTGGGCGTGATAAGTTGGTATCAGAGCAGTACCAACCTAGGAGCCCCCTTGATTGATCGAACTTGGCCGAGTCGAGTCTAGTGAAAAATTGCTTTGAGTCTAGTTATGTATCGGAGAGTAGGATTCTTTTTTCTCCTCTTCTATTCTGTGGTGAGGAATCTTGACGTAATATTTTAATTCTACTCCTCTTCTCACTCAAATTTTTTTTAGGATCACGCGGATATTTTTGGAATCTATATGATGTCGATGTGACGGAGTTCTGTCTTGGTGCCTCCTGTCTGACTTGATTTCTTTCGGGGAGTTGAGCTCCAGGGGATTCTCGAGCACATCGTTATCATTCAGATTTCTTAGTATCTCAGGACGAACTATCTTCGTAATTACTTCAATACTAGTAGTGGCAAGATAACCCCGATGTCCCGAGTACTGGTGCACATTGTTCGGAGTACTGCCATACTTTGTATCGTTGTGATCACGAGGGTCTGTAGTAGGTGAAGGTCAGAGATTCTGGTTGTGTGTTGACGGATGTGATACATTGGATGGGTTAGTGTAGGAGTTGTGTGACATATTACTCCTTGTATCCGTGTACCATATTGCATGACCAGAAATTTCGGGAATTCTTAGGTGGGAATTCAAGTAGTTACTTATAGGACAATCTTCCAACAAATGCATGATTTTAGGTTGGGGTTCGACATCAAGTGGATTCGTTTGTTGACGGTCGTCTTACATCGGTTCTCGTTGTGTCTTAAAGAGTCCTTGTAGCTTGCTACGACTCGGGGACACTTTGTGTGTCGTGTGCACTGCCTTGCACATGATGGCTACTGTAAGGATCGAGCCCGTGCGATCCTGTCCACGAAAATATCGAACGAAATCTTTCTCATGAGTTTGTTCTGGCTAATTGCAAGTCGCACCACTTGTTTTGTTGGAATATGGTAATTCGAGTTGCCTAGATGTCAAATGGTGATTTCATATCATTTCCATGAGGTGTTCTCATATTTTTATGGGATTTCTAATCCTGTTGCTCAAATCAAATTGTCTAATCAATTCTTGTCAACCAGATTCGTCATGTTAATTCTTTTCCAACCAGTGTGCTTCTCTTCAAGTGAATTCTATCCTCTCCAATTTTGCATGATCATTCTCTCATTTATTTCGGAGTTCATCTCATATGTTCCAAGTCATCTTTGTTTTTTCCCGCCCTCCCGCCCTTTTCTTCGGTGATTGGATTTCATCCAAGTGCATTCATTCCATTGTTCCTTCCGCTATCTTTTCTTCCGTGTCCTATCCGGTGATTCATTGTGAAGATTCTCAGGAGTTCTAGTGCATCATTCCTTCAATCTGGTTATCTTTTTCCGGTGAATTCAATTCAGTTATCCGTGTCATCATATATTTTTCATCTTTTAATTCTTTTCCATGTTGATAATTCTTATCAACCTATCTTGTAATTCTTTCCTCCATGTTCTATCCGGAGTCTTGAAGATATTTCAGAAGTCCTGATTCTCGATTCTTTCAATTATTTTGAGGTGCTCAACCTCTTCTAGTTTTTCATTTGTACCAGTGCAATATCTCTCTTTCTAAGCAATCTTTTCAATGGTGGTTTCTTTCAGTGGTCCCATAACCCACAGGGTCTTCCTAGGATCTTATCTGGCTCTTCTAATCTTTTCCCGGAGACCTCTAATTCCTTTCTACTATGATGTAAGTATGGTTTCCATCAGTCATATTACTTCTTCAAGATCTATTCGAATTAATTCTCATATTCGGCTCAACCTTTCATTCTTCTTTAGTCCGGAGTGTCTCAGTTATTCTTGGTGAGGTTCTTCTCGTCATTTTCTCCATTGAAGATTCGAAGGAGTGTTTCTCTCAATCTTGGTACATTCTCTTGGAGATTCATCATTTCAACATTGTGGCATTATCTTGAATTTCTCCCAATCAATAGTGATTCATTTCTTGCTATCCGGTTGAAAAGGATCGAGATGGACCTAGAGGGGGGGGTGAATAGGTACAAATCCAAATTTTAATAATTACTTAGCAATTTTAGGCAAAAGTGCGGAATATGAGTGTAGGCCTAATAATTGCTACGACAAGGAGTAAGCTATTTAGAGTGAAGTAGGAGAAGTGGTAAACAATGATCAAATACAAGTACGTAATAAGGATTAACACAAGTAGAGAGTTAGGGTTTAGGAATAACCGAAACTCCAAGAGAGACGAGGATGTATCCCGATGTTCACTTCCTTGGAGGGAAGCTACGTCACCGTTAGAGGGGAGGATGTTACCAGGAAGGCACACCAGTGCCACGTAGGCTCACCCTATTCTCCCTTTGAGATAACTCCACGAAGGCGTTTCTCAACCACTAGTGGTAAGCCTTGAGGTGGCTTCCAAACCTTCACAAACTTTCCGGGGGAAATCACAATGGTTTGATTCCTCTCCGAAGACTCCTACCGCCTAGGAGTCTCCAACCTCCAAGAGTAACAAGATCACGAGGATTGCTCAAAACTTGCTCAAATCACAAATCACTTTGGTGGGAAGGAGGAGAGGGAGACGATATATCTTTTGATTGGAACAACACTCAAAAGGACTCACAAATGCTCTTGGGATCTAGGATTTGGTGTAGACAAGAGTGAGTGAGAGGAAAGGTGTTCTTGGATGTATTCTAGCTGTGTTGAACACTCTTTCACGAGGTGGGAGAACAGTATATATAGTGGGGAGTGAAATCCAGCCGTTGGGGGCACTTTAAGTCATACAGGGTCCGGACGTCCGGGCGTCCGCGAGGGGTCGGTCGTCCGAGGCCTGTAGATATGACTGAAAATACTGTGTATTGAAAAGTGACCGGACGTCTGGAGAGGACCGGAATTCCGGGTTATTCGACTCAACTATTACTGGTGGGTGATTCCGGATTTTCGAAGGGGAACGGACGTCCGGCCCTCGGACGTCGGAGGGAGCCGGAAATCCGAGTTATAGAGCTCATGTTCTACTGGTGCAGGGCTCCGGATTTCCGGGGCTGGTCGGATGTCCGGACCTCGGGTGTCCGGAGGGAGCCGAATTTCCGACTTATATGAACCACAAACTTCTGGTGAAGGGCTCCGGATTTCCGAAGCCTGCCGGTCATCCGGCCCTCGGACGTCCGAAGGAAGCCAGATTTCCGAGTTATACGACTCACAAACTTCTCGTGAAGGGCTCCGGATTTCCGAAGCCTGCCGGTCGTACGGCCCTCAGACATTCGGAGGGAGCCGGATGTCCGAGGCAATAAACCTGTTTTGAGATAAGAACAGAGTGGAGAATATGTGGCATTGGGTATGACAGTGAAGATGTGGTATGAGCAAGTTCATCGCAAAACCTGTGATCCCCTCTTAATAGTGCGGGATCCCTATACTCAATATCAGTAAACTCAAAAGACTAGTCTACATCATCTTTTCTTAATCCCGAGCCTTCTCGAAATATAAATCCCAATCTTCTCACACAACCTTTGGCACATAATTCTCAATTTACTAAAGTACTTGCCATCCTGAGATACACTCAACAAATAGGATTAGTTTCCTATGTATGTGTTGTCATTAACACCAAAAGTCGATTAGGGGCACAGCATGCACTTTCAATCTCCCCCTTTTTGGTAGTTGATGACAACCTATACATAGGTCTCAAAAAGATTTAACATACATTATAGCCTAGGAGATATTTAGTACGGAGCTCCCCCTTAGTATATGCATGATAAAATATCGAAGCTCCAATGGATCAACATGTAAAGATAAAAGATCATCATAGAAAGACAATGGATCATCATAGAAGTAGTGGAGCAAAACATAATAGTCTATGATGATATTTTAGCAATCCATAGCAAATCACAATCATTCATAAGTAGCCATACATGAGTTTATCCATTACATTAAATCTCAAAGACTAAAAACTACGATACATTACTCCCCTTTGTCACCAAGTACCAAAAAGGGAGACACCAACAACAACAACCACGCTCAGAGCTCCTCAGCATCATCATCATCATCATCAGGCAAGCCACTGCCACCAGCCTGGTCAAGGAAATCAGCCCACTCAGAACCAGATGGGAAGCCAAAATCAGTAGGAGGAGCAGCAGGAGTGGCCTCATCATCACTCACATCAAGAGCGCCCCAGGCTCCGAGACGAGCGTTGAGGGCATTCTTGGAGGAGACTAAGCGAGAAACCACATCATGGGTTTGGCCACAATGGAAAGAGACGGCCTTCAACAAAGCAGAATGTGCCTTGCCAAGGAATTTGGCAATGCGACCGAGAGGAGCAGAGCTAGATGAGGGGGTGGCGGACCGGGCAGCAGTGCGGCGAGTGGATGTGGAGGATGAGGGCGTTTTCTTGTGAGCATAGTTATCCGCCATGTGAGCGGGAATGACCCACTTGCGATGTGTGTGAGTGACAGCCACAGAGAAATCAGCTACATGATTAATAAGAGCTTGGTTGAAGGGGGCATGAGGAAAGGCTCGCTCGTACTCAAAGCTAGCAAGCCGAATCTCATGCCATAGAAAATGAGGCACATTAATTTTGCCCTTAGGGTGCTCGAACAAGTGAGACATGATTTCAATACAATAGCCACTGCAAGAGACCTTATCACCCATCTTGGGATAGATCGTGCGGATGAGACACTGAAAAATGATGAAGTAAGGTGATCGCCAGATGGATACCTGGTTAAGGTCCTTCAGGCGTTCATTCGCATCAAGCTCACTTAGTGGTTTGAGAAGGTACCCACACGCGTCAATGGACTTATGCGCATGGTTAGGATCATCCCTATGTATTTTGAAACCGGAGTTGGGGAAACCAAGTGCGGCAACAAATGTATCATAAGTAGGATGAAGCGAATGTCAGAGGTGATCCAGCTGACAGTGTGGTTTGGACCTAAGTAGCATGTGGCATAGAACTGGTGAATGGCAGCAGCATTAAAGTGGCGATGAAAGGCAAACGGGGCGGCAAGCCCTGATGCCTCAATAAGCTCAATGGCACCCGGATATTTCGCCGGGTGCGTGCGAATATGCTCAACATCAATATAGAGATGAACAGATAAACCCTTAAGTACTATGACTCTGGTAAAGATGTCCGCCTGGACGTTTGTGCAAAAACGTGAGTCCGTAGAGTCACGTACGACAACGTATGAATCAAGGTCGCGGGGGAAGTGAGGTATGAAGCCGCGCCAAGTGTGGTGAAGTTCGTGATTGCACGACCTAAAGTAGAAGGAGGTTCTAGTGATATACGACGAGCTTCACCTGCGGGCTGGGCTGGAGGAGGTGGTGGCATGTAGGATGCCCTGCGAGTCCCAGGCTTTGGCTCGGACCTCCGTTCGGCAGGCTGGTCAGCAAAGTCCTCAGTGGAATGCTCCTCCTCGAAGTCGGGGTCATCACCGTCAGACGACGAGGGGAGTTGTGGAGACAGAGAACGCCGGGCCGGAGAACACCGGACAGTCCGTTTGAAGGGACGATGTGGCTCATCCGAGTCCGACCCCGTGGTAGGGGCACGAGATGATGAGCCACCCACGGTGTTCCGAGCGGCGTGCTTGGTCTTGCCCACGGAGCACAATATCCTACGCGGATGAAAAATCCCAAATAAGGAACGAACATGGGGAGGTGATTGAGGCCTCGGACGACCGACACTGGTCGGACGACCGGAAGGGGTTTTGCCGCCGGACGTCCGAGACATGTCGGACGTCCGAGAAGGAGGAAGAGGCAGAGGCCGATTCTGGATTTTTTGTTTTGATGATGAAATGATGACTTGCATGGTTTCGCACAAAAAAATACGAACAGAGTTGCCTACAAGCATTACATGTACTACTTGGAGACAGAAATTGATTTATGCGTACTTTGTAAGCTTAAAAACAGAAAATTAAGACTCACTCTCCCTAAATACATGCCCACATCAAGACACAAACATAATGTGAGTGTGTGTATGTGTGCAAGGTTTCAAGATATGTTGTCAAGCTGCAAGATACCAAGTTCACGCCTAAGTTGACAGAACCTAGCTACGCTAAGTGGCTTGGTGAAAATGTCGGCTAACTGCATGTCGGTACCCACATGGGTAATATCAATGTCACCCTTTTGCACATGGTTTCTCAAGAAATGAAACCCAATATCAATATGTTTTGTGCGAGGGTGATCAATGGGGTTCTCGGGGATCTTTATGGCACTTCCATTATCACAGAGAAGAGGAACGTGTCGATACATGATACCATAATCCTTTAGTGTTTGCCTCATCCATAGCAGTTGGGTTGAACAGCTTGCGGCTGCAATATATTCGGCCTTGGCCGTGGAGAGAGAAACACAGTTCTGCTTTTTCGAGGACCAACTTACCAAGGAGCGTCCAAGAAACTGACATGCACCGGAAGTGGATTTCCGTCCCACTTTATCACCAGCCCAATCCGCATCGGAATACCCAATAAGATCAAACTTTTCATCCTTAGGGTACCATAAGCCTAACTTTGGGGTGTGAACAAGGTATCTAAGAATATGCTTAACCACCGTGTGATGGCTTTACCTAGGGGAAGCTTGAAATCTAGCACATATGCCTACACTTATCATGATGTCCGGTCTAGATGCGCAAAGATAAAGTAGCGAACCAATCATGGAGCAGTAAGTAGATGGGTCAAAAGGAATATCGTTTGTGTCTTCATTTAAAACTACATCGGTGGCCATGGGAGTCTTCATTGGTTTAGCATTTGTCATATCAAATTTTTCAAGAATGTCCTTGAGGTACTTAGTTTGAGACAAGAAAATCCCTTCTTGAAATTGTTGTATTTGAAAACCAAGAAAGAACTTCAAGTCCGTGTTGAGTGACATCTCAAAGGTCTTGGTCATGGAAGCCGCAAACTTCTTGCATAAATGGATGTTAGGAGAACCAAAAATGATGTCATCTACATAGATTTGGCATAAGATCAAATCACCATTTTCCCTCTTAGTAAAAAGAGTGGGATCGATCACCCCCACCACAAAGCCATCATCGAGTAGGAACTTCTTAAGATGATCGTACCAAGCACGGGGTGCTTGTTTGAGGCCATACAGAGCCTTGTGAAGTTTATATACATGGTCTTTGTGGTGATGGTCAACAAACCCTGGTGGTTGTGATACATATACCTCTTCTTGTAGAGGACCGTTAAGAAAAGCACTTTTCACATCCATTTGATGCAAAGTAAAACCATTGAAATCAGCATAGGCCAATAAAATGTGAATGGACTCAAGACGAGCAACAGGGGCGAAGGTTTCACCAAAGTCCAAACCTTCAACTTGGGAGTACCCCTGTGCTACTAACCTTGCCTTGTTGTGTAGGACGGTCCCATTCTCATCTTCCTTGTTCTAGAAAATCCATTTAGTTCCAATGACATTATGTTCCTCAGTTCGTCGTTCTACCAATGACCATACTTCGTTGCGTGTAAAACTGTTTAGCTCCTCTTGCATAGCAAGAAGCCAGTCATTGTCACACAATGCGTCCTGAACCCTGTGTGGCACAGTACTAGATACAAACGAAAAGTGAGCACAAAAGTTTGTTAATTGCTTACGAGTCACTCTACCTTCCGACACACCGGTGAGGATTTGATCAATATCAACACGACCGGCCACACCTGGCATGATGGAGGTCAAGGTTTCACGAGGTTCGACTTCGTTTCCATCATCAACGTCCTCAACATATGGATCATTTATGTGTGGAGGAATATATTCCTCTTCGCGCTGCACTTGTTGAGGTTCATCATCAAACATACCCATACTTTGGTCTACCTCTTGAAGATCAGCTTGTTCTTGAGTGTGATCAGGGTGAGAGACATGTTCTCCCACTTGATCCTCAACAACTGGTATGATGTGTGTGCTAGTATCTTGTGGAGGTACGGGCAGTGAACTGTCTTGAGGATGAGAAATACTCTCATCATCTTCATCATCATGGGGTCTTTGTTCCATGGGAAGAAGTGCACCTATACCCATGTTTAAGATATCTTGTGGGGAGTCTTCTTCACCTGCATCGTTTAGATCAACTTGCTCCCCATGGGAGCGGTTAAATTCATCAAACATCACGTCACAGGTTTCTATAACACATCCAGTGGATTTGTTGTAGACTCTGTAGGCGTGAGAGTTTGACCCATAGCCAACAAAAATCCCTTCAGTTGTTTTGGATTGAAATTTTCCTAACCGTTCTCGTTTGTTGAGGATGAAACACTTGCATCCGAACACACGAAAATACTTAACATTGGGCTTGTTCCCAGTTAGGAGCTCATATGGAGTCTTCTCCAATATTGATCGAAGGAAGAGCCGGTTTGATGCATGACATGCTGAGTTGACGGCCTCAACCCAAAAACTATGTGGTGACTTGTATTCATCTAACATGGACCTTGCCATCTCCACAAGTGTCCGGTTCTTCATCTCTGCCACACCATTTTGTTGAGGGGTGTAAGGTGCGGAGTACTGATGTTCAATTCCCTCATCACTAAGAAATTCTTCTAGGGTGTAGTTCTTGAACTCAGAGCCATTATTACTTCTTACTGCCTTGATGTCCTTGTCAAACTTCCGCTGGGCTTGTTTGGCAAAATCAATGAAGGTGATCTTCGTCTCGTCCTTGGACTTGAGAAAGAACACCCATGTATCTCTTAAGTAATCATCAACAATGACTAGGCCATACTTTTTCCCTCCAAGACTTTCCCATGAAGGAGGCCCAAACAGATCCACATGAAGGAGCTCTAACGGCCTTGAAGTGGATACAATGTTCTTGGGTGGATGTTTTGATTGATGTTGTTTCCCAGCTATGCATGCACTACACACACGATCTTTCTTAAAAGATACATTTGTTAGTCCAAGGATGTGATTGCCGTTTAAGAGATTTTGAAGATTTTTCATGCCAACATGGGCGAGCCGGCGATGCCACAGCCATCCCATGTCGGCCTTGGCCATTAGACAACTTGTATGGACGGCGCTCTCTTTCGAGAAATCAACCGTGTAAAGGTTGCCATCCAACTCTCCAACAAAGGCCAATTCGAGAGTGTCTCTCTTAAATACTTTCACATCCGTTAGTCCAAATAATGTGTCATAACCGACGGAAGCCAATTGGCGAACTGAGAGTAAATGATATTGAAGAGATTGGACAAGCATGACATTTGCAATAGACATGTCATTTGTGATTGCCACCTTGCCCAACCCAATTACCTTCCCTTTCGACCCTCCACCAAATACAATGCTCATGTATGGTCGAATGGCTTGCATGAAGTCATAGAGCAAGTTACTATCTCCGGTCATATGATTGGTGCATCCACTGTCGATCACCCATTTGGCTCCTCCGGAGAAAACAGCCTGTAACAAATTAAGACTTGGTTTGAGGTACCCATTTTATCATGGGGCCTTTCACATTAGTCACAAGAGTCTTAGGGACCCAAATAGCATAGAATCGGAATGCATTACGGGGACCAACGAATTTAGCATAGACCTCTCCTTCCTTTGATTTGCGTAGTACATAGGATGGAGGCATGAATTCGGTTGTCTTGTTGTGAGTAGGCGAACCCCTAGTGGCCGATCCACTCACAACCTTACCTTTCTCCTTGTGTCCCTCTCGTACAAATATTTCTTTAAGCGGAGTGGTACACTTGAGAGGAGAAGCACTTTTCTTGGCAGTGCTTGGGTTGAACCCAAGGCCTTCTTTGGCGAAGCCTCCATTGTGTCGACTTAAGATCTCATTGAGAGTCTTTTGTCCTTGTGCACATGTCATGAGACCTCTGTCTAACTGTGCCTTTAGCGAACAGTTTTCCTCAAGGATAGATGTCAGTTCACTACTAGAGTTAGTAGTGCAAGTATCAACATTAATGATAGGTGAGGATTAGGCCTTAGCTAGAGTGACAAGATAAGTAACCTTAAGTGCCTCAAAGCTCTTTGTAAGAACAGTGAGTTTCTCTTCCTTGTCTTTGAGAGACAAGGATAGACGCTCACAGTCCTTAGAAAGGGAAGCATGAGAGTTCACAAGTCAGTTTTTATCATTTAGTAATTCTTTGCACACAGATTCAGCCTTTTTCAAGGAGGCAAGATCATTAGCATGTTTATCAAGGTTTTCACCTACTTTTGAGCATAGAGCATCATTTTGTGCTTCCTCATACAGGACTTTCTGCTCAAGGATTTAATTTCTTTCCTTCTCCTTAGTGACGAGGGTTTCGAGTTCCTTGATGGTATTGGTGTGCTTACTCACCATTTCCATAAGTATGCGAAACATAGTGAGCTTCTTTCCTTTAAGAGAGCACATAAATTTGTTTATTTTAGCAAACATGGGATGATCTAAGTCATTATCCTCATAGTGATCTTCCGCATCAAGATACTCATCAGATGAAGTAGAAGCTAGACTGAAAGAGTTTAACCGTGGAGTTACCTTAACCTTATCGTGGGAGCTTTGGTCTTCCTCATCTCCCATGGCAGCCTTTGCCATCAAACACTTGTGAGCGTTGCCCTTGTAGTCCTTCATATAGTTGTAGTGAACAACATCACCACTTTCGTTGACTAGCCTCAAGGTGTTTTGTGTATCCCAAGCTACTCCGGTAACTCCACCAACATCTTCTGGATCTGATTCTTCATGTGCAACCATTGCTCTTCCATCTGTCCTCTTGAACTTGGAGTTCATAGGGTTTGCAACTTCTTCTTTACAAAGGTCTTTGGAAACCTTGGTTTGTCTTCTCTCTTCTCATAAGGGTAGTCATTGGAGAAGTGGTTGGTTTCCTCACACTTATAGCATTTCCTTACCTTCTTCTTTGGGAATCTTCCCTTGAACTTTCCTGCACTGAACTTCTTTACAAAGAGAGCAATGTCCTCATAAGATGGGCTTTCATCAGAGTCAACCTCATCATCATCTTCGCAGTCATCATCACCCTCTTCTTCTTCACTTTCTTATTCGTCACATTCATGCTTGGCTTTCAAAGCAAGATTGATCTTTGATGTTGAAGTGCCATGCATGGCAAGGTTCTTTGTTGCATTTGCTTTTGACTCTTCAAATAATTGGAAAGTGGATATGATGTCATCTGGAGTCATTTCTTTGAACCCATGGTGCTGCCTCATGTCCCATACCATTTGATGGTGATATGGAGTAAGAGCATGAAGTAACTTGTCCACAAGAAATCTCTTGGTCAGATTGAAACCATCTTGCGTCTTGTCACAGTCACATGACTCAATGTCTGCAGCGAGAGTCATGAGCCGTTCTAGTAGTTGCTTGGGAGATTCACCTTTTTCCATACAGAAATTCTGTAATTGCCCCTTGGCAATTTCATATTGAGCAAGCCGAAGAGTGGAGGTACCGGTCTTGGTCCTCATAATGCTATCCCATAGTTCCTTGGCACTTGTGATGTGAATGTAAGGTCTTTGTTGCTTGTCATTCATTCCTTTTCTTATGCACATGATCGCAGAGTCATTGAGATGCTTGTCATAAGTTTCTTCGGGAGTGAGACACCTTCGATCTACAGGATTGTACCCATGCTCGAGGATGTCCAACATCTCATCATTGGCGTACCTAAGATGATCCTGCATACCAACTCTCCACAAAGCAAAATTGGAATTGTCATCAAGAAAGGGAGGTTTTCCTCCAGGATTGTACTTAGGTTTCTCAATTTGAGATCTAGCATAAATCCATGGAACACTAGTTTGGTTCCTTTCCGGAGGTTGTTGGCCAGATGAAGTACCGTGCACATGTGGCCCTGAGGCCCTCGGGGACATGGTTGTCCCCGTGGTTAGTGATGCTAGTCTCATTTGGACCATGGTCTCAAGAGAAGCATCATGCTCCTCTCTTTGCTTGGCAACGGCCCGTTCCGGGTCCTCAGAGGTGAAAGACTTGACTTCTGAGGAAGTCCCATCCCTCTGCACTGGAGCTACTATAGTTGGAACCCCGTCCATCTCGCTCTAGGGCGGTTAAGCCACAAGAATAGAGCACGAGGCTCTGATACCAATTGAAAAGGATCGAGATGGACCTAGAGGGGGGGGGTGAATAGGTACAAATCCAAATTTTAATAATTACTTAGCAATTTTAGGCAAAAGTGCAGAATATGAGTGTAGGCCTAATAATTGCTACGACAAGGAGTAAGCTATTTAGCGTGAAGTAGGACAAGCGGTAAACAATGATAAAATACAAGTACGTAATAAGGATTAACACAAGTAGAGAGTTAGGGTTTAGGAATAACTGAAACTCCAAGAGAGACAAGGATGTATCCCGATGTTCACTTCCTTGGAGGGAAGCTACGTCACCGTTAGAGGGGCGGATGTTAGCAAGAAGGCACACCAATGCCACGAAGGCTCACCCTATTCTCCCTTTGAGATAACTCCATGAAGGCGTTTCTCAACCACTAGTGGTAAGCCTTGAGGTGGCTTCCAAACCTTCACAAACTTTCCAGGGGAAATCACAATGGTTTGATTCCTCTCTGAAGACTCCTACCGCCTAGGAGTCTCCAACCTCCAAGAGTAACAAGATCACGGGGATTGCTCAAAACTTGCTCAAATCACAAATCACTTTGGTGGGAAGGAGGAGAGGGAGACGATCTATCTTTTGATTGGAACAACACTCAAAAGGACTCACAAATGCTCTCGGGACCTAGGATTTGGTGTAGACAAGAGTGAGTGAGAGGAAAGGTGTTCTTCGATGTATTCTAGCTATGTTGAACACACTTTCACGAGGTGGGAGAAGAGTATATATAGTGGGGAGTGAAATCCAGCCGTTGGGGGCACTTTAAGTCACACAGGGTTCGGATGTCTGACAATAGCCGGACGTCCGGGCGTCCGCGAGGGGGCGGACGTCCGACAGGGGTCGGTCGTCCGAGGCCTGTAGATATGACTGAAAATACTGTGTATTGAACAGTGACCGGACGTCCGGAGAGGACCGAAATTCCGGGTTATTCGAGTCAACTGTTACTGGTGGGTTATTCCGGATTTCCGAAGGGGAACGGACATCCGGCCCTCGGACGTCCGTAGGGAGCCGGAAATCCGAGTTATAGAGCTCATGTTCTACTTGTGCAGGTCTCCGGATTTCCGGGGCTGGTCGGACGTCCGGACCTCGGGTGTCCGGAGGGAGCGGATTTCCGAGTTATATGAACAACAAACTTCTGGTGAAGGGCTCCAGATTTCCGAAGCCTGCCGGTCGTCCAGCCCTCGGGCGTCCGGAGGAAGCCGGATTTCCGAGTTATACGACTCACAAACTTCTGGTGAAGGGCTCCGGATTTCCGAAGCCTGCCGGTCGTCCGGCCCTCGGACGTCCGGAGGGAGCCGGATGTCCGAGGCAATAAACCTGTTTTGAGATAAGAACCGAGTGGAGAATATGTGGCATTGGGTATGACAGTGAAGATGTGGTATGAGCAAGTTCATCACAAAACCTGTGATCCCCTCTTAATAGTGCGGGATCCCTATACTCAATATCAGTAAACTCAAAAGACTAGTCTACATCATCTTTTCTTAATCCCGAGCCTTCTCGAAATATAAATCCCAATCTTCTCAGACAACCTTTGGCACATAATTCTCAATTTACTAAAGTACTTGCCATCCTGAGATACACTCAACAAATAGGATTAGTTTCCTATGTATGTGTTGTCATTAACACCAAAAGTCGATTAGGGGCACAGCATGCACTTTCAATCTCCCCCTTTTTGGTAGTTGATGACAACGTATACATAGGTCTCAAAAAGATTTAACATACATTATAGCCTAGGAGATATTTAGTACGGAGCTCCCCCTTAGTATATGCATGATAAAATATCGAAGCTCCAATGGATCAACATGTAAAGATAATAGATCATCATAGAAAGACAATGGATCATCATAGAAGTAGTGGAGCAAAACATAATAGTCTATGATGATATTATAGCAATACATAGCAAATCACAATCATTCATAAGTAGCCATACATGAGTTTATCCATTACATTAAATCTCAGAGACTAAAAACTACGATGCATTACTCCCCCTTTGGCACTAAGTACCAAAAAGAGAGACACCAACAGCAACAACCACGCTCAGAGCTCATCATCATCATCATCAGGCAAGCCACTGCCACCAGCCTCGTCAAGGAAATTAGCCCACTCAGAACCAGATGGGAAGCCAAAATCAGTAGGAGGAGCAGCAGGAGTGGCCTCATCATCACTCACATCAAGAGCGCCCGAGGCTCTCAGACGATCCTTGAGGGCATTCTTGGAGGAGACTAAGCGAGAAACCACATCATGGGTTTGGCCACACTGGAAAGAGACGGCCTTCATCAAAGCAGAATGTGCCTTGCCAAGGAATTTGGCAATGCGGCCGAGAGGAGCGGAGCTAGATGAGGGGGTGGCGGACCGGGCAGCAGTGCAGCGAGTGGATGTGGAGGATGAGGGTGTTTTCTTGTGAGCATAGTTATCCGCCATGTGAGCGGGAATGACCCACTTGCGACGTGTGTGAGTGACAGCCACAGAGAAATCAGCTACATGATTAATAAGAGCCTGGATGAAGGGGGCATGAGGAAAGGCTCGCTTGTACTGAAAGCTAGCAAGCCGAATCTCATGCCATTGAAAATGAGGCACATTAATTTTGCCCTTAGGGTGCTCGAACAAGGGAGACATTATGTCAATACAATAGCCACTTCAAGAGCCCGGTGCATTTTTGAATTGTTTTCATTCTCGATCCTCCGAAGGCCATCATTTTCAGAAGATTTCTTCGTTCTCAGCTTTCAGCTTTCATCCTCAAATTCTTCTCAATTGTTGTCTCTTCATTCGTCTCTCATTTATTCCGGTGTCTTGTTTATGTTTTTATCTCAGGTGCATCCTGATCTCTTCATTCTCATGTATCTCCACTAATTATTGGTATTTCCATTCAATTGTGAATTCTCACCGGTGCTTCCTTCAATTATGCTTCAAGTGGTGCTTATCTCTCTATCTCTTCAAGATTCATCAAGAGGAATAAGTTGTACGCTAAATCCGTTGCTTGTCATCAATTAAACTTGATGAAGGATAATCATAACATAATTCTTATTCTTGTTCATAGTAATCTGAATTCTTCTTCCGGAGCGGCTCATGATATCAATTCATTCTCAAAGTGTTCTTCAAGATTCTTGTTGGAGAACCTCAAGTATCCTTTCTCTTGCATTTCAAAGTGCAATTCTTCTTCCTTTATCCTTTGAAGTGGTATTATACCGTTCTGTTAGTGTAGGAGCCTCGGAGAGTTTTCCTTTCAAAAACGAGATAATTAAATCCACCAATTCTATGATCATGAGATATTTTTCAACTCATGATTTTTGGGTTGAGTATCTTGGTTTAGTTTTCACCTAAAGCCTTTCCTAAGGATTGTCACAATTATGGTGCTTGTCATTAATCCAAGTTCTCGATGCACCCTTTTGGTGTAAGAAGTTTGGATATCTTTGCTTTCAACTATCCTTGTTTCTTTTAGTGGTTGGGTGTCACCTCATAAATGTTGAGACGATTTTCTCAAGTCCACTACAAGCTTGTTCTTTTCGTTGTTGTTTTCCCAACAACTACGTAAATTCTTATTGTCCGGAGCCTCTTCAATTCTATGGTGATAGTAGTTGTAATTCTCTTATTCATTCTTTGATCCCAATGATCTAGTTTTGCTCCCTTGTTCCAGAGGCTTTGTGATGTTGCTCTTTTGGATCAATCTTGTTGTTCTGTGAAGATTCCGATGTCCCCTTGTTCTATTCAGTTGTTTGTTATGAATATTGTCTATTTCTCCCATCTTATCGAATTTTTGTCCCTTTTTTCTACCGAATTGCTGCTGAAATTTTCCGTGAATTCTAGATTCTTTCTCATATCATTCCTCATCGCTTTGCAACCTTCAAGGATCATTGGTTTCACTCGTTTGTCAAAGGAGCGACTAAGTTTTACCTCTTGCTTACTCATCCTCTTCCCCTTTCATTCTTGGATCTCGGGTCGAGATCCTCTTGTAGTGTAGGAGAGTTGTGACACCCCGATGCCGACGTTCGAGAAGATTCCCCTTCTATTCCGTTTTTTGTCGTGTGGTTATTTTTATTTGTCACGTCATCATCGCATCATAGGCATCATCAACATTGCATCGGCACCCTGTTGCTGCCAGTTTTTAAAAGTTACATCCGTTGTTAGTTGCCGGTTCTCGTCGTTGTCCGTTCTGAGCATGACCACACACACACGCGCCCGCGGCATCGTTTAATTCTTGTTTTCAAAAGTGTGTTTAAAACTTTCTCCGGTTGGGTTGGAATTTGATGTGCAGTCTTATTTTTATATAGCTAGGCTGCCTGTCAAGTTTCGTCGCAATCGGAGTCCGTCTGGTACCCGAACGGTCGACCGTAGCGGCACCGTATTCGGTCTATCGTCGGACGTCTTTCGGTGTCTTAAGAAAATCATTGTCGGGCCGCCCGTTTTCCCTCTCGTCTCCGGATAACTACTCTACACGGCCACTTAACCGTTCCTGCATTCGGAATTATTCGAATTCGACCACACGGTTGAAGCTGGGGCGGAATTTCGCTAAACCTAGCCCCCCTTTGTCTATAAATAGGACCCCAATTTATTTTTTACAGCCCCTCCCTCTCTCTGCCTCGAAATCCACGCCACCTACCCCCGAAACCCTAATCCCACCACTCTCGCTCCTCCCATGAGCCCCAGCCGCCGCGGGCCCGCCGAGCCCAGATCGGGCCCGGGCAGGCCCATCCACCGCCACCGCTGCTCCTCCAACCGCTTGTGCCCCGCGCCTCCTACCTAGCGCCGCCGCGTGCGCCCCATGCCACCAGCCAGCCCCACCGGAACCCCGCAGCAGCCCTACCCTCGCCGGAGCCTTCAGCTCCGGCCACCTCCGCCGGCAGGCCCTCCGGCACCATGCTGTGGCCTCCCCTGCAGGTGAGCCGACCGCCGCCCGCGCCAGGTCTCGCCTCCCGTCGGCCCCGCCGCCCTTCGTCGCCCCACCTCGGGAACGGACGGATGCTGTGGATCCCGGCCGGATCCCACCGCCCCTCGCCTCCCTCGCCTCGCCGGAGGTCGCCGGCCCCACCGTCTCTTGCCGCCGCCAGCAGCTCCTGGTCGGGAGGACGAGGGCGCGAGGAAACGATGACCGCCCCTGCGCGTGGGCCTCGCCCCGCGTGGGCCTGCTCCTCCAACTGGGTTCCCTCGCGGCCCAAGCCACCAGCCCCGAGCCGGCCTGCTCCTTCCAGTCCGAGCCGGCCCAAGAGGCCCCCCAAGGTGAGCCTATTCCCCGCCCCAGCGAGTTTTAGATGTAATGCGCCCCCTGTTCGGCCCGTTAGAGTATTTAGGTTTTTTCGGAATTATTTAAATTCCAGAAAAATAAACGATATTCATTTGCCCATAACTTCTTAACCGTAAGTCGGATCGCGATGAATTAGATATGGTTTTTGTGTATAATCTCGCGTAGAATTCAAATTTGCAACTTGCATAATTGTTTGACATAGTTTAGTGTGTCGTATGCCTAGAAACGTGTGCTGTCTATTATGTTTTGGTCCCGTGTTATTTTCTCGTGCGTGTCCGAATTGCTCGAATGCCGTAGATAAAATGTTCATGTTTTAGGAACCCCTTTGCCATGTATTTTAGAGTATTCATTGGTATTTTTGCGTGTAGGTATTTGCCGCTAGTGTATTTTCAGCGTTTAGGACATAATTCCGCATATACGTGTGGCGTTGATTTTATTTTGCAACCCCACATGTTATATATGTTTTCGGGGTAGAAAAATCCATAGGATTTAACTGTGTATTTAGTTTTAGCTTTAGAGAAAGTTAGTTCACGTGATATTTTGCCATGTTGCCCTCTTGTCTAGTTTGTGCCATGTTGTCAACTAGAGATTTGCCCTTTGATGTTTAGTCTAGCCCCTGGTATTTTTGGTTGCAATAGAAATCCATGTTTAGGTGTGGTTTGGTTGTTCTTTACTTGCTTGGAAATAGTGTTGTTTTAGAGATGCTGAAATATTTTTAAGTCTGAAATCTGTTATATTTTGTTGAAGTCTTTGCATGAGTTTGTCTTGTGATCTGTAGCTCTTTTGAGGTTGGTGCAATGGAGTTAGTTGTAGACTTTGGGATTCTCTAGCAGTCTATGAATTTTCATGCCATTTGGAGTCCTGTATCTTATGGTTTTGCTGCTGTCAATATGCTTTCAGATCGAAAACTGCAGTTTCATAAACTGTTATTTTCACTAAGTCCGAAACTATGTGTGAGAAGCCATGTTGTGACTTCTTTTCCTAGTGATCCATGCTTCCATGCTAGTTGTTGTTAGTTGTATGTTGTAGTGCTTCTTGCCCTCTATCGTGTCATGTCTTGGTTGAGCATATTGGACTTACGTAGCTCATAGTTGTGGGGTGTAGAAAATGCTATGTGGCTGTTTTGGACAAATTGTAGTGATTTCTTGTTTAGCTCGTAGTTTTTGATCCGTTGCTCCGTTTTGGCCGTGTCATATATGAAACTTGCTTAGAATCTCGTGTAGTTTCATATTTTCTTGCTGGTTGTGTGTTTTTAAATGATTGTGACCGTCATTGCACATATGTTGCCGTCATGCCATCATATCTTGCGATGTCCGTATCTTTTGATCCGTAGCTCCGTTGGAGATGTTCTCTATGTCTAAATTGCTTGTAACGACGTTTAGAATCACATGAACCTATTTGTTTTTCTGTTTAAGAACTATTTAAACGCGTTAGTTCAGATCTGGACAGAATTGTAAATTAACATGTGAGGTCGTTTCGGAGATGCTATATGTCATTTCCGACCTCATTTAAAATGCCTAGATATGTAGTTTAATTACGCTTCACCTCTTGCCATGTTTAACCACATTTAATATTGCCGTGTATCTAATCGGGATAGAACTAAATAATTAAACATGGAGTTTCGTCAATATGCAACTCGTTGCATATTGAACTTCACTTAATGTATAGTGTTTGATTGTGTGAATTGTCATGCCATGTCTCGCTTTTATTCCGCTGATCATGCATCATATGTGCTATGCATCGTGTGGTAAATTTCGTGTGTTGATTCTTATTCCCGGTTTCCTTCGTCTCGGTAGAGTTCTGCAAGCGTGTCGGATTGTGAGGACCCGTTCGACTACATCGGTTCGTCTGCTTCACGGAGTCATTCTTCTTCCAAGCGGGATCTCAGGCAAGATGACCATTTCCCCAGATACCATTACTATCATTGACATGCTAGTTTTACCGTTTATATCGATTATGTCACGTTGCCTACCACATGTTAAATATGAGCCTCTCAACAATGCCATGAAAGCCTCCAACCTGTTCAACCTAGCTAACCACTGATTGGCTATGTTACCGCTTGCTTAACCCTGTGTCAGCGTTGCTAGTTGAAGGTGCTTTGCCTCCATGTGATAACATGGGTTCCTTGTTATATCACCCTATTATATGCTATTTAATTTAATGCACCTATATACTTGGTAAAAGGTGGAAGGGTCGGCCTTTCTAGCCTGGTGTTTTGTTCCACCTTTGCCCCCTTAGTTTCGGCTACCGGTGTTATGTTCCATAATTGAGCGCTCCTAACACGATCGGGGTTGTTATGGGGACCCCCTTGATAATTCGTTTTAGATTAAAGCTGGTCTGGCAAGGCCCAACATTGGTACTACATTTTCCCAACATAATAATTTTGTTAATACTGAAAGCATAGGGTGTCATGAACCCGAGGAGTAATTTTACATAATACAGGGAGGGCCAGTGCTGATGGTGCTGGTCCAAAATAGAGCAGCCTACTAACGCTACCCGGGGCAACTCGGTGTCTGGCGTGGTAACCATCGCTCATCCGTCGTGTCCTAAGAACGAGATACGCGGCTCCTATCGGGATCGTCGACACGCCGGGTGGCCTTGATGGATTAGTTTTACCTTTGACGAGATATCTTGTGCATCGGGATTCCGGTGATGCTTTGGGTAATCTCAGAGTTGAGGTTTTCCACTAAGGAGTCCGACGAGATTGCGAGCTTCGTGATCGAGGATTTCTATGCGGCTTGTGGTAATTTGTGATGGACTAGTTGGAGCACCCCTGAAAGTTTAAATCTTTCGGAAAGCCGTGCCCGCGGTTATGTGGCAACGTGGAAACTTTGTTTAACACTGGTTCTAGATAACTTGAAGTTAACATAATTAAAATATGACAACTGTGTGTGTAACCGTGACTGTCTCTTTCGCGAGTTCCTTCTCCGATCGAGGACACGGTGGGGTTATGTTCGACCTAGGTAGGTGTTCAGGATCATTCGTTTGATCATCAGTAGTCACGACCGCTATGCGTAGATCTTCCCCCTCTTGTTTCTTGTACTCGTAAGTTAGCCACCAAATATTTGCTTATTCGCTTGCTATAGCCTCACCACTTAACCTTACCTCACCTATTAAGCTTTGCTAGTCTTGATACCTTTGGAAATGAGATTGCCGAGTCCCCTGTGGCTCACAGAGTACTACAACACCAGTTGCAGGTACATGTAAAGGTTATTTGACGCGAGCGCATTGTTCATTTGGAGTTGGTTCTTCTTCTTGTTCTTCATCGATCTAGGATGGGTTCCAGGCCGGCAGCCTAGGATAGCAAGGATGGACGTCGTTCTTCTATTCTCGTTTGTTTTCGTCCGTAGTCGGACCCTGCTCTTATTCATGATGATTATGTATTGTACTGATGTGACTCTGATGTAGCTTGTGGCGAGTGCAAGCCAATTCTATATATCTCTTCTTTTCAGTACATGTACTTGTAACGATATCCATTCTTGCGAAACAACGAGATGCGCTTCTATGCCTGACGAGGCCCTCGTGCCAAATTGAGGATAGGATCACATCTTGGGCGTGAGAGCAACACTACTGGTAAGTATTTACCAGCGCTACTTCTAACTTTTACTGCTTTCATAGATTTGCACCATCTACGTTTTTGTGATGTATTTATACAGATTCTATACAGATTTGCGTCATATTAAACATACACTTCCTCACATATCATAGACATACAATAGTCTCGTCATACCATCATCATCATCATCATTCAACACAAGATATCATCACATAATCTCGAAAATAGCGATACATAAGTGCGATCATGTCATGTCTCGAATAAGTGCAACTGCATGGTCATGGCACACCCACAAGTTTCATCATCTCTATCTACAACATGATGTAGAAGAGAAGAGCGATCGGCATGAGGAAGAGCATGACTATGTAGTACCAGCGGTCCCGCCCCTGCTCATGCTGGAGTGTCCACCTCAAGTAACTACTTTTCGCTTCGGCGCGGGCATCGAACCCTCTGTGGCTAGCACCCGAGTACCTGTGCACCTGGGCCTGAGCGGCTGGCCAGTGGTCGTAGACTCCTGGAACCCTCCCAACGTACACGACGTACACTACAGGAATCTCAGACTTTGCCGTCTGCCATGGCTGACGGCAAAGGAGGGAACCACGGACGGCAAAGCCTTTGCCGTCCATTAGCAGACGGCAAACTAAACGGTAAAGATTTATCCGGTGAAGAGGTTCTTTGTCGTCTGCTTTTAGAAGGCGGACGACAAAGAACCTTTGCCATGGGGGGCAAACGGCAAAGAAAACGGGACGACAGATCCGCAAGGCGCTCCGTTAAGTGCTAACGGCAGCCTGTTGGGCCCACCTATCCTTTGTAGTCTACCCTACTACCCTTTGCCGTCTGCCCTACTACCCTTTGTCGTCCGCCCTACTACCCTTTGCCGTTTGCCCTACTACCCTTTGACGTCTGCCATGTTTGAGGCAGACAGCAAATGGGGCACCCCCAGCGTGTTTCAGCCAAGTGGAGCCTTTGCCGTGTGTTGCAAGCCCTTTGCCGTTGGTGGGCGGACGACAAAGGCTCAAAACGGCCCCTATTTATTTTATTTTCTATAATATCCATCAATTTTCACACAAATCAGGAATAATTTACACAATAATCAGGATATATATATATATATATATATATTTGACAGAAATAATTTTGTTTCCATACTCATAACCATATTAAAATAACTTTCATCCATAATACATACATATTATGCAAGTTGCATTCGTACCACACCATATATTACACTAGTTTCATCCATGCATACAAAGTTTCAGATATATCCATATACTACAAAACTTTCAATCCAAGCTTCCGTGAAGCCATGGTAAAAGAAACCATATTCAAGCACTCCATCAATATAATCCAAGCTTCCCATGAAGTGAATGTAATCTGCAAAATGGCAAATAAGAAAGTTATAAGAAGAAGACTAGATGAAGAAGAGAAGTATAGGTCATTTCGGAGAGAACTTAGCTAAGTATTGGCCATTTAATAGCTAAGTTAGGGGGAATAAGTCATCTTGGAGCTACATAGCCTTATTATGTCATTTAGGAGAGAACTTGGCTAAGTATAGGTCATTTTGGAGCTACTTAGGGAAAACTATGTCATTTTGTAGCCCACTATGCTTATTAAGCCATTTTGGAGCTAGCTAAGCTAATTATAGGCCATTTAATAACTAAGTTAGGTGGAATAGGTCATCTCGGAGCTACATAGCCTTATTATGTTATTTAGGAGAGAACTTAGCTAAGTATAGGCCATTTTAGAGCTAACTTGGAGAAAATATGTCATTTTCGAGCCAACTATGATTATTAAGCCATTTTGGAGCTAGCTAAGCTAATTAGAGGCCATTTATTAGCTAAGTTAGGTGGAATAGGTCATCTTGGAGCTACATAGCCTTATCATGTCATTTAGAAGAGAACTTAGGTAAGTATAGGTTATTTTTTTATTAAATAGGCCATTTTGGAGCTAACTAAGCTCATTATGTCATTTAGGTGGAAGCCAAGCTAAGTATAGGCCATTCTAGAGCTAACTTGGGAAAAATATGTCATTTTGGAGCCAACGATGATTATTAATCCATTTTGGAGCTAGCTAAGCTAATTATAGGCCATTTAATAGCTATGTTAGGTGGAATAGGTCATCTTGGAGCTACATAGCCTTATTATTTCATTTAGAAGAGAACATAGGTAACTATAGGCCATTTTTTATTAAATAGACCATTTTGGAGCTAACTAAGCTAATTATGTCATTCAGGTGGAAGCCAAGCTAAGTATAGGCCATTCTAGAGCTAACTTGGAGAAAATATGTCATTTTGGAGCCAACTATGATTATTAAGGCATTTTGGAGCTAGCTAAACTAATTATAGGATATTTAATAGCTAAGTTAGGTGGAATAGGTCATTAGGGAGCTACATAGCCTTATTATGTCATTTAGAAGAGAACTTAGGTAAGTATAGGTCATTTTTTATTAAATAGGCCATTTTGGAGCTAACTAAGCTAATTATGTCATTTAGGCGGAAGCCGAGCTAAGTATAGGCCATTCTAGAGCTAACTTGGGTAAAATATGTCATTTTGGAGCCAACTATGATTTTTAAGGCATTTCGGAGCTAATTAAACTAATTATAGGCTATTTAATAGCTGATTATTAGCTAAGTATGTCTTTTTGTAGCTAAATGGGCTAATTATGTGATTTTAGAGGAAAACAAGCTAAGTATATAATATTGATGAGCTAACCAAGGTTCTTATGCCATTTTGAACTTATCATGTCATTTTGGAGGTAAATTAGTCATTTTAATGAGCTAACCAAGGTTCTTATGATGTTTTACATAACTGAGCTAGTTATGTCATTTTGGAGGATAATTAGCTAAGTATGTCTTTGTTGGGGAATATAAGCTACGTAGAAGAAGAAAGAGTAGAAGCAAGAAGAGAAGAAGAAGGAGAAGAAAAAGAAGGAGGAGGAGGAGGAGGAGGAGGAGAAGGAGAAGGAAGAGGAGAAGAAGAAGAAAAGAAGAAGAGAAGAAGAAGAGAAGAAGGATAAGGAGAAGGAGGAGAAGAAGGAGAAGGAGCCCTCCTTCTTCTTCTCTCCTCCTTCTTCTCCTTCTTCTACTGCTTCTTCTTCTCTTGTTCTTCTTCTTCTTCTTGCTTCTTTTCATTTTCCTCTTTCTTCTCCTATGGTCCTCTTCTTCGAGCTAAGTCAGCTAATTATGCCTTTTTGGAGCTAATTATGTCATTTTGGAGGATAATTAGCTAAGTATAGGTCATTTTTTATTAAATAGGCCATTTTGGAGCTAACTAAGCTAATTATGTCATTTAGGTGGAAGCCAAGTTAAGTATAGGCCATTCTAGAGCTAACTTGGGTAAAATATGTCATTTTGGAGCCAACTATGATTATTAAGGCATTTTGGAGCTAGCTAAGCTAATTATAGGTTATTTAATAGCTGATTATTAGCTAAGTATGTCTTTTTGGAGCTAAATGGGCTAATTATGTCATTTTAGAGGAAAACAAGCTAAGTATATAATATTCATGAGCCAACCAAGGTTGTTATGCCATTTTGAGCTTATTATGTCATTTTGGAGCTAAATTAGTTATTTTAATGAGCTAACCATGGTTCTTACGATGTTTTTACCTAACTAAGCTAATAATGTCATTTTGGAGGATAATTAGCTAAGTATTTCTTTGTTGGGGGAAAATAAGCTACGTAGAAGAAGAAAGAGAAGAAGCAAGAAGAGAAGAAGAAGGAGAAGAAAAAGAAGAAGGAGGAGGAGGAGGAGGAGGAGGAGGAGAAGGAGAATGAAAAGGAAGAGGAGAAGAAGAAGAACAGAAGAAGAGAAGAAGAAGTAGAAGAAGAAGGAGGAGAAGGAGAGGAGATAAGAAGGAGGACTCCTTTTCCTTCTTATCCTCCTTCTCCTTATCCTTCTTCTTCTCTTATTCTTTTCTTCTTCTTCTTGTTCCTGCTTTTCATTTTTCCTCTTTCATCTCCTCTGGTCCTCTTCTTCGAGCTAAATTAGCTAATTATGCCTTTTTGGAGCAAATTATGTCACTTTGGAGGATAATTAGCTAATTATAGGTCATTTTTTTATTAAATAGGCCATTTTGGAGCTAACTAAGCTAATTATGTCATTTAGGTGGAAGCCAAGCTAAGTATAGGCCATTCTAGCGCTAACTTTGGGTAAAATATGTCATTTTGGAGCCAATTAGATTATTAAGGCATTTTGGAGCAAGCTAAGCTAATTATGGGCTATTTAATACCAGATTATTAGCTAAGTATGTCTTATTGGAGCTAAATGGGCTAATTATGTCATTTTAGAGGAAAACAAGCTAAGTATATAATATTCATGAGCTAACCGAGGTTCTTATGCCATTTTGACCTTATTATGTCATTTTGAAGGTAAATTAGTCATTTTAATGAGCTAACCAAGGTTCTTATGATGTTTTTACCTAACTAAGCTAATTATTTCATTTTGGAGGATAATTAGCAAAGTATGTCTTTGTTGGGGAAAATAAGTTACGTAGAAGAAGAAAGAGAAGAAGCAAGAAGACAAGAAGAAGGAGAAGAAAAATAAAATGAAGGAGGAGGAGGAGGAGGAGTAGAAGGAGAAGGAAGAGGAGAAGAAGAAGAAAAGAAGGAGAGAAGAAGAAGGAGAAGAAGGACGAGAAGAAGGATGAGGCTCCTTCTCCTTCTTCTCCTCCTACTCCTTCTTCTCCTTCTCCTTCGTCTTCCTTCTTTTCATTTTTCCTCTTTGTTCTCCTCTTGTCCTCTTCTTTGAGCTAAATTAGCTAATTATGCCTTTTTGGACTTAATTATGCCATTTTGGAGGATAATTAGCTAAGTATAGGTCATTTTTTTGTAAATAGACCATTTTGGAGCTAACTAAGCTAATTATGTTATTTAGGTGGAAGCCAAGCTAAGTATAGGCCATTCTAGAGCTAACTTGGGTAAACTATGTCATCTTAGAACCAACTATGATTATTAAGGCATTTTGGAGCTAGCTAAGCTAATTATAGGCTATTTAATAGCTAATTGTTAGCTAAGTATGTCTTTTTGGAGCTAAATGGGCTAATTATGTCATTTTAGCGGAAAACAAGCTACGTATATAATATTCATGAGATAACCAAGGTTCTTACGCCATTTTGAGCTCATTATGTCATTTTGAAGCTAAATTAGTCATTTTGATGAGCTAACCAAGGTTCTTATGATGTTTTTACCTAACTAAGCTAATAATTTCATTTTGGAGGATAATTAGCAAAGTATGTCTTTTTTGGGGAAAATAAGTTATGTAGAAGAAGAAAGAGAAGAAGCAAGAAGAGAAGAAGAAGGAGAAGAAAAAGAAGATGAAGAAGGAGGAGGAGGAGGAGGAGGAGAAGGAGAAGGAGAAGGGAGAGGAGAAGAAGAAAAGAAGAAGTAGAAGAAGAAGGAGAAGAAGTAGGAGAAGAAGGAGGAGGGCTCCTTCTCCTTCTTCTCCTTCTCCTTCTTCTTCCTTCTTTTCATTTTTCCTCTTTCTTCTCCTCAGTCCTCTTCTTCGAGCTAAATTAGCTAATTATGCCTTTTTGGAGCTAATTATGTCATTTTGGAGGATAATTAGCTAAGTATAGGTCATTTTTATATTAAATAGACCATTTTGGAGCTAACTAAGCTATTTATGTCATTTAGGTGGAAGCCAAGCTAAGTATAGGCCATTCTAGAGCAAACTTGGAGAAAATATGTCATTTTGGAGCCAACTATGATTATTAAGGCATTTTGGAGCTAGCTAAGTTAATTATAGGATATTTAATAGCGAAGTTAGGTGGAATAGGTCATTTTGGAGCTACATAGCCTTATTATGTCATTTAGAAGAGAACTTAGGTAAGTATATGTCATTTTTTTTATTAAATAGGCCATTTTGGACCTAACTAAGCTAATTATGTCATTTAGCCGGAAGCCAAGCTAAGTATAGGCCATTCTAGAGCTAACTTGGGTAAAATATGTCTTTTTGGGGCCAACTATGATTCTTAAGGAATTTTGGAGCTAATTAAACTAATTATAGGCTATTTAATAGATGATTATTAGCTAAGTATGTCTTTTTGGAGGTAAATGGGCTAATTATGTAATTTAGAGGAAAACAAGCTAAGTATATAATATTCATGAGCTAACCAAGGTTTTTATGCCATTTTGAACTTATCATGTGATTTTGGAGGTAAATTAGTCATTTTAACGAGCTAATCAAGGTTCTTATGATCTTTTACCTAACTAAGCTAATTATGTCATTTTGGAGGATAATTAGCTAAGTATGTCTATGTTGGGGAATATAAGCTACGTAGAAGAACAAAGAGAAGAAGCAAGAAGAGAAGAAGGAGAAGAAGAAGAAGGAGGAGGAGGAGAAGGAGAAGGAAGAGGAGAAGAAGAAGAAAAGAAGAAGAGAAGAATAAGAGAAGAAGGATAAGGAGAAGGAGGAGAAGAAGGAGAAGGAGCCCTCCTTCTTCTTCTCTCCTCCTTCTTCTACTTCTTCTACTGCTTCTTCTTCTCTTGTTCTTCTTCTTCTTCTTCCTTCTTTTCATTTTCCTCTTTCTTCTCCTATGGTCCTCTTCTTCGAGCTAAATCAGCTAATTATGCCTTTTTGGAGCTAATTATGTCATTTTGGAGGATAATTAGCTAAGTATAGGTAATTTTTTTTATAAATAGACCATTTTTGCGCTAACTAAGCTAATTGTGTCATTTAGGTGGAAGCCAAGCTAAGTATAGGCCATTCTAGAGATAACTTGGGTAAAATATGTCATTTTGGAGCCAACTATGATTATTAAGGAATTTTGGAGCTAGCTAAGCTAATTATAGGCTATTTAATAGCTGATTATTAGCTAAGTATATCTTTTTGGAGCTAAATGGGCTAATTATGTCATTTTAGAGGAAAACAAGCTACATATATAATATTCATGAGATAACCAAGGTTCTTATGCCATTTTGAGCTTATTATGTCATTTTGAAGCTAAATTAGTCATTTTAATGAGCTAACCAAGGTTCTTATGATGTTTTTACCTAACTAAGCTAATAATGTCATTTTGGAGGATAATTAGCAAAGTATGTCTTTGTTGGGGAAAATAAGTTACGTAGAAGAAGAAAGAGAAGAAGCAAGAAGAGATGAAGAAGGAGAAGAAAAAGAAGATGAAGAAGGAGGAGGAGGCGGAGGAGAAGGAGAAGGAGAAGGAAGAGGAGAAGAAGAAGAAAAGAAGAAGAGAAGAAGAAGTAGAAAAAGGAGAAGGAGGAGAAGAAGGAGGAGGGCTCCTTCTCCTTCTTTTCCTCCTTCTCCTCCTTCTTCCTTCTTTTCATTTTTCCTCTTTCTTCTCCTCTTGTCCTCTTCTTCGAGCTAAATTAGCTAATTATGCCTTTTCGGAGCTAATTATGTCATTTTGGAGGATAATTAGGTTAGTCTAGGTCATTTTTATATTAAATAGACCATTTTGGAGCTAACTAAGCTAATTATGTCATTTAGGTGGAAGCCAAGCTAAGTATAGGCCATTCTAGAGCTAACTTGGAGAAAATATGTCATTTTGGAGCCAACTATGATTATCAAGGCATTTTGGATCTAGCTAATCTAATTATAGGTTATTTAATAGCGAAGTTAGGTGGAATAGGTCATTTTGGAGCTACATAGCCTTATTATGTCATTTAGAAGAGAACTTAGGTAAGTATATGTCATTTTTTTTATTAAATAGGCTATTTTGGACCTAACTAAGCTAATTATGTCATTTAGCCGGAAGCCAAGCTAAGTTTAGGCCATTCTAGAGCTAACTTGGGTAAAATATGTCTTTTTGGGGCCAACTATGATTCTTAAGGAATTTTGGAGCTAATTAAACTAATTATAGGCTATTTAATAGATGATTATCAGCTAAGTATGTCTTTTTGGAGCTAAATGGGCTAATTATATCATGTTAGAGGAAAACAAGCTAAGTATATAATATTCATGAGCTAACCAAGGTTCTTATGCCATTTTGAACTTATCATGTCATTTTGGAGGTAAATTAGTTATTTTAATTAGCTAACCAAGGTTCTTATGATGTTTTACGTAACTAAGCTAATTATGTCATTTTGGAGGATAATTAGCTAAGTATGTCTTTGTTGGGGAATATAAGCTACGTAGAAGAAGAAAGAGAAGAAGCAAGAAGAGAAGAAGAAGGAGAATAAAGAGAAGAAGGAGGAGGAGAAGGAGGAGAAGGAGAAGGAAGATGAGAAGCAGAAGAAAAGAAGAAGAGAAGAAGAAGAGAAGAAGGATAAGGAGAAGGAGGAGAAGAAGGAGAAGGAGCCCTCCTTCTTCTTCTCTCCTCCTTCTTCTCCTTCTTCTACTACTTCTTCTTCTCTTGTTCTTCTTCTTCTTCTTGCTTCTTTTCATTTTCCTCTTTCTTCTCCTATGGTCCTCTTCTTCGAGCTAAATCAGCTAATTATGCCTTTTTGGAGCTAATTATGTCATTTCGGAGGATAATTAGCTAAGTATAGGTCATTTTTTATTAAATAGGCAATTTTGGAGCTAACTAAGCTAATTATGTCATTTAGGTGGAAGCCAAGTTAAGTATAGGCCATTCTAGACTAACTTGGGTAAAATATGTCATTTTGGAGCCAACTATGATTATTAAGGCATTTTGGCGCTAGCTAAGCTAATTATAGGTTATTTAATAGCTGCTTATTCGCTAAGTATGTCTTTTGGAGCTAAATGGGCTAATTATGTCATTTTACAGGAAAACAAGTTAAGTATATAATATTCATGAGTTGACCAAGGTTCTTATTCCATTTTGACCTTACTATGTCATTTTGGAGCTAAATTAGTTATTTTAATGGGCTAACCATGCTTCTTATGATGTTTTTACCTAACTAAGCTAATACTGTCATTTTAGAGGATAATTAGCTAAGTATTTCTTTGTTGGGGGAAAATAAGCTACGTAGAAGAAGAAAGAGAAGAAGCAAGAAGAGAAGAAGAAGGAGAAGAAAAAGAAGAAGAAGGAGGAGGAGGAGGAGGAGGAGAAGGAGAATGATAAGGAAGAGGAGAATAAGAAGAAAAGAAGAAGAGAAGAAGAAGTAGAAGAAGAAGGAGGAGAAGGAGAGGAGATAAGAAGGAGGGTTTATTTTCCTTCTTCTCCTGCTTCTCCTTCTCCTTCTTCTTCTCTTATTCTTCTCTTCTTCTTCTTGTTCCTGCTTTTCATTTTTCCTCTTTCTTCTCCTCTGGTCCTCTTCTTCGAGATAAATTAGCTAATTATGCCTTTTTGAAGCAAATTATGTCACTTTGGAGGATAATTAGCTAATTATAGGTCATTTTTTTATTGAAATGCCATTTTGGAGCTAACTAAGATAATTATGTCATTTAGGTGGAAGCCAAGCTAGGTATAGGCCATTCTAATGCTAACTTTGGGTAAAATATGTCATTTTGGAGCCAATTAGATTATTAAGGCATTTTGGAGCAAGCAAAGCTAATTATAGGCTATTTAATACCAGATTATTAGCTAAGTATGCCTTTTTGGAGCTAAGTGGGCTAATTTTTATGTCATTTTAGAGGAAAACAAGCTAAGTATATAATATTCATGAGCTAACCAAGGTTCTTATGCCATTTTGAGCTTCTTATGTCATTTTGAAGCTAAATTAGTCATTTTAATGAGCTAACCAAGGTTCTTATGATGTTTTTACCTAACTAAGCTAATTATGTCATTTTGGAGGATAATTAGCAAAGTATGTCATTGTTGGGGAAAATAAGTTACGTAGAAGAATAAAGAGAAGAATTAAGAAGAGAAGAAGTAAGAAGAGAAGAAGAAGGAGAAGAAAAATAAGAAGAAGAAGGAGGAGGAGGAGGAGGAGGAGGAGGAGGAGGAGGAGGAGGAGAAGGAAGAGGAGAAGAAGAAGAAAAGAAGAAGAGAAGAAGAAGGAGAAGAAGGATGAGAAGAAGGAGGAGGGCTCCTTCTCCTTCTTGTCCTCCTACTCCTTGTTCTTCTCCTTCTCCTTCTTCTTCCTTCTTTTCAGTTTTCCTCTTCCTTCTCCTGTTGTCCTCTTCTTTGAGCTAAATTAGCTAATTATGCATTTTTGGAGTTCATTATGTCATTTTGGAGGATAATTAGCTAAGTATAGGTCATTTTTTTTATAAATAGACCATTTTGGAGCTAACTAAGCTAGTTGTGTCATTTAGGTGGAAGCCAAGCTAAGTATAGGCCATTCTAGAGATAACTTGGGTAAAATATGTCATTTTGGAGCCAACTATGATTATTAAGGCATTTTGGAGCTAGCTATGCTAATTATAGGCTATTTAATAGCTGATTATTAGCTAAGTATATCTTTTTGGAGCTAAATGGGCTAATTATGTCATTTTTGAGGAAAACAAGCTACATATATAATATTCATGAGATAGCCAAGGTTCTTATGCCATTTTGAGCTTATTATGTCATTTTGAAGCTAAATTAGTCATTTTAATGAGCTAACCAAGGTTCTTATGATGTTTTTACCTAACTAAGCTAATAATGTCATTTTGGAGGATAATTAGCAAAGTATGTCTTTGTTGGGGAAAATAAGTTACGTAGAAGAAGAAAGAGAAGAAGCAAGAAGAGAAGAAGAAGGAGAAGAAAAAGAAGATGAAGAAGGAGGAGGAGGAGGAGGAGGAGAAGGAGAAGGAGAAGGAAGAGGAGAAGAAGAAGAAAAGAAGAAGAGAAGAAGAAGTAGAAGAACAAAAATAAGAAGGAGGAGGTCTCCTTCTCCTTCTTCTCCTCCTTCTCCTTCTTCTCCTTCTCCTGCTTCTTCCTTCTTTTCATTTTCCCTCTTTCTTCTCCTCTTGTCCTCTTCTTCGAGCTAAATTAGCTAATTATGCCTTTTTGGAGCTAATTATGTCATTTTGGAGGATAATTAGCTAACTACAGGTCATTTTTAGATTAAATAGACCATTTTGGAGCTAACTAAGCTAATTATGACATTTAGGTGGAAGCCAAGCTAAGTATAGGCCCATTCTAGAGCTAACTTGGGTAAAATATGTCATTTTGGAGCCAACTATGATTATTAAGGCATTTTGGAGCTAGCTAAGCTAATTATAGGCTATTTAATAGCTGATTATTAGCTAAGTATGTCTTTTTGGAGCTAAATGGGCTAATTATGTCATTTTAGAGGAAAACAAGCGAAGTATATAATATTCATGAGCTAACCAAGGTTCGTATGCCATTTTGAGCTTATGATGTCATTTTGGAGCTAAATTAGTCATTTTAATGAGCTAACCAAGGTTCTTATGATGTTTTTACCTAACTAAGCTAATTATGTCATTTTGGAGGATAATTAGCTAAGTATGTCTTTGTTGGGGAAAATAAGCTACATAGAAGAAGAAAGAGAAGAAGCAAGAAGAGAAGAAGAAGGAGAAGAAAAAGAAGAAGAAGGAGGAGGAGGAGGAGGAGGAGGAGAAGGAGGAGGAGGAGAAGGAAGAGGAGAATAAGAAGAAGAGAAGAAGAGAAGAACAAGAGAAGAAGGAGGAGAAGAAGGAGAAGGAGGAGGGCTCCTTCTCCTTCTTCTTCTCCTTGGTCTTCTCCTTCTCCTTCTTCTCCTTGTTCTTCTCTCCTCCTTCTTCTCCTTCTTCTTCTCTTCTTCATTTCTTCTTCTTCTTCCTTATTTTCATTTTTCTTGTTGCTTCTCCTCTTGTCCTCTTCTTCGAGCAAAATAGAGCATTTTGGAGCTAACTAAGTGTGGGGACCCCGACTGGTGAGTCGAGATCGCCGTGCCAAGTGATCCCAAGGATCAATACTCACTAAACACAGATACTGAATAATAGAGTCTTACATCCAATACCGAATATTAGATCATATGACCGAAGGGTCAGGTTCTCAAACAGGGCCTAAGGCCAAATAAAGCGGGTACAATGGGTAGCGGAAACTCATAAGGGCTAAGCGGGTGCCCATGCCATCAATCCTACACCGACAAACATTCTGACTTGGAAGCGTCCTAGTTCACAGGTCCGTCTCCGAAGACGTACTCGTCGCCAAACTCCGGTCCTTCCTTGTCTGGTCAATAATATCATGCATTTCTAGTATAATTCAACTGGGTGGAATGATCATGATTATGCATCAGGTTAAAGAATTACTTTTGAGGAACAGGTTACAGATATCAACACATCTCCTAAGGGTTGAACCATCCGGGTTCACCCTATATGCCAAGTCTTCGGACTTGTCATAACCTCAATGTATCAACTGAGGTCTAAACCATCCGAGTTTACCCTATATGACAAGTCATCGGACTTGTCATAACCTCAATGTATCAACGGAGGGCTAAACCATCCGGGTTTACACTATATGCCAAGTCACCGAACTTGGTCATATTTATATGATTATCATAACAACACCTTTTTAACACCACACACACACTCACACTTGGTTTATGCGGAAATATCAAGACGTAGTTTAAGGAGGATTACCCAACTGTCCTTGACCGTGGACACGACTATTCGAATAGTTTACACTCTGTAGAGGTAGTACGTTGGACCCACGAGAAACGGGAAACTTCCGTGTCATCCACGACTCGCGGTATATCACATATACCGGAGGTAAGTACCCGATCATCATCTTTCCCCTAACGATAATAGACAAAGAGGCCCACTCGATTGGAACCCAACCCACATGTTGTACGTCTTACGAGCACCAACTTTGGACAGTATCAACCACGAGGGGATCAACGCTGTGCCTGGAACTCATAATAATGGCATAGTCGTCCTTCCTGGCACGACCCCATCACGAGAGTGACAACAATGACTCCCGCCACTAGTAATGTGGCTCTTTGCTAGTACGGACCTGAGTAATCAACAAAGCCCCATCCCATAAAGGGGTATCGTGGTCGTACTGGTAAGGTTGGGATGGTCGACACATCATAATTCTAATCCCCTTTCCGAAACCATACTCACACAAAACACCGGTGCATCACTTCACGAAAAGTGATCACCAACTCATCATCACCCTCGGGCATTAGTGGCACCCGACGGGGTTTTCATAAACTCTTTATTTAACTCATCATCATGCTCTTGATAATATGCTTCTATCTTTACTTGTCATCATGGTATGAACATGACACTCAAGGGGGTCAAGCTCAATGCAATGATCCTATAACTTTACTAGTCAACATGACAGTAGCATGATCCTCATAGATGGTAGGGTCAAGCTCATCATGTTTGTGCTCCGAGGAGCCATATGTATAACATCATCATCATGCAAGTGCTTCGAAGAAGCCTTCGGTACCATCACACCAATGACGAACCGGTACTGTGATCATATGCAACGGAGAAAACTTGCTATTCTAGCATGCATCAATGTATATGTTCAATTCATGGTCAAAAGGCTGCTTGCCTTAGTCAGCTAAGTATCCTGGGTCATCGAGGTCTTCCGCTCCAAATCCTTCGTCACTCAGTAATTCTATTGTCGAGAATAGAATAAATAAGAAATAGCTCACAGAAAAACAGATCACAAACCACTTTTAAAAATGTTGCAAAACTCGGTAAAAATCAGGTTGTTACTTTGAAAAATGTCTTCTCTTTGTTTTTATTAGCAAAGCATTTTTAATAATTACAAAACAGAAACAAACTATTGCTTTTAATGCGTTTATATTGTTATAAAACAGATTCTGTTTTTGAAAAATATCAACAATGGCAGAATCAAATACTACTCATTTTTAGAAAAATATCAGTGGAAGAATCATATTTTTCCACTTGATAGTTATTTTTACAAAAATCATTTAGTCTCAGGTTAAAAAATAAAAGAAAAGGCCAAAGCCTGGCTTGGGAAGAAGGCCGGCCCAGACAGCCAGCAGGCTGCGAGGCGCGCGCGCGCCAGGTTTTAACCTAACGTGCGGGCCCCTGGAGTCAGCGGCAGAGGCTTTGTAAACTTGAAAATGCATGAAAGTGGCCAGATTTGTCTTCTCCAAAGGGAGTGTGACTAAACAGAATCTAGAAAATCTCATTTTTGGTGTGGAGTCCTCATTTGAGGTGCAAAACACTCCTGCAAAGTTTTAGCCCCATTGGACAAACTTTGCTATGTAGAGTTGTTCCAACTATATTCTGGACAGAGAGGGTTTTAGGCTCATTCGGTGACCTTCCCCACCTTGGATCAAGGTGAGAGTTTATGTGGGCACCAAATATGGCTTCGGGAGGCTCCTGTAATTTAATGGGATTTTATTGAAAATATTTCGTTTGGAAATATCTCAAAAGGTTAAAGCAGACAGAAATGGTTTTCAGGGTTTTACTCAAATAATTATAATATAAAATGTGTTTGAAAATTTGATGTATGGAAAATATATGTCCTTCAGAGTTTCCATGAATTTACTCAGAATTTTCTAAGGCAGAGAAGCATTTTTCCTTGTGGGAATATCATTTCTGGCCTTAGAAACAAACAGGTATTTAAAATAGAAGAATAATGTTTTAAATCATTAAATAATGTCTTTGGCAAAACATAGAAGTATTTGAGTTGAGATCACCAACTTTGGTTGGGTGTGCTACTAGGCATCATGAGCTAGTAGTGTAACCCAAGCAAGGTAGAGGTGATCTGATGTCAAAGAAAAGAGTTTTGGGAATCCGTTTTAAATTAATAAATGATTTAGCCATGGGTTTGGTTCAACAAGAAACAAACATATAATCATACAAGGCATTCATGGCATTCACAACATCATTTGAAAAAGTTTTAACAAGCCCTGATTTTTGCAACTTAAAACATTGGTGGTGAAAAACAGGGTGTGACAGACCTATCGCTCTTACAAGAATCTTGTCCCCGAGATTCCTAAGCTAGGCATTAAATAGCTCTGGAAATTCTGATCGGAGATAGTCTTCACGTTCCCATGTCGCTTCTGCTTCGGTATGGTTGCTCCACTGAACCTTGAAATATTTGATGGTGCGGCTTCTGGTGCAACGCTCTGCTTCATCCAGAATGCGTATCGGCTTCTCGCGATAGGTAAGGTCTGGTTGAAGGTCAACAGCTTGGTGGTCAATGTCCTTGCAATGATCGGAACGGTTCGGCACTTGTAAGCACTTCAGGAGTTGTGACACGTGGAACACGTTGTGCACACCCGAAAGTTCTGGGGGTAGCTCCAACTGATAAGCCACTTCCCCGCGCCTTGCCGTGATCTTGAAGGGTCCAATAAACCTTGGGGCTAGCTGCCCTTTGACGTGGAAACGCTTGGTTCCCTTGAGAGGCGTAACACGCAGGTACACCTGATCTCCGGAAATGAACTCCACATTCTTGCGGTGGGAGTCCACATAGCTTTTCTGTCGGGACTTAGCTGCCTTCAGGTTTTCTTGGACGATCTGTACCTTTCTTTCCGCTTCCTGCTACGCTTCTGGCCCAAATACTAGTCCTTCTCCAGTTTCGGACCAATTGAGTGGGGTGCGACACTTCCGTCCATATAGCACTTCGAATGGGGCCATTTGAAGACTGGACTGGTAGCTGTTGTTGTAAGAGAACTCAGCAAACGGCAGACAGTCTTCCCATTTGGCACCATGAGCCAGGACACATGTGCAGAGCATGTCCTCGAGTATCTGGTTCACCCTCTCGGTCTGTCCGCCCGTCTGCGGGTGGAAAGCCATGATGAAAGAGAGTTTGGTTCCGAGAGCTTCTTGAAACTTCTTCCAGAATCTTGAGGTGAATTGCGTGCCGCGGTCGGACACAATCTCCTTAGGAACTCCATGAAGGTTAACGATGCGCTCAATGTAGAGGCTAGCCAACTTGTCGCCCCCATAGGTGGTGTTGACCGGAATGAAATGAGACACCTTAGTTAAGTGGTCGACGATGACCCATATGGAGTCATGACCCCTGCTTGACTAGGGCAGTCCGGTAATGAAGTCCATGCCGACCCTGTCCCATTTCCATTCTGGCACTTGAAGAGGTTGTAGCAGCCTAGCAGGTCGTTGATGCCCAGACTTGACCCGCGGGCATACATCACACTTAGCGACGTAGGAGCCTATTTCTCTTCTCATGCCATGCCACCAGAATCGTTCTTGGAGGTCTTGATACATCTTGGTACCACCGGGATGGATGGAGTATGGCGTGTCGTGGGACTCTTGCAGGATCAAGTCCTTGAGTTCGGCCTTGTTGGGTACGCATAAGCGTTTCCCATACCACACCACTCCTTTATCATCGACCGAGAACCCTGGGGCCTTGCCTTCCCGAATCTTCCTCTTGAGGCCTTCAATACTCTTGTGCCCCTTCTGGGCTTCCTTGATATCATCAGCCAGAGTTGGTTTGATTTCGAGGTTAGCCAGGTATCCTGGTCCGACCAACTCCAGTCTGAAGCTTTCCATCTCTTCATACAAGGCAGGCAACCGTTCCTTGAGCATGACGTTCAAGGTGCCGGCCTTCCGGCTTAAAGCATCGGCCACCACGTTTGCCTTACCGGGGTGGTACTGAATGCCGAGGTCATAATCCTTGATTAACTCAAGCCATCTTCGTTGCCTCATATTCAACTCCCTTTGGGTGAAGATATACTTCAGACTCTTGTGGTCCATGTATATTTCACATCGCTTCCCCAGAAGGTAATGTCTCCATGTCTTCAAGGCATGCACCACGTGTGCTAACTCGAGATCATGGGTGGCGTAGTTCTCCTCATGCGGACGCAGTTGCCGTGACAAGTACGCCACAACTCTGCCATCTTGCATTAAGACTCCACCGAGTCCGGTTCCGGAAGCATCACAGTAAATCACAAACTCCTTGTTGATGCCCGGGGTAGCTAGTACCGGGGCGGTAGTCAGTCTTTTCTTCAACTCTTGGAAGCTTGCTTCACATGCCGGTGTCCACTCGGACCTCCGACCTTTCTTCAAAAGCTGAGTCATAGGTCGACCGATGCTGGAGAATCCCTCTACGAACTTGCGGTTGTATCCCGCGAGTCCGAGGAAACTCCTGACATCCTTCACGTCCCTCGGCGATTCCCAGTTGGCCACGGTGGAAATCTTGGATGGATCTACTGCCAACCCGCTTGCCGTCATGATATGACCCAAAATCCAACTTCGTTCAGCCAGAATTGACACTTACTGAACTTGGCATACAGTTGGTGCTCTCGAAGCTTTCCCTAAACTATCCTCAAGTGTTGCTCGTGTTCCTCTTCGGATTTTGAGAAGATTAGAATGTCATCGATGAATACGACGACAAACTTATCCAAATACTCCATGAAGACTTTGTTCATGAGGTACATGAAGTAAGCTGGGGCATTTGTCAATCCGAAGGGCATGACTGTGCACTCATAGAGACCATATCGGGTCATGAATGCAGTCTTGGGTATGTCCTTGGGTCGAATCTTCAACTGGTAGTATCCGGATCCAAGATCGATCTTGGAAAATACCTTTTCTCGATTTAACTGGTCAAACATGTCTTCTATCTTGGGGAGCGGGTACTTGTTCTTGATTGTGACTTCGTTGAGAGAACGATAATTGACGCAGAGTCAAATGGTACCACCCTTCTTTGATACAAGCAGAACAGGTGATCCCCAAGGTCACGCACTCGGATGGATGAATCCTTTCCTGAGTTGCTCCTCCAGCTGCTTCTTCAGCTCTGATAGCTCCTTGGATCCCATCCTATATGGCTTCTTATAAATAGGCCTTGACCCGGGCATGAGCTCGATGATGAACTCGATGTCTCGGTCAGGAGGCATTCTGGGTAGCTCGTCAGGAAAGACGTCCGGGTACTCACAGACTACTGGCAGTTGGTCGAGCTCTACCTCGGATAGGCTGTTGATTCGAGGTACTTGAGCTGATACCGGCTCAGAGACATACTTGACCTTGACCCCTTGGTCGCTTGTCATGGTAATGGCTGTGTTGGCACAGTCCAAGAGACTCTGGTGCTTGGCCAGCCAATCCATGCTGAGAATTACTCCTAAACCTTGCGACTTAAGCACAATGAGGTCTGCCAAGAAGCTCGTCCCATTCATAACTATCTCGACCTCTCTACATCCTAGTTGGACCTCAACACTGCTCCCGGGGTTTGAATTGCCATCTGCCCGCGTAGCAGAGTGGGTTTTAAATCACATTTCTCTGCAAACCTTGGAGTAACAAAAGAGTGCGAAGCACCACAATCAAACAACACTATAGCTGGGGTGGAGTTGACGAGGAACGTACCCAGAATGCAGTCCGGGTCTTCCTGGGCCTCTTCGGCAGTGATGTGATTGATCCTCCCCTGCTGTTGAACTGCTGATTGCGGGGAGCATGGTTTCTTCCTGGTGCTCCTTGACCTGGGTTGGGTGCATTGGGACGCGGTGCATCGGGCTTCTTGTTGGGACACTGCTTGGAATAGTGCCCGGTTTGACCACACCCAAAACAGGTGACCTGACCCTGAGGGTTGGTCTTGACTCCACTGTTGTTCAGCGGGTTGGAAACTTGCTTGGTGTTGACTTGAGGTTGATAATTCTGACGGAACACTGGGATCTTGTATTGCTGCTGCTGATAGTTGGGCCTCGCAGGTGCTGACTGCCATGGTCTTGGTCTTGCATTAGTGGGTCCTCCGCTGCCTATCATCTTGCGCTTGCGGGTGTCGTCCCTTGCATGACACTTGTCTTCCAGCATAAGTGCCTTGTTAACTAGGTCGCTGAAGGTTTTGCAGTCGCAAACTACCAACTGGTATTGCAGGGACTGCTGCAATCCTTCCATTAAGCGTTCCACCTTAGCAGCCTCACTGTTAACATCCTCATGGCCATACCTCGACAAGAGGTTAAACTTCTGCAGATACTCTTTAACAGTTCCACTGCCTTGCCTCAAGGCTCGGAATTCCCGCTTCTTGATGGTCATCATTCCTGGCGGAATATGAGCCGCGCGGAATCCTTCCTTGAACATTGCCCAAGTGATGACTTGTCCATCTCGCATGATCTGGAAACCATCCCACCAAGCTCTAGCGGTGCCTCCGAGATAGCGAGAAGCATAAAGGACCTTCTCACGTTCGTCGATGCACTTGACAAGCGCAAGGAGGTCTTCAAAAGTGCGAACCCAGTCATCGGCATCCAACGGTTCAGTCGTGTCCGTGAATATGGGAGGCGTAGTTCGCATAAACTCTGAGAGAGTAGAGCGGCCATTGCCATTCCCGTTCTGCGGCGGGTTGTTCACTAGGACTTGAGCCAGCTACTGAATAACAGCATTGTTGGCTTGATGCTCCTTGCGAAGAGCATGAAGGAACTGAGCCATAGTCAAGTTTTCGGGAGGAGGTGGCAGAGGAACATTGCCATGCTGCTCATGGTGATCTCCAGCGTGAGCTTCTCCTTCGGTTCCCTGCGGCTGACCTGAGGAGGCGGTGCCGGGGTTGCCGAAGGTGCTGTTGCGAGTTGCATTCACCATCCTTTCATGGAAACAGACAGGTCAAAATCCGCCTTGCTTGACACCACAAGTGTTCGCTCTAGTAAGAGGGGGTCTAAATGTGCTAGTGCGAGTTTTAAAAATCAACGCCTTGAAAACAGAATTTGCATTCATTTAAAACATATGACGTAGTCGCGTGCAGGCTGCCTAAGGCAGAATGCGGCTTACATCATACACACTCATAATTTAAAAGATCGGATACATGGATACCCTATGCTTAGAGGTACTCCTAGTTGCTTACGCTGAAATCCTACGCGGCGGACTGCTCGGTCTCAAAAGTGGTTTCGGCAGGATCTTCATCTTCTTTGGTGTCTTCTTCCTTCAGTGGAGTGGAAGAAAGAATCCACACATCACGACGTCTCTTAGGTGAGGCAGCGAAGAGCTCAGTATATTCTTCCGCTGTCAGGCGGCGACTCTGAAGAGGAACGACCCGAATTGGTAGGACACCACCCCTGGTAGTAGTACCGGCCCTTCCCTCAGGTGCGCCTTCTTTCTTCATGTTGCGATTCTTCATCTGCTCGGTGTGAAGTAGGCCCTTTACTTGGTGTAGTTCTTGGCGAAGCTTCGTGGATTCCTTAACCAGAAGGTGCGTCAGGGTGTCAGATGAGAGACTGAAGTAGGTTTGAAACCTTAATGGCATCCCGTCTTCAAACGATGGGGTGAGCGTCCATCTCCCATCCATTCCTTCTTTAAGAAAAGGTAGGTGACGAGTAGCGGGTTGATCAGCCATCTCAGGGAGGATATCGCGGAGACGCACGAGCGCCTCTCGTGCGGCTGTCTCCACTGCGAGCATCAGTTCTCCCATTTGTGGTCCTTCAAAGAACCAACTAGTCGGGGAGTCATTAGCCTTCACTATCACGTCCACGTGATATTCCTTAGTGTCGACGTTGGCCCAGTGCTCGTGGTAGAGGAAGATGGGCGTGCGGCGTACGTGGCACTTCTCAAGACTATCCACCAGAAGTAGGGGAAAGCCGGTCTCCAGAAGCGTCTCAGGTACGGCGGCCATCTACAAGATATAGGAGAGAGAGAAAATCAGAAGGTTTTAGGAGCAAAGTTGTGTAAGGCTGGTGTACTAATCGTTTCCGACTAACGTCCATGCTAACTAAGGCTGCCTATAGTCAGGATGGCTCTGATACCAGTTCCCAAGGATCAATGCTCACTGAACATAGATACTGAATAATAGAGTCTTACATCCAATACCGAATATTAGATCATATGACCGAAGGGTCAGGTTCTCAAACAGGGCCTAAGGCCAAATAAAGCGGGTACAATGGGTAGCGGAAACTCAGAAGGGCTAAGTGGGTGCCCATGCCATCAAGCCTACATCGACAAGCATTCTGACTTGGAAGCGTCCTAGTTCGCAGGTCCGTCTCAGAAGACGTACTCGTCGCCAAAATCCGGTCCTTCCTTGTCTGGTCAATAATATAACCAGTGGAAAGCCAATGAGTACTTTGAATGTACTCGCAAATAGCCCATGATATGAACAAGAAAGTGAAGGATAACAATATCATGCATTTCTAGTATAATTCAACTGGGTGGAATGATCATGATTATGCATCAGGTTAAAGAATTACTTTTGAAGAACAAGTTACAGATATCAACATATCCGCTAAGGGTTCAACCATCCGGGTTCACGCTATATGCCAAGTCTTCGGACTTGTCATAACCTCAATGTATCAACTGAGGGCTAAACCATCCGGGTTTACCTATACGCCAAATCATCGGACTTGTCATAACCTCAATGTATCAACTCAGGGCTAAACCATCCGGGCTTACCCTATATGCCAAATCACCGAACTTGGTCATATTTATATGATTATCATAACAACACCTTTTTAACACCACACACATACTCACACTTGGTTTATATGGAAATATCAGGACGTAGTTTAAGCAGGATTACCCAACTGTCCTTGACCGTGGAGACGACTATTCGAATAGTTTACACTCTCTAGAGGTTGTAGACTGGACCCACGAGAAGCGGGAAACTGCCGTGTCATCCACGACTCCTGGTATATCACATATACCCGAGGTAAGTACCCGATCATCATCTTTCCCCTGACGATACTAGACAAAGAGGTCCACTCGATTGGTACCCAGCCCACATGTTGTACGTCTTACGAGCACCGACTCTGGACAGTATCAATCATGCGGGGACCAACGGTGTGCCTGGAACTCAAAATAATGGCATAGTCGTCCTTCCTGGCACGACCCCATCACGAGAGTGAGGACAATCACTCCCGCCACTAGTAATGTGGCTATTTGCTAGTACCGACCAAAGTAATCAACAAAGCCCCGTCCCATAAAGGGGTATCATGGTCGTACTGGTAAGGTTGGGACGGGGACACATCAGAAATCTAATCCCCTTTCCGAAACCATACTCACACAAAACACCGGTGCATCACTTCACCAAAAGTGATCACCAACTCATCATCACCCTCGGGCATTAGTGGCACCCGACGGGGTTTTCATGAACTCTTTATTTAACTCATCATCATGCTTGTGATAATATGCTTCTATCTTTACTTGTCATCATGGCATTAACATGACCCTCAAGGGGTAGGGTCAAGCTCAATGCAATGATCCTATAACTTTACTAGTCAACATGAGAGTAGCATGATCCTCAAGATCGTCATGTTTGTGCTCCGAGGAGCGATGTGTATAACATCATCATCATGCAAGTGCTTCGAAGAAGCCTTCGGTACCATCACACCAATGATGAACCGGTAGTGTGATCATGTGCAACGGAGAAATACTTGCTATTCTAGCATGCATCAATGTATATGCTCAAGTCATGGTCAAAGGGTTGCTTGCCTTGGTCAGCTAAGTATCCTCGGTCTTCGAGGTCTTCCGCTACGAATCCTTCGTCACTCGGTAATTCTATCGTCGAGAATAGAATAAACAAGAAATAGCTCACACAAAAACAAATCACAAACCACTTTTAAAAATGTTGCAAAACTTGGTAATAATCAGGTTGTTACTTTGAAAAATGTCTTCTCTTTGTTTTTATTAGCAAAGCATTTTTAATAATTACAAAACAGAAACTAACTATTTCTTTTAATGTGTTTATATTGTTATAAAATAGATTCTGTTTTTGAAAAATATCAACAATGGCAGAATCAAATACTACTCATTTTTAGAAAAATATCAGTGGAAGAATCATATTTTTCCACTGGATAGTTATTTTTACAAAAATTATTTAGTCTCAGGTTTTAAAAATAATAGAAAAGGCCGAAGCCTAGTCTGGGAAGCAGGCCAGCCCAGCCAGCCAGCAGGCTGCCAGGCGCGCGCGCGCCAGGTTTGAACCTGACGTGCGGGCCCCTGGAGTCAGCGGCAGTGGGTGCGCGCGGGGCAGCTCCAGGATGCCGACAGGTGGAGCCCACCTGTCGGGTTCTTCCCCTACCTCCAGCCAGGGAGGAGGAGACGAACGCCGGCGAGGCTACCGTCGTCCATGGGCCTAGCTAAGGGCAGGAATGGGTTCACCATGCCTCCGCCTACCTGCAGGTAGTCGGGACAGCGCCGGAGAGGCTTGGAGTCGCCGGCGATGATATGGCCGTGGTGGAGGAGTTTCGGGAGGTGGTTGAACTGATAGCTAGGGGCACGAAAAAGCTCGGGACTATTGGGGGAAAGGTTCCTGGTGTCGAGGGTAGTGTTCTGGTGGGTCGAGTGTCATAGGAGCCGGCGTGTAGCCGGAGATCGACCGGAGCTTCGAGGCGGAGGGGCCTCGGTCGATCTCGAGCACCGGGGCTCTGCGAGCTCGATTGGGTGGCTAGGGGGGAGCTAGTGGTCGTGCAGAGGCTATTGGAGGGGTGCTGAGGTGTCGGGGGGGGGGGGGGCTATTTATAGGCTCACAACGGTGAGCCGAACTCGGTGCGCCGATGACTCACCGTGGCACGCGTGCGTGCATAGTGAGGAGCTCGCTGCGAAACTACGGTCTCCGGATGTGGTTTAGGAGGCCCTGAAGCATCGGCCACAGAGGGAGAAGGCGTGGGGTCGAGCTGCACCATCCGTGCATGCTCGGCCGAGTCGGGTGCGCGTGGGCACGCGTTGCTCGAGCTCTAGCGCTGGGGAGGAGGGTCCTTGGCGGCTGCTTTACACTGAGGGGTTGTCGGGGGAGGTCTTGGACACTTCAAGGGAGGTTGGAACCGGCCGGGAGCGTCGTCCCCTTCTCGGTTGCTCCCTGTAGCGCGTCCAGAGCGCAGTTTTGGCATGCCACGACATGCTGGCACGCTCTGGGCCACTTCAGACGTGTCCCTCATGTCCTAGGTGTTGCTGGGAGTGTATCTAGCCGTTGTGTGCTAGTGAGAGCACCGGCTCGTCAAGGGAAACATGGTTTACTAGTGCTGCCAGTCCTGATCTGTGGCACAAATTGGAGTTTTTATCACTTGTGCTTTGAACTGGGGAGGGGCCAGTTGACTGGGTGTTTAGCTTGGTCTGATGCACTAATACAACAAGTTTGAGGCTCTGACATGGGGTAAAACAGTGGCTAGGTGGGTTTTTACCTTGCTGTCAGAAGGTGTTCGACAGTGGTTTGGGGTGCTTCCACTCCACCACTGGAACTGCCACTTAACAGGTTTGGTCTTGGGGTTAAACTATAGTCTTCCACCAATTTTGAGCTCCATTGCACAGGTTTAGCTTTGTAAACTTGAAAATGCATGAAAGTGGCTAGATCTGTCTTCTCCAAAGGGAATGTGACCAAACAGAGTCTAGCAAATCTCATTTTTGGTGTGGAGTCCTCATTTGAGGTGCAAAACACTCCTGCAAAGTTTCAGCCCCATTGGACAAACTTTGCTATGTAGAGTTGTTCCAACTCTATTCTAGACAAAGAGGGTTTTAGGCTTATTTGGTGACCTTCCCCACCTTGGATCAAGGTGAGAGTTTATGTGGACACCAAATATGGCTTGTGGAGGCTCCTGTAATTTAATGGGATTTTATTGAGAATATTTCCTTTGAAAATATCTCAAAAGGTTAAAACAGACAGAAATGGTTTTCAGGGTTTTACTCAAATAATTATAATATAAAATAGGGTTGAAAATGTTATGTATGGAAAATATATGTCCTTCTGAGTTTCCATGAATTTACTCAGAATTTTATAAGGCAAAGAAGCATTTTTCCTTGTGAGAATATCATTTCTGGCCTTAGAAACAAACACGTATTTAAAATAGAAAAGTAATGTTTTAAATCATTATATAATGTTTTTGGCAAAACATAAAAGTATTTGAGTTCAGACACCAACTTTGGTTGGGTGTGCTACTAGGCATCATGAGCTAGTAGTGTAACCCAAGCAAGGTAGAGGTGATCTGATGTCAAAGAAAAGAGTTTTCGGAATCCATTTTAAATAAATAAATGATTTAGCCATGGGTTTGGTTCAACAAGAAACAAGCATACAATCATACAAGGCATTCATGGCATTCACAACATCATTTGAAAAAGTTTTAACAAGCCCTGATTTTTGCAACTTAAAACATTGGTGGTGAAAAACAGGGTGTGACACTAAGATAATTATGTCATTTTGGTGGAAGCCTAGCAAACTATTGGTCATTTCGGAGCTAACTTGGGCAAAGTAGGTCATTTCGGACCTAACTATGCTTATTAAGCCATTTTGGAGCTAGCTAAGCTAACTATAGGCCATTTAATAGCTAAGTTAGGGGGAATAGGTCATCTTGGAGCTACGTAAGCCTTATGATGTCATTTAGGAGAGAAATTAGCTAAGTATAGGTCTTTTTTTTAAACATGTCATTTTGGAGCTAACTATGCTAATTATGTCATTTAGGTGGAAGCCAAGCTAACTATATGTCGTTTTGGAGCTAACTTGGGTTAGATATGTCATTTTGGAGATAAGTATGCTTAATAAACCATATTGGACCATTATGCGGTTGTTAAGCAAAACACTAGAAATAACATACCATTATCGTCATCACGGCGGTGAAGCACGGTGGCTCTAGCTTGTTGCACCTGGAGAAGGCTGCCCTGGCGAAGGCTCCACTGTAGAAGGGCCGTGCGATGCGTTTCGAGAGATATTCTACACCAAACATCATTTGCAATGTGTCATTAGCATTATGACACTCTTGAGATCACTACATTTAAATGAAACTCACCGTTCCTGCCATGTTAATGACTGGCATTGCCGGAGGGACGTGGCCGGTCTTCTCGCACATACACTGTACATTTGGTTTCTACAAGTCAAACTTTTTAGTTATGAATGAAACGGACATTAAACTGCAAGATTTGAAATAATATGAAGAAGAAACTTACCACGAAGAACTCGTACATGGCCCTGTTAGATGCATCATTCCGTGCCCTCTCCGCCTCCACCAATGCAACTGTCCTCTCCTCCAGCTCCTTCATCTCCTTATCCTTCTCCGCCAAAAGCGCCTGCATTGCCTCTCTCTCTTTCAGAATAGCAACCTCCAACACAACTCATTGTTTGGATTGTAATCATATTGGTTCCCACACACAACATAATGCGGAAAGATAGTTGAGTCCATTAAACTAACCTCGATGGCGAGCTCGACTGGCAGTGGAGGAGGTGTTATCTCAAGACATGAGCTCATTTGACGTGCCTTTATCTACCCAAGAGTGCTAGGACAATATATAAGGCCGTCTCCAATGGCGATCGAGCCATGGGGCCTCCCGTTGCCAGCTATCATCACCAGCTCTAGATCAATAGGCCCCTCGCTTGGGTTAAAGTCCTCCCCTTTCCTCGCCTTCCCGTGATCTCTGTACATCACGAGCTTGTGGTGGGAGGAGACGTTGGTGAAGTTTTCTGGATGCTCGAGGTGAGACTCACAGAATGCATTGACCTTCTTGTACGAGGCAGTATGGGCCATCGCATACATGTCGTTCATCTGTGGCACCTCCGTCTTATTGTGACGCCCCTAAAAGAGAGAGAGAGAGAGAGAGAAAAAATGTATTAGTAAAGGGCTCAAGATAGCATTATGAATGAATTGCATGAGGCATGAAGCAAACCACATACCCAGTTCTCACCAAATTGGATTAAGCTCACGCTCCCTTGACGGTGTGGCACACCAACCATTTTGCCACGCCTCTCCTTGGCGTTGTTGTAGCTGGCGTCCCACGTTTCGGAGCACGACTAATCCACCAAGGCCTCCCAACAATCCATCTTATCCACACACCATCTCGGGGGCACCTAAGTTAATAAAGAGAAATTTAAGCACAACGCGTAAGAATCAAATCAAGGAAACTAACTACAAGGCATTAATAATATGTAATTACCTTCAAGTAATGCTCCTTCTCCATCCTAGAATCGCGGCACTTCGCCTTATCCTTCCTAATACACCGCGAGGCATAGTAGTCTCGAACAGCCTGCACCCGAGCCTCGTGCCGAAAGTTTTGAAGTAGGCGGCGACATTCGGTTTCGATAACCTTTGTCGCTTCCTCCTCGTATCCCTCCTCACACGTGTAGTAGGTCTACAAACGAGACAACACCAATTAGTACAATAATTAGTTATGGTTGATTTATAATTGTGAAAAGGAGAAATTACCCAGAACTGTCGGATCACCATGTCGGCCCTCGTGTGGCACAAAACACCGTCGATCTCCACCTCCGGCGGGGCCGGGGCACCCAAGTAGTGCTCCCAGGTCATTCCTACCTCTCGCTCCCAACCGGGCAACGTAACAAACCCCAGGAAGTTTTGACGGCAAAGCACACCAAGGACGGTGTTGGGCTTGCGGACACCCTTGGCAACAATCCACCCCCTGCAGTATGACAAATTAAAACCAAAACATTAGATATTTCAAAAAACGTGAAGGCAAAAGGTGAAATAAGAGTAAATTAACTTACTTGTCCCCATTTGGCTTAATCGGCCACCTCTTCTCGTGGGTCGCCGGCACGAGCGGGAGCCCCGAACTGCGACGCTGGTAGACGGTGGCCCCCTCACCCAGCTCCTCCTCGCTATCAGCATGGCCACTTGGCTCAGGCTGACCCAGCTTAGCCCAGGTATCCCGCTGGGTCTCTGGGGACGTAACCTGATCCCTGCTTTGCTCCGGAGTCGCCTGGAATAAAGCCTATGGGACACGAGTCTCCTGGGTCTAAGGCTCGTCGACCTAAGGCTCGTGAACCGGAGACTATGTAGCCTCCACCTGAGACGAATCCACCCTAGAAGTCATGTGCTCAGGTGAATCAGCTTGGGGTGGCGGCGAGGAAGGCGTGGCAGCCAAGTCCCTACCTCTCCCGCGACCACATGTACCTTTAGTACAACATAAATACCAACATGAGTAATAAAATGTATATAAATACCACCATGAGTACAACATTAATACCAACATGAGTAATACCTTTAGTACCTCTCGGCTTCGTGGGGGGTCGACCTCCTCTCACGGGGGCTGCGAGAGACGAAGAAGCGGCCACTCCATGCAGAGTAGAGAGCAACGCTCTCCGAAGAGGCGAGACAGGAATGGAAGTACCCATCCCACCACTCGCTGACGAAGAAGGAGCCGCGGAGTACTTCAATGTTCTAGGGTGAAGTAGAGCGGTTATTGAAACGTTTCTTGGACATACGTGTTTCTTGGAAGAATTCTCCTTCATATGTATCTAGGTTAATGTGAGGTTCGTAATCCTCTTCATTGAGGTCAAGTGGTCTAAAATGTGGCGGCACTTCATAAACGACATCCCAACCTTTCAGATTTGGATCAGTTTGGCAGGCCCATGGTAGATAGAAAACTTGTGTCGCCTGTTGAGCCGTAATATAGAAATCAGGAACATCTAAGAGGGTGTTTTGGTTGATTTCGACTAGTCCTATATGTTCATGAGTCCTTCTAGTCTCCCTCGGCTCAAACCAATAACATTTGAAGACTACGACGGTCGCTGGGTTTTCACCATAGAATAGAAGTTCATAAATTGCTTCAACCCTTCCATAATACTCGGTGCCTCCTTCGCCGATAGCAGAGACTAAACAATTTGTAATCTTTAGGTTAGCCATAGATAGCTCCTTGCGAAAGGTACGAAAGTGATACCCGTTGATGTTGTATTTGTCAAAGGAACGGACCATATAGTCAAAACCATTTGCGACTTGTCTCAACTCGGCGTCCATAGACTCTGCATCAGCCTACAAGTTTAATACGAAAGAATGGATGCATTAGCCGCAAATTAGACCAAGAAATCAAATGGCCCATTAATGGTAATTAATTACCCTTCGTTTGAACCAAGAGATGAAACCGGGATAGTTGCCTCCATGCTTTGCGAGAAGCTCATACTCTTCAACGGAATCCTTTTCGATGACCGCTCCATCCGAGAATTCGGCAACGTATCGACTATATCAAATATCCGGGAATAAGAGTAGTTTGAAGGAATTAGAAGTTGCGGAACAATAATTTACCAAGAACTTACTCGATGTATGGCCGCACTTCTGTTAGGTTGGTGAAGATATACAAGGAAATGGTCTACCATTCTTCGACATCCAACGATTTCCCTTTCAAAGCACCGGATGGTGTGAGCTTCCCTTTGAATAGGCTAAGGTTGGATCGACCTTTTTTTGGATCGCCATCATTGTACCGAGGCTTCGGGTTATGCAAATGATGATATTTGGCTTCGTAGTGTGATGTCACGAAGTTTGCCGCCTCCTCAGTAATGAATGCCTCGGCCATCGATGCTTCAATTCTACGTTTGTTTTTACACATAGCTCGAAGCGTCTTCTGCATCCTCTTAGTTGAGTAGCACCATCAGTTTTAAACGGGCCCCCAATCTTGCCTCGGCTCGGAGATGCAAAATCAAATATTGCATTGGATTAAAGAAGCCCGGTGGAAAGATCTTTTGTAGTTCGCAGATCAACTCCGCCTCCAACTCTTCCATTTCATCTAGCACGCCAGGCGGTAGTTCTTTCGCACAAAGTGAACGGAAGAAATAGCTCAGCTCTGCCAGTACTAGCCATTCATCCTCAGGGATAAAGACACGTAACATCATCGACATTACCCGCTCGATCCATATGGGCCAATCATGACTCTTGAGACCAAATATTTTCAATTTCTCAAGACTCGCTCCCCTCTTTAGATTCGCAGCATACCCATCGGGGAACATCAACCGCATTTTCACCCACAATAGCATTTCCCTCATAGCTCGCCTTTCAAGATTGAACCATGCCTTTGGCTTCGCTATGATTTTCTTTCCTTTCCGTTGTCGCAAGTTTTGTAACGGTCTATCACATAGAGCCTCCAAGTCGATTCTAGCCTTAGGATTATCTTTTGACTTCCCCTCTATGCCGAACAATGTACCAAAAATGCCCTCCGCAATATTCTTTTCAGTGTGCATCACGTCGATGTTGTGTGGGTAAATGAGGTCTTTGAAGTAAGGCAGATCTCATAAGCCTGATTTGTGAGTCCATGCGTGTTCCGTATTATAACCTTTGAAGTACCCTGGACGCAAAGGATCAGGCTCGAGAGCGTTTAACTGATCAAGGGTATGTTGGCCTGTCAACGTAGCTGGTGCAGTGTTATTGAAAACTCTACCTTTGATGAAATTCTTCTTGTATTTTCTGAACTTATGGTCAGGATCCAGGAACTGTCTATGCATGTTGAAGCAAGAAAACATGCGACCAGCCTTGAACCAACGGAACTGAAGAGCTGCCTTGCATGTGGTGCATGGGAACCTTCCATGCACACACAAGCCAGCGAATAGCGCAAACACCGGATAATCATGCGTCGAGTACATGTACCACACATGCATTTTGAAATTTGTTTTGGTAGCGGCGTCGTAGGTCTTGATCCCATTATCCCAGGTTTCTTGCAACTCATCCTTAAGCGGGTGCATGTACACATTCATATTCTTCCCCGGAAGTTTGGCCCTGGAATTATCAACGTCAGGAAAATGTTCTTTCTTTTCATAATCTCTCTGAGTGGGAAATTGAGTGGAATGACAAATACAGGCCAACAACTGTATTGTGTTGTCGTCATACCATGCACATTGAACCCATCCATGCTGATGGCAACTCTAGGATGCCTTAGATCTTCCGATTTATCCTTATGTAATGCATCGAAGTGCCTCCATGCAAAAACATCTGACGTGTGCACCAGCATCTTGTTCCCATCCGCATCTAGTTCGATTCTTTTGCCCAATTTGTGCCATGTCATCTGTCTGGCCGGCTCTTCGACCATGAAAAGACATTGAAGTCTTGGTAAGATTGGCAGATACCAAAGAACACTAATGGGGATTTTGGTCTGATTCTTCTCACCATACTATTGTCTACCACAATAGACCTGGAAGAATTGCAAATGGGGCAGCAGTTCAAGGCCGCGTACTCAAACCTAAATAAGGTACATCCATTCTCACAAGCATGTATGTTCTCATAGGGCATCTTAAGTACATGGAGGATTTTCTTTGACTGGTACAGGTTTGCAGGAAGTACATGGCCATTGGGTAGAAAGCGTCCAAATATCTTCATCATCGCGTCGTAGCATTCTCTGCCTAGGTTGAATTGAGCCTTCAGAGCTATTACTTGCGCGATGGCATCCAGGTGACAAAGCTCAGTCTTCTCGTAGACAGGATGTTTTGAAGACTCCAACATTTCATAGAAGGCCTTCGTAGATTCCTCCATCTCATCGTCTTAATGTTGAGCATGATCAAAGTCTTGCACCATGTCTTCGATCCCGGTACCATGCTTGTCGGTGCGACGATAAATCACCTCAGCTCTGGCACGTTGGTCAGACTCACCATGAAAAGTCCACACCATATAAATAGGCGTAAAACCCCACCTCCGCAGGTGTTTACCCATTTCAAACATTGTCTGCTTTTTCCAGTTGTCGCAGTTGGGATAGGGGTACCATGTTTTTTGCTGGCCATTTGCAAATGTGGCTCTCACAAACCCCCTGGTTTTTGTTAACCATTCATGGGTCATGTCTTATGACTAGGGTGACCAGTGTACATCCAAGCACGATCAGTCATGTTGCCTAGCTACCTATGGACGCATGATACGTCCATTTTGCATCATGCTTTCATGTTGATATTTATTTCTTTTTGGGCCGTTATTTCACTTCACGGTACAATACTTATGCCTTTTCTCTCTTATATTGCAAGGTTTACATGAAGAGGGAGAATGCCGCCAGCTGGAATTCTTGTCTAAAATTGGAGCAAGTTTCAGATACATATTCTGCGCAACTCCAAATGCCGTAAAAATCAACGAGGATGTTTTTCAGGATTTATAAAAAATACAGGGACAAAGAAGTGCCAGAGGGGCACCAGCAGGTGGCCACAAGCCTGCTAGGCACGGCAACCCCCCTGGTCGCGCCTAAGGGGCTTGTGGGGACCCAGCTGGCCCTCTGGCTTCCCTCTTTTGCTATAAGAAGGGTTTCGTCTGGAAAAAAAACAGGAGGAGGCTTTTCGAGCATTCGCCACCGCCACGATGCGGAACTGGAGCAGAACCAATCTAGAGCTCCGGCAGGACGATCCTGCCGGGGAAACTTCCCTGCTGTAGGGGGAAATCGTCGCCATCGTCATCACCAACACTCCTCTCTTTGGAGGGGACTCATCACCATCAACATCTTCATCAACACCATCTCATCTCCAAACCCTAGTTCATCACTTGTAACCAATCTCCGTCTCGCGACTCCGATTGTGACTTGTAAGGTTGCTAGTAGTGTTAATTACTCTTTGTAGTTGATGCTAGTTGGATTACTTGGTGGAAGAGTTTATGTTTAGATCCTTGATGCTACTCATTACCTCTCTGGTCATGAATATGATTATGCTTTGTGAGTAGTTACTTTTGTTCCTGAGGACATGGGATAAGTCATGATAATAGTAGTCATGTGAATTTGGTATTCGTTCTATATTTTGATGTGTTGTATGTTGTTTTTCCTCTAGTGGTGTTATGTGAACGACGACTACATAACATTTCACCATTATTTAGGCTTAGAGGAAGGCATTGGGAAGTAGTAAGTAGATGGTGGGTTGCTAGAGTGACAGAAGCTTAAACCCTAGTTTGTGCGTTGCTTCGTAAGGGGCTAATTTGGATCCAGTAGTTTAATGTTATGGTTAGACTTTGTCTTAATTCTTCTTTCGTTGTTGCGGATGCTTGTGAGAGGGGTTAATCATAAGTGGGATGCTTGTCCAAGTAAGGGCAGTACCCAATCGCCGGTCACCCACATATCAAATTATTAAAGTAACGAACGCGAATCATATGAACATGATGAAAACTAGCATGACAGAAATTCCTGTGTCTCCTCGGGAGCGTTTTTCCTCCTATAAGACTTTGTCCAGACTTGTCCCTTGCTACAAAAGGGATTGGGCCACTTTGCTGCATCGTTTCTACTTTTATTACTTGTTGCTTGCTACGAATCATCTCAGCACACAACTACTTGTTACCGACAATTTCAGTGCTTGCACATACTTCCTTGCTGAAAACCACTTGTCAGATCCTTCTGCTCCTCGTTGGGTTCGACACTCTTACTTATCGAAAGGACTACTATAGATCCCATATACTTGTGGGTCATCAGCGCACAAGAAATAAATATATAATTCATCATCTATATTCATCCGCTAATCAAGTTTGTCAGTTTTATTACGTCATTGCAACCTACACACTAATAGGTAAAGATAGATCCTAATCCCACCAGAATATGTGTAGATTGGGTTTGTTTTCCCATGCTCTGCTCCAGATGCGATGCAGAATTTCGGCAGCACCTCCCAGCTGTTCTCCTGATACACGTCTCGGCAATAAACAGAGAGGATGTGTACCCGACAACAACAGGGAGGCACTGACGAAATTCCGCATCGGATCCGGGGCACATCATACGGGAAAACAAACCCAATCTACACATACTCGTGCTGTCTATGGATAATGTTGGACAATTTGAAAGGATGGCGGTTATAAATATGCAAAGACATGCATATTTATAGATGTCGCCCTTTCGAACGGGAGACACATATTGGTCACGCATACTCATGATTGAAGAAACCTATAACTAGCAAGTTTAATTGGCACAAAGACCGAAACAGAGCAAGTTAAGGGGTAGGAGGAGAAGTCATTTGTGCTCACCAACAAACGCAGGGGCGGAGCTCGTCCAACGCACGTAGAGGTCGTCGAACAACTGCTCATTGAAATTCACCCGATAAACAAAAATATGATGTTTTTATAATTAACATACTCGGAAAATATGTGACCTAACTCATAATTTACAAAACTATGACCCCGTCGGCCTCTAGAAGGCCGAAACGCACCTTCTCGTTCAACAGTAGGCAGAAGAGGTGTCGGGGGTCGGGGCTTAGTGGCGTCGAGGGTCGATGGTGTCGGGTGTCGGTCGCGTCGGGGGTCGAGGGTTAGTTGCGTCTGTGGTCTAGGGTTAGTGGCCTCGGGGGTCGAGGGTCACTGGCGTCGGGGGTTGGGGTCTTTTCGGTCAACAAGAGACCGGAGAGGTGTCAGGGGTCGGGGGTCGAGGGTCAGTGACGTCGGGGGCCGGGGGTCGGGGGTCAGTGCCGTCGGGGGTCGAGGGTCAGGGGTCGATGGTCAATGGCATCGGGGGTCGAGGGTCAGTGGCGTTGGGCGTCGGGGGTCGGGGATCGAGGGTCAGTGCGGGATGTCGGGGTTCCTTTTTCCTCTTCTCTCTTCTTCTCCTCTCTCTTCTTCTTCTTCTTCTTCTTCTTGATCATCATCATCTTCTTCTTCTTCTTCTTCTTCTTTTTCCTCCTCCTCCTCCTCCTCCTCTTCTTCTTCTTCTTCTATCCTTTCTCTTTCTCCTCCTCTCCTCTTTCTTCTTCTTCTTCTTTTTTCTTGTAGTTTTTTTCTTCTCTTATTTTCTTCTAAGTTTTTTATTTTCTATCTATTTTTGCTTTCCTATCTACTCTATTCTACCTAATAAACTAACTATCTAATTTAACAGAAAAAACTAACTATCTAATTTAAATGAAAAAACATAAAAAACTAACTATCTAATTCAACAGAAAAAGAGAAAATAAACTAACAATCAAAATTAACTATCTAATTTAAAATAAAAAAGCTAAAAAAATAGGGGTACCGGAGGCACTCATCAGAGTGGGGGACGACCGGTGAGGGGAGGGGCGTCACCAGGAGCCGGTGAGGGGAGAGAATCGCCGGAAGCCGGTGAGGGGAGGGGGCGTCGACGGGAGCCGGTGAGGGGAGGGGCCTGCGCAGGGAGCCGGTGAGGGGAGGGGGCGGCAACAGGATCCGGTGAGGGGAGGGGGCGGCACCCACAGCCGGTGAGAGGAGGGGCGGTGCCGGGAGACGGTGAGGCGAGGGGGCGGCGCCGGGGGCGGGTGAGGGGAGGAGGCGGCGCCCGCAGCTAGTGAGAGGAGTGGCGGCGCATGCAGCCAGTGAGAGGAGGGGTGGCGCCGGGGGCCGGTGAGGGAAGGGGCGGCGCCGAGGCGGGTGAGGGGAGGGGGCGGCGCAGGGGCGGCACCGGGGGCGGTGGAGGGGTGGACGACCGCTGATGGTGCTGGAACGAGGCGCGCACGCGGTGGAGAGAGACAGTGGGGGAGTGGGGGTAGTGGAGCGAGGGGCCGGGGGAACGGCCGTTATAGGAACGCCCCCTTTGCCGTCTGCCCCCGGACGACAAAGAGCCCCATGGCGGACGACAAAGGATAGGCGAACGACAAAGAGCCCTTCTGTCGGACTCGGCCATGCCCAAGGTCTAGTGGGACCCATCTGTCCTGTTTGCCGTGTGCCCTAGGTCTCTTTGTCGTCCACTGGCAGATGTCAAAGCACTGACCAATGGCAAATAGTCTATTTGCCATCAGTCAGCCCTTTACTATCTGCTTGAAGTGAGCTGACGGCAAAGAGGTTCTTTGCCATCAACCATCAGAAGACAAAGAACTGGATGTTGGCAAATTACTGGATTCCAGTAGTGGTAGTAGTCCTTCGCCATCTCTGATCTAGGTACCTGCATCATGAGTTGTTGATTTGAACGATAATATGCAACATAATGTACTTAAGAAAACAAAGAGGCATGATTAGCAAAATAAAAGCAACCAATAGTAAACATAAATGACGATGTTCCTCATACCCTTGAATCAACATGCACATGTGTATGTACTTTGTCTTCATGCACTTCCATGGGGGGATGTTGTACATCCATACAAACACGGGCCATGTGTTGTGGTTGGTGTTCTGGTTTCCAAACGGATTCATGCCATCGGTACTCACACCAAGCTAGATGTTCCTTCGATCTTCTTTAGCAAATCCATATACGATGTTGAATGCTCTCCACTGGCTACCATCTACGAGGTGTCTCATCCTCGGATCATCTCCATCGTCGGGCTTCTTCCTCTCCGTGTGCCAGCGCATGACCTTTGCTTCCTCACGATCTACGAAATACCACTGCAGACGGGGAGTGATTGGAAAGTACCATACAACTTTCTGAGGAGCTTTCTTTCCCGCCTTCTTCTATCGAGAAGCATTGCACACTAGATAGTTGGTTTTTTCCGTGTGCCCCCCCCCCCCCCGATAAATGATTCAATCGTTGATGCATCCGTGGTACCTAATGTGCGGTGAATCAAAAGGGAAAACGATTTTCTTGGCCTCCTCAACACTACTAGGACACATGTTCCCCGCGGGAAGAACTTTATTATGTAGATACTTCAAATGCTCATCGAGGCTTTTGGCTGTGCATTTTTTTGGCCTTCGTCTCTAGAAGTTCGAGCGTGAAACTCAAGCGGGTCACCACGGGATCACAATCATCACAGTCCTCAAGTCCACTTCAAGTTGAGCCAGCTTGGCCTCCTCTCTAGAAGCAGCTCTCTCGCTAGTCGTACTCTTGCGAAGGAGGTCTTGAACATGAGGGTCTTGCACGACTGCACTTAGTAGCGTCGAAGATTGTGGTGTTGTTGGAAATATGTCCTAGAGGCAATGATAAATAGTTATTATTATATTTCCTGTTTAAAGATAATCGTTTATTATCCATGCTATAATTGTATTGAATGAAAACATAGATACATGTGTGGATACATAGAAAAACAATGTCCCTAGCAAGCCTCTAGTTGGCTAGCCAGTTTATCAATGATAGTCAAGGTTTTCTGGCTATGTGCAAGTGTTGTCACTTGATAACTGGATCACAACATTAGGAGAATCATGTGATGGACTAGACCCAAACAATGAACGTAGCATATTGATCGTGTCGTTTTATTGCTATTGTTTTTTGCATGTCAAGTATTTATTCCTATGACGATGAGATCATATAACTCACTGGCACCGGAGGAGTACCTTGTGTGCATCAAACGTCACAACGTAACTGGGTGACTATAAACATGTTCTACGGGTATCTCCGAAGGTGTCCATTGAGTTAGTATGGATCAAGACTGGTATTTGTCACTCCATGTGACGGAGAGGTATCTCGGGGCCCACTCGGTAATACAACATCACACACAAGCCTTGCAAGCAATGTGACTAATTGTAAGTCATGGGATCTTGTATTATGGAACGAGTAAAGAGACTTGTCGGTAATGAGTTTGAAATAGGTATGCGGATACCGACGATCGAATCTCGGGCTAGTAATATACCGAAGGACAAATGGAATGACATACGGGATTATATGAATCCTTCACACTGAGGTTCAACCGATAAGATCTTCGGAGAATATGTAGGATCCAATATGGGCATCCAGGTCCCGCTATTGGATATTGACCGAGGAGTGCCTCGGGGCATATCTACATAGTTCTTGAACCCACAGGGTCTGCACACTTAAGGTTCGGCGCTGTTTTAGTATACTTGAGTTATATGTGTGGTTAACGAATGTTGTTCGGAGTCCTAGATGAGATCACGGACATCACGAAGGTTTACCGAATGGTAAGGAAACGAAGATTGATATATAGGATGGTTTCATTTGGTTACCGATAGGTTTTCGGGCATTACCGGCATTGTACCGGGAGTGAGGAATGGGCTCCGGAAGTTCACGGGAGGGGGGCAACCCACCCGGGGGAAGCCTAATGGCCTTAGGGGTGGCGCACCAACCCTTAGTGGGCTGGTGGGACAGCCCAAGAGGGCCTTGGCGCCAAGAGAAGAAAACCAAAGAAAAAAAGGGAGGTGGGAAGGAAGAGAAAGACTCCACTTTCCAATCCTAATTGGAGTAGGATTCCTCCTTTCCTCCCTGGCCGGTGCACCCTTGAGGGATTGGCCCTAAAGGAAAGCCTCCTCCCCCTCCCTCCTATATGTAGTGGTGATTTAGGGCTGGTTTGAGACAACTTTTGCCACGTGCAACTCAGATCTAGACACCATAGTTCTTCCTCTAGATCGTATTTCTGTGGAGCTCGGGCGGAGCCCTGCAGGAGTAGATCGTCACCACCACCGGAGCGCCGTCACGCTGCCGGAGAACTCATCTACTTATCCATCTTTCTTGCTGGATCAAGAAGGCCGAGATCATCGTCGAGCTGTATGTGTGCTGAACGCGGAGGTGCCATCCATTTGGCACTAGATCGGAACGGATTGTGTGACGGATCGCGGGACGGTTCGTGGGACGGATCGAGGGACGTGAGGACGTTCCACTACATCAACCGCATTTCTTAACGCTTCATGTTGTGCGATCTACAAAGGTACGTAGATCCAAATCTCCTCTCGTAGATGGACATCACCATGATAGGTCTTCCGTAGTCTTTTCTCGATTCGGCGGTATTGTTGGATTGAAGCAGCCCGAACCGACATTATTCGTACGCTTACAAAAGACTGGTTTCATCGATTGACTTGCAACCTCGTTGCATAAAGATGACTGGTGGGTGTCGGTTTCTTCAAATTTAGTTGAATTGGTTTTGACTGAGAGGCGGTCCTTGGACAGGTTAAATAGCAATTTGCACATCTCCGTTGTGGTTTTTGCGTAGGTAAGATGCGATCATACTAGATACCCATAGCATCCACGTAAAACATGCAACAACAAATTAAAGGACGTCCAACTTGTTTTTGGAGGGTATGCTTGTGATATGATATGGCCAATGACGTGATGTGATATATTGGATGTATGAGATGATCATGTTGTAATAGTTAATATCGACTTCGTCGATGGTACGGTGATATGTCTCCAACGTATCTATAATTTTGATGGTTTCATGCTATTATCTTGTCAAACTTTGGATGTTTTGTATGACTTTTATATATTTTTTGGGACTAACTTATTAACTCAGTGCCAAGTGCGAGTTCCTGTTCTTTCCATGTTTTTGACCCATTTCAGAGGAGGATTTTAATCGGAGTCCAAACGGAACGAAACTGCCAAAAAGATTTTTTCCGAAACACAAAAAGATCAGGAAGCCTGAGAATTAGGGCAGGGGGCCACCAGGGACCCCACAAGCCCCCTAGCCGTGACTAGGGGGCCCCGCGCCTCCCAGGCTTGTGGGCTCCCTGGGCCTCCTCTGCCCTAGGTCTTTCGCCTATAAATTCCCTAAAATCCTAGAAAAAACCAGGAGATCATCGAAAGTACTTTTCAGCCGCCGCAAGCTTCTGTGGCCGCAAGATCCCATCGGGGGCACGTTCTGGTGCCGTGCCGGAGGGGGATTCAGATATGGAGGGCTTCTTTATCAACACCATGACCTCTCCGATGATGCGTGAGTAGTTCACCATAGACCTACGGGTCCATAGCTAGTAGCTAGATGGCTTCTTCTCTCTCTTGGATCTTCATTACGATGTAATCTTCTTTTGCGGTCTGTTTGTCGAGATCCGATGAATTGTGGATTTATGATCAGATTATCTATGAATCTTATTTGAGTTGTTCTGATCTCTCTTATGCATGATTTCATATCCTTGTAATTCTCTTCGAGTTGTGGGTTTTGTTTGGCCAACTAGATCTATGATTCTTGCAATGGGAGAAGTGCTTGGTTTTGGGTTCATACCGTGCAGTGACCTCACCCAATGACAAAAGGGGTAGCGAGGCACGCATCGTGTTGTTGCCATCAAGGGTAAAAAGATGGGGTTTTCATCATTGGTTTGAGTTTATCCCTCTACATCATGTCATCTTGCTTAAGGCGTTACTCAATTCGTCATGAACTCAATACATTAGATGCATGCTGGATAGTGGTCGATGTGTGGAGTAATAGTAGTAGATGCTGAAAGTATCAGTCTACTTGTCTCGGACGTCATGCCTATATGTAAGATCATTGCCTTAGATATCATCATGACTTTGCGCGGTTTTATCAATTGCTCGACAGTAATTTGTTCACCCACCGTAATATTTGGTATTTTCGGAGAAGCCTCTAGTGAACACTATGGCCCCCGGGTCTACTCCACACCATAGTTCCAGCCTTACTCTTTTTCTTCGTTTCAAATTCTGCCTTCAGATCTCACTTTGCAATCAATCTTGAAGGGATTGACAACCCCTTTATAGCGTTGGGTGCAAGCTCTTTGTTTTTGTGCAGGTACTCTGGACTTGACGAGATTCTCCTACTGGATTGATACCTTGGTTCTCAAAACTGAGGGAAATACTTATTGCTCCTGTGATACATCACCCTTTCCTTTTCAAGGGTAAACCAACGCAAGCTCAAGAGACGACATAAGGTTTTTGTCGACGTAGCATACGGCAACCGGCAGGACCGATAGGGTTGTCTTTAAACTAACGTTTGTGTTTGCAGGTGCGTTTACTATATTGCTAGGACGTAGCTTTAGTAGTAATAGCATAAGTAGCACGACAACCCCCATGGCGACACGTTGATGGAGATCATGGTGTGGCGCCGGTGACAAGAAGATCGTGCCGGTGCTTTGATGATGGAGATAAAGAAGCACATGATGATGGCCATATCATGTCACTTATGAATTGCATGTGATGTTCATCCTTGTATGCAATTTATTTTGCTTAGAACGACGGTAGCATTATAAGGTGATCTCTCACTAAAATTTCAAAATGAAATTGTGTTCTCCCCGACTGTGTACCATTGCTACAGTTTGTCGTTTCGAGACACCGCATGATGATCGGGTGTGATAGACTCAACGTTCACATACAAATGGTGCAAAACAGTTGCACACGCAGAACACTCGGGTTAAGCTTGATGAGCCTAGCATGTACAGACATGGCCTCGGAACACATGAGACCGAAAGGTCGAGCATGAATCATATAGTTGATATGATTAGCATAGAGATGCTTACCACCGAAACTATTCTCAACTCACGTGATGATCGGACTTGAGTTAGTGAATTTGGATCATGTACCACTCAAATGACTAGAGTGATGTACGTTTTGAGTGGGAGTTTAGCAAGTAATTTGATTAGTTAAACTCTAGTTATCTTGAAGATAGTCCAAGTCCACTTTGAAATATTTGTGTTTTAGATCAATGGCTCACGCGACAGTCACCCTGAATTTTAATACGTTCCAAGAGAAAGCTAAGTTGAAAGATGATGGAAGCAACTTTTTAGACTGGTCTCGTAATCTTAAGTTGCTCCTGCAATCTCGGAAGAAGGATTATGTCCTTAATGGTGAGCTAGGATATGAACCACCCGCTACGGCTGACCAAGATGTTAAGAACGCTTGGTTAACACGTAACGAGGACTACTTAGTAGTTCAATGTGCAGTCTTGTTTGGCTTAGCGCCGGCACTTCAACGTCGCTTTGAGCGTCATGGAGCATTTGAGATGTTCTAGGAGTTCAAGTTTATCTTTCATAAGGACGGCCGGATCGAGAGGTATGAGACCCCTGATAAATTCTATGCTTGCAAGATGTAGGAGAATCCTTTGTCAGTGAACATGTGCTCAAAATGTCTGGGTACTTAAACCGTCTAGCTAAGCTGGGGATTGAACTCCCGCAAGAGGCTATCACTGACATAATTCATCAATCACTGCCACCAAGCTACAAGAGATTTGTGTTGAACTATAACATGCAAGGGATGAACAAGTCACCGGACGAGTTATTTGCAATGCTGAAAGTCACAAAGTCAGAACTCCGTAAAGAGGATCATGTGTTGATGGTGAATAAGACCAGTAGTTTCAACAGAAACGGCAAAGGAAAGAAGGGTAATTCCAAGAAGAGCGCACTAGTCCTTAGTGGGCTGGTGGGACAGCCCAAGAGGGCCTTGGCGCCAAGAGAAGAAAACCAAAGAAAAAAAGGGAGGTGGGAAGGAAGAGAAGGACTCCACTTTCCAATCCTAATTGGACTAGGATTCCTCCTCTCGTCCCTGGCCGGCGCAACCTTGAGGACTTGGCCCTCAAGGCAAGCCTCCTCCCCCTCCCTCCTATATATAGTGGTGATTTAGGGCTGATTTGAGACAACTTTTGCCATGTGCAACTCAGATCTAGACACCATAGTTCTTCCTCTAGATCATATTTCTGCAGAGCTCGGGCAGAGCCCTGCAGGAGTAGATCGTCACCACCACCAGAGCGCCATCACTTTGTCGGAGAACTCATATACTTCTCCGTCTTGCTTGGTGGATCAAGAAGGCCGAGATCATCGTTGAGTTGTACGTGTGCTGAACGTGGACGTGCCATCCGTTCGGCACTAGATTGGAACGGATCGTGGGACGGATCGCGGGATAGTTCGTGGGACGGTTCATGGGGCGGATGAAGGGACGTGAGGACGTTCCACTACATCAACCGTGTTTCTTACCGCTTCCTGCTGTGCGATCTACAAGGGTACGTAGATCCAAATCTCCTCTCGTAGATGGACATCACCATGATAGGTGTTCGTGTGCGTAGGAATTTTTTTGTTTCCATGCAACGTTCCCAACAGGCGTGACCACCGCCTCTTCTCCGCCATGTTCGGACTTTTCTTCGCCGTGTCTGGAATCTTCTTTGCTGCCGTCATTTCCAGACTCTTCCCCGCCGCCATGTCAGGTACCATCGTCTTTGTGTCGATCGATCATCTCTTCGTCTAGCCCCAACTCGTTATTCCCTGCCATTTGGACGTCGTCATCATCATCATCTTCTTCATTTATCCACCGAGTATAGCTATCCATGAAACGATTCATCAGCAGGTGCGCCTTCAAAGTGCCACGATCAAAACGGTCCAAAAGGACTCCTTCCTTGCATCTTGCACATGGACATCTAATCCTAGTCCGATTATTTGCATGCATGTCCATCACCGTGGATTGTATGTACCGCTCCACCTTCCATCCAGTCACTGTTGGGGAACGTCGCATGGGAAACAAAATTTTCCTACGCGCACGAATACCTATCATGGTGATGTCCATCTACGAGAGGGGATGTGTGATCTACGTAACCTTGTAGACCGTACAGCAGAAGCGTTAGTGAACGCGGTTGATGTAGTGGAATGTCCTCACGTCCCTTGATCCGCCCCTCGATCAATCCCGCGATCAGTCCCACGATCTAGTACCGAACGGACGGCACCTCCGCGTTCAGCACACGTACAGCTCGACGATGATCTCAGCCTTCTTGATCCAGGAAGAGAGACACAGAGGTAGAATAGTTCTCCAGCAGCATGACGGCGCTCCGGAGGTTGGTGATGACCTTGTCTCAGCAGGGCTCCGCCCGAGCTCCGCAGAAACGCGATATAGAGGAAAAACCGTGGAGGTATGTGGTCGGGCTGCCGTGGAAAAGTCGTCTCAAATCAGCCCTAAAACCTTCGTATATATAGGTGGGAGAGGGGGGGGCCTTGCCTTGGGGCTCAAGGATCCCCAAGGGGGTCGGCCGAGCCAAGGGGGGAAGGTCTCCCCCCCAAACCGAGTTGGACTTGGTTTGGTGGGTGGGAGTCCTTCCTTCCCTTCCCACCTCCTCCTTTTTTTTCTCTTTGATTTTTCTTCCAATACGCATAGGACCCTTTTGGGCTGTCCCACCAGCCCACTAAGGGCTGGTGCGCCACCCTCAAGGCCTATGGGCTTCCCCGGGGTGGGTTGCCCCCCCAGGTGAACTCCCGGAACCCATTCGTCATTCCTGGTACATTCCCGGTAACTCCGATAACCTTCCGGTAATCAAATGAGGTCATCCTATATATGAATCTTCGTTTCCGGACCATTCCGGAAACCCTCGTGACGTCCGTGATCTCATCCGGGACTCCGAACAACATTCGGTAACCAACCATATAACTCAAATACGCATAAAACAATGTCGAACCTTAAGTGTGCAGACCCTTCGGGTTCGAGAACTATGTAGACATGACCCGAGAGACTCCTCGGTCAATATCAAATAGCGGGACCTGGATGCCCATATTGGATCCTACATATTCTACGAAGATCTTATCGTTTGAACCTCAGTGTCAAGGATTCATATAACCCCGTATGTCATTCCCTTTGTCCTTCGGTATGTTACTTGCCCGAGATTCGATCGTCAGTATCCGCATACCTATTTCAATCTCGTTTATCGGCAAGTCTCTTTACTCGTTGCGTAATACAAGATCCCGCAACTTACACTAAGTTACATTGCTTGCAAGGCTTGTGTGTGATGTTGTATTACCGAGTGGGCCCCGAGATACCTCTCCGTCACACGGAGTGACAAATCCCAGTCTTGATCCATACTAACTCAACGAACACCTTCGGAGATACGTGTAGAGCATCTTTATAGTCACCCAGTTTCTTTGCGACGTTTGATACACATAAAGTATTCCTCCGGTGTTAGTGAGTTATATGATCTCATGGTCATAGGAACAAATACTTGACACGCAGAAAACAGTAGCAACAAAATGACACGATCAACATGCTACGTCTATTAGTTTGGGTCTAGTCCATCACATGATTCTCCTAATGATGTGATCCCGTTATCAAGTAACCACACTTGCC